>NW_028133231.1:0-506364 GCF_964374135.1 Grampus griseus | reverse complement strand
CCAGACGCTTTACTAACACTCTCCCCACTTGGAGAGTCAGTGCCTTTAACCTCCTGTTTGGCCCAGTTTGCAAATCCTGCGAAAAATGAACAGGAATAGGGAGAACCAATGAGAGACTAGCTGGAGGTGTCTGGACGGGCAAATTTAACTCTCATTTCCCACCAGGAAGAGGAATTAACCAAAGGCTCAGCGAGCCATGCCGGAACCACACTAGGGCCTGAAGCAATCCTGCGGTGTTGCGGCCACCTCACAAGAAAGCGAGTTGAAGAAAGGAGCTCAGGGGCACTGTCATTCACAAACCTGCAGAGTTATAAATGACAGCTATCGTCCAAAAATATATTGAAGTAAGGCTGCCAAGAGGACTTGAAAGCAGGGCAGAATTGCAGGAAACCGATTTCAGGAGGTAGACTGGAATTGCATGTAAAGCATAGGACAAGAGGCAGAACGTCCACAATGATGCACTTGGCCAAAAAGGGCGTATGCGTTTTTTCCTGAATATATTCAGGAAAAAACGCATACGCCCTTTTTGGCCAACCAAGCAAGCTTGCAAAGGAAATCTGCACTACAATGAAGTCTCACTGCCCCCCGGTCAAAAGGGCCATCTGAAAAAAGTGTAAAATCCAGAAAGGCAGGACAGGCCATGGAGAACTGGGAGCCTAGTTAGGCTGATGGGCGGGATGTAAATTGCCAACAGCCACCCTGGGGAAGTGTATGGTGTTTCCTGAAACATCTAAAAAACAAAGCAACAGAGCCTAGGGCACTTCCACTTATGGTCCTATAGCTTAGGGAAATTAAAATCAAAAAGACACAGCCACCCCAAAGTTTCGGACGGCTCTGTTTACAAGAACCTCGTTTACAGTACAAGTTCAATATCACAGAAAGCGAAAAATGGATAAAGAAGTTGTGGTACTTAGGTACAATGCAATATCACTCAGCAATGAAATCTATGTCATCAGGCCCATAGCAGCATAATGAGTGGATTCAGGTACGATGATTCTAAGTGAAATAAGTCACACAGAAAAAGAAACATCATAAGATATCACTAATACATGGCAGGTAAACTTGGCTACACAGGAACTGAATTACAAAACAGAATAGGGTCTCAAATGTAGAAAACCAACTTATGCTTGCTTAAGGGGAAAGGTGAGTTGGGGTGCTGCATAAAACCAGAGATTGAAATTAGCACAGATACCTTTCCATATGCCAAATATGTAATAGACAAGAGCTAATGCTTGCTCAACGAAGTGGACTCAACACCCCATATTAAACGCCTAAGAATATACCTGACTAGTAAGAATCTTAAAACCTATGGATTTATACGTGTCCGAAAGAGAATCAAGCGTGTGTACAGCGGCATAAACGCAGCAGTGATAGGATTGTTGAGGTTCGGTGAGCAAATGCAGATCCTTTGAAGTCATATTGCATGGTACCCATTCCATGGGTCTCAACTCTCCAGGTTTAAGGGATTCTTCCTTCAGCTAAAACATGCATGTGGAACCCAGAGTATGATCCACCGTGTGATCAGGAAACGTGTTCAAATGTGTCTCAGTTTTCGTCTCCTGGTACTCGGGTGCAACATTCCAGACGCTTTACTAACACTCTCCCCACTTGGAGACTCAGTGCCTTTAACCTCCTGTTTGGCCCAGTTTGCAATTTCTGCGGAAAATGAACAGGAATAGGGAGAACCAATGAGAGACTAGCTGGAGGTGTCTGGACGGGCAAATTTATCTCTCATTTCCCACCAGGAAGAGGAATTAACCAAAGGCTCAGCGAGCCATGCCGGAACCACACTAGGGCCTGAAGCAATCCTGCGGTGTTGCGGCCACCTCACAAGAAAGCGAGTTGAAGACAGGAGCTCAGGGGCACTGTCATTCGCAAACCTGCAGAGTTATAAATGACAGCTATCGTCCAAAAATATATTGAAGTAAGGCTGCCAAGAGGACTTGAAAGCGGGGCAGAATTGCAGGAAACCGATTTCAGGAGGTAGACGGGAATTGCATGTAAAGCATAGGAAAAGAGGCAGAACGTCCACAATGATGCACTTGGCCAAAAAGGGCGTATGCGTTTTTTCCTGAATATATTCAGGAAAAAACGCATACGCCCTTTTTGGCCAACCAAGCAAGCTTGCAAAGGAAATCTGCACTACAATGAAGTCTCACTGCCCCCCGGTCAAAAGGGCCATTTGAAAAAAGTGTAAAATCCAGAAAGGCAGGACAGGCCATGGAGAACTGGGAGCCTAGTTAGGCTGATGGGCGGGATGTAAATTGCCAAGAGGCACTCTGGAGAAGTGTATGGTGTTTCCTGAAACATCCAAAAAACAAAGCAACAGAGCCTAGGGCACTTCCACTTATGGTCCTATAGCTTAGGGAAATTAAAATCAAAAAGACACAGCCACCCCAAAGTTTGGGACGGCTCTGTTTACAAGAACCTCGTTTACGGTACAAGTTCAATATCACAGAAAGCGAAAAATGGATAAAGTAGTTGTGGTACTAACGAACAATGCAATATCACTCAGCAATGAAATCTATGTCATCAGGCCCATAGCAGCATAATGAGTGGATTCAGGTACGATGATTCTAAGTGAAATAAGTCACACAGAAAAAGAAACATCATAAGATATCGCTAATACACGGAATGTAAACTTGGCTACACAGGAACTGAATTACAAAACAGAATAGGGTCTCAAATGTAGAAAACCAACTTATGCTTGCTTAAGGGGAAAGGTGAGTTGGGGTGCTGCATAAAACCAGAGATTGAAATTAGCACAGATACCTTTCCATAAGCCAAATATGTAATAGACAAGAGCTACTGCTTGCTCAACGAAGTGGACTCAACACCCCATATTAAACACCTAAGAATATACCTGACTAGTAAGAATCTTAAAACCTATGGATTTATATGTCTCCGAAAGAGAATCAAGCGTGTGTACAGCGGCATAAACACAGCAGTGATAGGATTGGTGAGGTTCGGTGAGCAAATGCAGACCCTTTGAAGTCATATTTCATGGTACCCATTCCATGGGTCTCAACTCTCCAGGTTTAAGGGATTCTTCCTTCAGCTAAAACATGCATGTGGAACCCAGAGTATGATCCACCGTGTGATCGGGAAACGTGCTCAAATGTGTCTCAGTTTTCGTCCCCTGGTACTCGGGTGCAACATTCCAGACGCTTTACTAACACTCTCCCCACTTGAAGAGTCAGTGCCTTTAACCTCCTGTTTGGCCCAGTTTGCCATTTCTGCGGAAAATGAACAGGAATAGGGAGAACCAATGAGAGACTAGCTGGAGGTGTCTGGACGGGCAATTTTAACTCTCATTTCCCACCAGGAAGAGGAATTAACCAAAGGCTCAGCGAGCCATGCCGGAACCACACTAGGGCCTGAAGCAATCCTGCGGTGTTGCGGCCACCTCACAAGAAAGCGAGTTGAAGACAGGAGCTCAGGGGCACTGTCATTCGCAAACCTGCAGAGTTATAAATGACAGCTATCGTCCAAAAATATATTGAAGTAAGGCTGCCAAGAGGACTTGAAAGCGGGGCAGAATTGCAGGAAACCGATTTCAGGAGGTAGACGGGAATTGCATGTAAAGCATAGGAAAAGAGGCAGAACGTCCACAATGATGCACTTGGCCAAAAAGGGCGTATGCGTTTTTTCCTGAATATATTCAGGAAAAAACGCATACGCCCTTTTTGGCCAACCAAGCAAGCTTGCAAAGGAAATCTGCACTACAATGAAGTCTCACTGCCCCCCGGTCAAAAGGGCCATCTGAAAAAAGTGTAAAATCCAGAAAGGCAGGACAGGCCATGGAGAACTGGGAGCCTAGTTAGGCTGATGGGCGGGATGTAAATTGCCAACAGCCACCCTGGGGAAGTGTATGGTGTTTCCTGAAACATCTAAAAAACAAAGCAACAGAGCCTAGGGCACTTCCACTTATGGTCCTATAGCTTAGGGAAATTAAAATCAAAAAGACACAGCCACCCCAAAGTTTCGGACGGCTCTGTTTACAAGAACCTCGTTTACAGTACAAGTTCAATATCACAGAAAGCGAAAAATGGATAAAGAAGTTGTGGTACTTAGGTACAATGCAATATCACTCAGCAATGAAATCTATGTCATCAGGCCCATAGCAGCATAATGAGTGGATTCAGGTACGATGATTCTAAGTGAAATAAGTCACACAGAAAAAGAAACATCATAAGATATCACTAATACATGGCAGGTAAACTTGGCTACACAGGAACTGAATTACAAAACAGAATAGGGTCTCAAATGTAGAAAACCAACTTATGCTTGCTTAAGGGGAAAGGTGAGTTGGGGTGCTGCATAAAACCAGAGATTGAAATTAGCACAGATACCTTTCCATATGCCAAATATGTAATAGACAAGAGCTAATGCTTGCTCAACGAAGTGGACTCAACACCCCATATTAAACGCCTAAGAATATACCTGACTAGTAAGAATCTTAAAACCTATGGATTTATACGTGTCCGAAAGAGAATCAAGCGTGTGTACAGCGGCATAAACGCAGCAGTGATAGGATTGTTGAGGTTCGGTGAGCAAATGCAGATCCTTTGAAGTCATATTGCATGGTACCCATTCCATGGGTCTCAACTCTCCAGGTTTAAGGGATTCTTCCTTCAGCTAAAACATGCATGTGGAACCCAGAGTATGATCCACCGTGTGATCAGGAAACGTGTTCAAATGTGTCTCAGTTTTCGTCTCCTGGTACTCGGGTGCAACATTCCAGACGCTTTACTAACACTCTCCCCACTTGGAGACTCAGTGCCTTTAACCTCCTGTTTGGCCCAGTTTGCAATTTCTGCGGAAAATGAACAGGAATAGGGAGAACCAATGAGAGACTAGCTGGAGGTGTCTGGACGGGCAAATTTATCTCTCATTTCCCACCAGGAAGAGGAATTAACCAAAGGCTCAGCGAGCCATGCCGGAACCACACTAGGGCCTGAAGCAATCCTGCGGTGTTGCGGCCACCTCACAAGAAAGCGAGTTGAAGACAGGAGCTCAGGGGCACTGTCATTCGCAAACCTGCAGAGTTATAAATGACAGCTATCGTCCAAAAATATATTGAAGTAAGGCTGCCAAGAGGACTTGAAAGCGGGGCAGAATTGCAGGAAACCGATTTCAGGAGGTAGACGGGAATTGCATGTAAAGCATAGGAAAAGAGGCAGAACGTCCACAATGATGCACTTGGCCAAAAAGGGCGTATGCGTTTTTTCCTGAATATATTCAGGAAAAAACGCATACGCCCTTTTTGGCCAACCAAGCAAGCTTGCAAAGGAAATCTGCACTACAATGAAGTCTCACTGCCCCCCGGTCAAAAGGGCCATTTGAAAAAAGTGTAAAATCCAGAAAGGCAGGACAGGCCATGGAGAACTGGGAGCCTAGTTAGGCTGATGGGCGGGATGTAAATTGCCAAGAGGCACTCTGGAGAAGTGTATGGTGTTTCCTGAAACATCCAAAAAACAAAGCAACAGAGCCTAGGGCACTTCCACTTATGGTCCTATAGCTTAGGGAAATTAAAATCAAAAAGACACAGCCACCCCAAAGTTTGGGACGGCTCTGTTTACAAGAACCTCGTTTACGGTACAAGTTCAATATCACAGAAAGCGAAAAATGGATAAAGTAGTTGTGGTACTAACGAACAATGCAATATCACTCAGCAATGAAATCTATGTCATCAGGCCCATAGCAGCATAATGAGTGGATTCAGGTACGATGATTCTAAGTGAAATAAGTCACACAGAAAAAGAAACATCATAAGATATCGCTAATACACGGAATGTAAACTTGGCTACACAGGAACTGAATTACAAAACAGAATAGGGTCTCAAATGTAGAAAACCAACTTATGCTTGCTTAAGGGGAAAGGTGAGTTGGGGTGCTGCATAAAACCAGAGATTGAAATTAGCACAGATACCTTTCCATAAGCCAAATATGTAATAGACAAGAGCTACTGCTTGCTCAACGAAGTGGACTCAACACCCCATATTAAACACCTAAGAATATACCTGACTAGTAAGAATCTTAAAACCTATGGATTTATATGTCTCCGAAAGAGAATCAAGCGTGTGTACAGCGGCATAAACACAGCAGTGATAGGATTGGTGAGGTTCGGTGAGCAAATGCAGACCCTTTGAAGTCATATTTCATGGTACCCATTCCATGGGTCTCAACTCTCCAGGTTTAAGGGATTCTTCCTTCAGCTAAAACATGCATGTGGAACCCAGAGTATGATCCACCGTGTGATCGGGAAACGTGCTCAAATGTGTCTCAGTTTTCGTCCCCTGGTACTCGGGTGCAACATTCCAGACGCTTTACTAACACTCTCCCCACTTGAAGAGTCAGTGCCTTTAACCTCCTGTTTGGCCCAGTTTGCCATTTCTGCGGAAAATGAACAGGAATAGGGAGAACCAATGAGAGACTAGCTGGAGGTGTCTGGACGGGCAATTTTAACTCTCATTTCCCACCAGGAAGAGGAATTAACCAAAGGCTCAGCGAGCCATGCCGGAACCACACTAGGGCCTGAAGCAATCCTGCGGTGTTGCGGCCACCTCACAAGAAAGCGAGTTGAAGAAAGGAGCTCAGGGGCACTGTCATTCACAAACCTGCAGAGTTATAAATGACAGCTATCGTCCAAAAATATATTGAAGTAAGGCTGCCAAGAGGACTTGAAAGCGGGGCAGAAATGCAAGAAACCGATTTCAGGAGGTAGACGGGAATTGCATGTAAAGCATAGGAAAAGAGGCAGAACGTCCACAATGATGCACTTGGCCAAAAAGGGCGTATGCGTTTTTTCCTGAATATATTCAGGAAAAAACGCATACGCCCATTTTGGCCAACCAAGCAAGCTTGCAAAGGAAATCTGCACTACAATGAAGTCTCACTGCCCCCCGGTCAAAAGGGCCATTTGAAAAAAGTGTAATATCCAGAAAGGCAGGACAGGCCATGGAGAACTGGGAGCCTAGTTAGGCTGATGGGCGGGATGTAACTTGCCAACAGCCACTCTGGAGAAGTATATGGTGTTTCCTGAAACATCCAAAAAACAAAGCAACAGAGCCTAGGGCACTTCCACTTATGGTCCTATAGCTTAGGGAAATTAAAATCAAAAAGACACAGCCACCCCAAAGTTTGGGACGGCTCTGTTTACAAGAACCTCATTTACGGTACAAGTTCAATATCACAGAAAGCGAAAAATGGATAAAGTAGTTGTGGTACTAACGAACAATGCAATATCACTCAGCAATGAAATCTATGTCATCAGGCCCATAGCAGCATAATGAGTGGATTCAGGTACGATGATTCTAAGTGAAATAAGTCACACAGAAAAAGAAACATCATAAGATATCGCTAATACACGGAATGTAAACTTGGCTACACAGGAACTGAATTACAAAACAGAATAGGGTCTCAAATGTAGAAAACCAACTTATGCTTGCTTAAGGGGAAAGGTGAGTTGGGGTGCTGCATAAAACCAGAGATTGAAATTAGCACAGATACCTTTCCATAAGCCAAATATGTAGTAGACAAGAGCTACTGCTTGCTCAGCGAAGTGGACTCAACACCCCATATTAAACGCCTAAGAATATACCTGACTAGTAAGAATCTTAAAACCTATGGATTTATATGTCTCCGAAAGAGAATCAAGCGTGTGTACAGCGGCATAAACGCAGCAGTGATAGGATTGTTGAGGTTCGGTGAGCAAATGCAGACCCTTTGAAGTCATATTGCATGGTACCCATTCCATGGTTCTCAACTCTCCAGGTTTAAGGGATTCTTCCTTCAGCTAAAACATGCATGTGGAACCCAGAGTATGATCCACCGTGTGATCGGGAAACGTGTTCAAATGTGTCTCACTTTTCGTCTCCTGGTACTCGGGTGCAACATTCCAGACGCTTTACTAACACTCTCCCCACTTGGAGACTCAGTGCCTTTAACCTCCTGTTTGGCCCAGTGTGCAATTTCTGCGGAAAATGAACAGGAATAGGGAGAACCAATGAGAGACTAGCTGGAGGTGTCTGGACGGGCAAATTTATCTCTCATTTCCCACCAGGAAGAGGAATTAACCAAAGGCTCAGCGAGCCATGCCGGAACCACACTAGGGCCTGAAGCAATCCTGCGGTGTTGCGGCCACCTCACAAGAAAGCGAGTTGAAGAAAGGAGCTCAGGGGCACTGTCATTCACAAACCTGCAGAGTTATAAATGACAGCTATCGTCCAAAAATATATTGAAGTAAGGCTGCCAAGAGGACTTGAAAGCGGGGCAGAATTGCAGGAAACCGATTTCAGGAGGTAGACGGGAATTGCATGTAAAGCATAGGAAAAGAGGCAGAACGTCCACAATGATGCACTTGGCCAAAAAGGGCGTATGCGTTTTTTCCTGAATATATTCAGGAAAAAACGCATACGCCCTTTTTGGCCAACCAAGCAAGCTTGCAAAGGAAATCTGCACTACAATGAAGTCTCACTGCCCCCCGGTCAAAAGGGCCATTTGAAAAAAGTGTAAAATCCAGAAAGGCAGGACAGGCCATGGAGAACTGGGAGCCTAGTTAGGCTGATGGGCGGGATGTAAATTGCCAAGAGGCACTCTGGAGAAGTGTATGGTGTTTCCTGAAACATCCAAAAAACAAAGCAACAGAGCCTAGGGCACTTCCACTTATGGTCCTATAGCTTAGGGAAATTAAAATCAAAAAGACACAGCCACCCCAAAGTTTGGGACGGCTCTGTTTACAAGAACCTCGTTTACGGTACAAGTTCAATATCCCAGAAAGCGAAAAATGGATAAAGTAGTTGTGGTACTAACGAACAATGCAATATCACTCAGCAATGAAATCTATGTCATCAGGCCCATAGCAGCATAATGAGTGGATTCAGGTACGATGATTCTAAGTGAAATAAGTCACACAGAAAAAGAAACATCATAAGATATCGCTAATACACGGAATGTAAACTTGGCTACACAGGAACTGAATTACAAAACAGAATAGGGTCTCAAATGTAGAAAACCAACTTATGCTTGCTTAAGGGGAAAGGTGAGTTGGGGTGCTGCATAAAACCAGAGATTGAAATTAGCACAGATACCTTTCCATAAGCCAAATATGTAATAGACAAGAGCTACTGCTTGCTCAACGAAGTGGACTCAACACCCCATATTACACACCTAAGAATATACCTGACTAGTAAGAATCTTAAAACCTATGGATTTATATGTCTCCGAAAGAGAATCAAGCGTGTGTACAGCGGCATAAACGCAGCAGTGATAGGATTGGTGAGGTTCGGTGAGCAAATGCAGACCCTTTGAAGTCATATTTCATGGTACCCATTCCATGGGTCTCAACTCTCCAGGTTTAAGGGATTCTTCCTTCAGCTAAAACATGCATGTGGAACCCAGAGTATGATCCACCGTGTGATCGGGAAACGTGCTCAAATGTGTCTCAGTTTTCGTCCCCTGGTACTCGGGTGCAACATTCCAGACGCTTTACTAACACTCTCCCCACTTGAAGAGTCAGTGCCTTTAACCTCCTGTTTGGCCCAGTTTGCCATTTCTGCGGAAAATGAACAGGAATAGGGAGAACCAATGAGAGACTAGCTGGAGGTGTCTGGACGGGCAATTTTAACTCTCATTTCCCACCAGGAAGAGGAATTAACCAAAGGCTCAGCGAGCCATGCCGGAACCACACTAGGGCCTGAAGCAATCCTGCGGTGTTGCGGCCACCTCACAAGAAAGCGAGTTGAAGAAAGGAGCTCAGGGGCACTGTCATTCACAAACCTGCAGAGTTATAAATGACAGCTATCGTCCAAAAATATATTGAAGTAAGGCTGCCAAGAGGACTTGAAAGCGGGGCAGAAATGCAAGAAACCGATTTCAGGAGGTAGACGGGAATTGCATGTAAAGCATAGGAAAAGAGGCAGAACGTCCACAATGATGCACTTGGCCAAAAAGGGCGTATGCGTTTTTTCCTGAATATATTCAGGAAAAAACGCATACACCCATTTTGGCCAACCAAGCAAGCTTGCAAAGGAAATCTGCACTACAATGAAGTCTCACTGCCCCCCGGTCAAAAGGGCCATTTGAAAAAAGTGTAATATCCAGAAAGGCAGGACAGGCCATGGAGAACTGGGAGCCTAGTTAGGCTGATGGGCGGGATGTAACTTGCCAACAGCCACTCTGGAGAAGTATATGGTGTTTCCTGAAACATCCAAAAAACAAAGCAACAGAGCCTAGGGCACTTCCACTTATGGTCCTATAGCTTAGGGAAATTAAAATCAAAAAGACACAGCCACCCCAAAGTTTGGGACGGCTCTGTTTACAAGAACCTCGTTTACGGTACAAGTTCAATATCACAGAAAGCGAAAAATGGATAAAGTAGTTGTGGTACTAACGAACAATGCAATATCACTCAGCAATGAAATCTATGTCATCAGGCCCATAGCAGCATAATGAGTGGATTCAGGTACGATGATTCTAAGTGAAATAAGTCACACAGAAAAAGAAACATCATAAGATATCGCTAATAAACGGAATGTAAACTTGGCTACACAGGAACTGAATTACAAAACAGAATAGGGTCTCAAATGTAGAAAACCAACTTATGCTTGCTTAAGGGGAAAGGTGAGTTGGGGTGCTGCATAAAACCAGAGATTGAAATTAGCACAGATACCTTTCCATAAGCCAAATATGTAATAGACAAGAGCTACTGCTTGCTCAACGAAGTGGACTCAACACCCCATATTAAACGCCTAAGAATATACCTGACTAGTAAGAATCTTAAAACCTATGGATTTATATGTCTCCGAAAGAGAATCAAGCGTGTGTACAGCGGCATAAACGCAGCAGTGATAGGATTGTTGAGGTTCGGTGAGCAAATGCAGACCCCTTGAAGTCATATTGCATGGTACCCATTCCATGGTTCTCAACTCTCCAGGTTTAAGGGATTCTTCCTTCAGCTAAAACATGCATGTGGAACCCAGAGTATGATCCACCGTGTGATCGGGAAACGTGTTCAAATGTGTCTCAGTTTTCGTCTCCTGGTACTCGGGTGCAACATTCCAGACGCTTTACTAACACTCTCCCCACTTGGAGACTCAGTGCCTTTAACCTCCTGTTTGGCCCAGTTTGCAATTTCTGCGGAAAATGAACAGGAATAGGGAGAACCAATGAGAGACTAGCTGGAGGTGTCTGGACGGGCAAATTTATCTCTCATTTCCCACCAGGAAGAGGAATTAACCAAAGGCTCAGCGAGCCATGCCGGAACCACACTAGGGCCTGAAGCAATCCTGCGGTGTTGCAGCCACCTCACAAGAAAGCGAGTTGAAGACAGGAGCTCAGGGGCACTGTCATTCGCAAACCTGCAGAGTTATAAATGACAGCTATCGTCCAAAAATATATTGAAGTAAGGCTGCCAAGAGGACTTGAAAGCGGGGCAGAATTGCAGGAAACCGATTTCAGGAGGTAGACGGGAATTGCATGTAAAGCATAGGAAAAGAGGCAGAACGTCCACAATGATGCAGTTGGCCAAAAAGTGCGTATGCGTTTTTTCCTGAATATATTCAGGAAAAAACGCATACGCCCTTTTTGGGCAACCAAGCAAGCTTGCAAAGGAAATCTGCACTACAATGAAGTCTCACTGCCTCCCGGTCAAAAGGGCCATCTGGAAAAAGTGTAAAATCCAGAAAGGCAGGACAGGCCATGGAGAACTGGGAGCCTAGTTAGGCTGATGGGCGGGATGTAAATTGCCAAGAGGCACTCTGGAGAAGTGTATGGTGTTTCCTGAAACATCTAAAAAACAAAGCAACAGAGCCTAGGGCACTTCCACTTATGGTCCTATAGCTTAGGGAAATTAAAATCAAAAAGACACAGCCACCCCAAAGTTTGGGACGGCTCTGTTTACAAGAACCTCGTTTACGGTACAAGTTCAATATCACAGAAAGCGAAAAATGGATAAAGAAGTTGTGGTACTAACGTACAATGAAATATCACTCAGCAATGAAATCTATGTCATCAGGCCCATAGCAGCATAATGAGTGGATTCAGGTATGATGATTCTAAGTGAAATAAGTCACACAGAAAAAGAAACATCATAAGATATCACTAATACACGGAATGTAAACTTGGCTACACAGGAACTGAATTACAAAACAGAATAGGGTCTCAAATGTAGAAAACCAACTTATGCTTGCTTAAGGGGAAAGGTGAGTTGGGGTGCTGCATAAAACCAGAGATTGAAATTAGCACAGATACCTTTCCATAAGCCAAATATGTAATAGACAAGAGCTACTGCTTGCTCAACGAAGTGGACTCAACACCCCATATTAAACGCCTAAGAATATACCTGACTAGTAAGAATCTTAAAACCTATGGATTTATATGTCTCCGAAAGAGAATCAAGCGTGTGTACAGCGGCATAAACGCAGCAGTGATAGGATTGGTGAGGTTCAGTGAGCAAATGCAGACCCTTTGAAGTCATATTGCATGGTACCCATTCCATGGTTCTCAACTCTCCAGGTTTAAGGGATTCTTCCTTCAGCTAAAACATGCATGTGGAACTCAGAGTATGATCCACCGTGTGATCGGGAAACGTGTTCAAATGTGTCTCAGTTTTCGTCCCCTGGTACTCGGGTGCAACATTCCAGACGCTTTACTAACACTCTCCCCACTTGGAGACTCAGTGCCTTTAACCTCCTGTTTGGGCCAGTTTGCAATTTCTGCGGAAAATGAACAGGAATAGGGAGAACCAATGAGAGAATAGCTGGAGTTGTCTGGACGGTCAAATTTAACTCTCATTTCCCACCAGGAAGAGGAATTAACCAAAGGCTCAGCGAGCCATGCCGGAACCACACTAGGGCCTGAAGCAATCCTGCGCTGTTGCGGCCACCTCACAAGAAAGCGAGTTGAAGAAAGGAGCTCAGGGGCACTGTCATTCGCAAACCTGCAGAGTTCTAAATGACAGCTATCGTCCAAAAATATATTGAAGTAAGGCTGCCAAGAGGACTTGAAAGCGGGGCAGAATTGCAGGAAACCGATTTCAGGAGGTAGACGGGAATTGCATGTAAAGCATAGGAAAAGAGGCAGAACGTCCACAATGATGCACTTGGCCAAAAAGTGCGTATGCGTTTTTTCCTGAATATATTCAGGAAAAAACGCATACGCCCTTTTTGGCCAACCAAGCAAGCTTGCAAAGGAAATCTGCACTACAATGAAGTCTCACTGCCCCCCGGTCAAAAGGGCCATCTGAAAAAAGTGTAAAATCCAGAAAGGCAGGACAGGCCATGGAGAACTGGCAGCCTAGTTAGGCTGATGGGCGGGATGTAACTTGCCAAGAGCCACTCTGGAGAAGTGTATGGTGTTTCCTGAAACATCCAAAAAACAAAGCAACAGAGCCTAGGGCACTTCCACTTATGGTCCTATAGCTTAGGAAAATTAAAATCAAAAAGACACAGCCACCCCAAAGTTTGGGACGGCTCTGTTTACAAGAACCTCGTTTACGGTACAAGTTCAATATCACAGAAAGCGAAAAATGGATAAAGTAGTTGTGGTACTAACGAACAATGCAATATCACTCAGCAATGAAATCTATGTCATCAGGCCCATAGCAGCATAATGAGTGGATTCAGGTACGATGATTCTAAGTGAAATAAGTCACACAGAAAAAGAAACATCATAAGATATCGCTAATACACGGAATGTAAACTTGGCTACACAGGAACTGAATTACAAAACAGAATAGGGTCTCAAATGTAGAAAACCAACTTATGCTTGCTTAAGGGGAAAGGTGAGTTGGGGTGCTGCATAAAACCAGAGATTGAAATTAGCACAGATACCTTTCCATAAGCCAAATATGTAATAGACAAGAGCTACTGCTTGCTCAGCGAAGTGGACTCAACACCCCATATTAAACGCCTAAGAATATACCTGACTAGTAAGAATCTTAAAACCTATGGATTTATATGTCTCCGAAAGAGAATCAAGCGTGTGTACAGCGGCATAAACGCAGCAGTGATAGGATTGGTGAGGTTCGGTGAGCAAATGCAGACCCTTTGAAGTCATATTGCATGGTACCCATTCCATGGTTCTCAACTCTCCAGGTTTAAGGGATTCTTCCTTCAGCTAAAACATGCATGTGGAACCCAGAGTATGATCCACCGTGTGATCGGGAAACGTGTTCAAATGTGTCTCAGTTTTCGTCTCCTGGTACTCGGGTGCAACATTCCAGACGCTTTACTAACACTCTCCCCACTTGGAGACTCAGTGCCTTTAACCTCCTGTTTGGCCCAGTTTGCAATTTCTGCGGAAAATGAACAGGAATAGGGAGAACCAATGAGAGACTAGCTGGAGGTGTCTGGACGGGCGATTTTAACTCTCATTTCCCACCAGGAAGAGGAATTAACCAAAGGCTCAGCGAGCCATGCCGGAACCACACTAGGGCCTTAAGCAATCCTGCGGTGTTGCGGCCACCTCAGAAGAAAGCGAGTTGAAGAAAGGAGCTCAGGGGCACTGTCATTCACAAACCTGCAGAGTTATAAATGACAGCTATCGTCCAAAAATATATTGAAGTAAGGCTGCCAAGAGGACTTGAAAGCGGGGCAGAAATGCAAGAAACCGATTTCAGGAGGTAGACGGGAATTGCATGTAAAGCATAGGAAAAGAGGCAGAACGTCCACAATGATGCAGTTGGCCAAAAAGGGCGTATGCGTTTTTTCCTGAATATATTCAGGAAAAAACGCATACGCCCATTTTGGCCAACCAAGCAAGCTTGCAAAGGAAATCTGCACTACAATGAAGTCTCACTGCCCCCCGGTCAAAAGGGCCATTTGAAAAAAGTGTAATATCCAGAAAGGCAGGACAGGCCATGGAGAACTGGGAGCCTAGTTAGGCTGATGGGCGGGATGTAACTTGCCAACAGCCACTCTGGAGAAGTATATGGTGTTTCCTGAAACATCCAAAAAACAAAGCAACAGAGCCTAGGGCACTTCCACTTATGGTCCTATAGCTTAGGGAAATTAAAATCAAAAAGACACAGCCACCCCAAAGTTTGGGACGGCTCTGTTTACAAGAACCTCGTTTACGGTACAAGTTCAATATCACAGAAAGCGAAAAATGGATAAAGTAGTTGTGGTACTAACGAACAATGCAATATCACTCAGCAATGAAATCTATGTCATCAGGCCCATAGCAGCATAATGAGTGGATTCAGGTACGATGATTCTAAGTGAAATAAGTCACACAGAAAAAGAAACATCATAAGATATCGCTAATACACGGAATGTAAACTTGGCTACACAGGAACTGAATTACAAAACAGAATAGGGTCTCAAATGTAGAAAACCAACTTATGCTTGCTTAAGGGGAAAGGTGAGTTGGGGTGCTGCATAAAACCAGAGATTGAAATTAGCACAGATACCTTTCCATAAGCCAAATATGTAATAGACAAGAGCTACTGCTTGCTCAACGAAGTGGACTCAACACCCCATATTAAACGCCTAAGAATATACCTGACTAGTAAGAATCTTAAAACCTATGGATTTATATGTCTCTGAAAGAGAATCAAGCGTGTGTACAGAGGCATAAACGCAGCAGTGATAGGATTGGTGAGGTTCAGTGAGCAAATGCAGACCCTTTGAAGTCATATTGCATGGTACCCATTCCATGGGTCTCAACTCTCCAGATTTAAGGGATTCTTCCTTCAGCTAAAACATGCATGTGGAACCCAGAGTATGATCCACCGTGTGAACGGGAAACGTGTTCAAATGTGTCTCACTTTTCATCCCCTGGTACTCGGGTGCAACATTCCAGATGCTTTTCTAACACTCTCCCCACTTGGAGAGTCAGTGCCTTTAACCTCCTGTTTGGCCCAGTTTGCAATTTCTGCGGAAAATGAACAGGAATAGGGAGAACCAATGAGAGACTAGCTGGAGGTGTCTGGACGGGCAATTTTAACTCTCATTTCCCACCAGGAAGAGGAATTAACCAAAGGCTCAGCGAGCCATGCCGGAACCACACTAGGGCCTGAAGCAATCCTGCGGTGTTGCGGCCAGCTCACAAGAAAGCGAGTTGAAGAAAGGAGCTCAGGGGCATTGTAATTCGCAAACCTGCAGAGTTATAAATGACAGCTATCGTCCAAAAATATATTGAAGTAAGGCTGCCAAGAGGACTTGAAAGCGGGGCAGAATTGCAGGAAACCGATTTCAGGAGGTAGACTGGAATTGCATGTAAAGCATAGGAAAAGAGGCAGAACGTCCACAATGATGCAGTTGGCCAAAAAGGGCGTATGCGTTTTTTCCTGAATATATTCAGGAAAAAACGCATACGCCCTTTTTGGCCAACCAAGCAAGCTTGCAAAGGAAATCTGCACTACAATGAAGTCTCACTGCCCCCCGGTCAAAAGGGCCATCTGAAAAAAGTGTAATATCCAGAAAGGCAGGACAGACCATGGAGAACTGGGAGCCTAGTTAGGCTGATGGGCGGGATGTAACTTGCCAACAGCCACTCTGGAGAAGTATATGGTGTTTCCTGAAACATCCAAAAAACAAAGCAACAGAGCCTAGGGCACTTCCACTTATGGTCCTATAGCTTAGGGAAATTAAAATCAAAAAGACACAGCCACCCCAAAGTTTGGGACGGCTCTGTTTACAAGAACCTCGTTTACGGTACAAGTTCAATATCCCAGAAAGCGAAAAATGGATAAAGTAGTTGTGGTACTAACGAACAATGCAATATCACTCAGCAATGAAATCTATGTCATCAGGCCCATAGCAGCATAATGAGTGGATTCAGGTACGATGATTCTAAGTGAAATAAGTCACACAGAAAAAGAAACATCATAAGATATCGCTAATACACGGAATGTAAACTTGGCTACACAGGAACTGAATTACAAAACAGAATAGGGTCTCAAATGTAGAAAACCAACTTATGCTTGCTTAAGGGGAAAGGTGAGTTGGGGTGCTGCATAAAACCAGAGATTGAAATTAGCACAGATACCTTTCCATAAGCCAAATATGTAATAGACAAGAGCTACTGCTTGCTCAACGAAGTGGACTCAACACCCCATATTAAACGCCTAAGAATATACCTGACTAGTAAGAATCTTAAAACCTATGGATTTATATGTCTCCGAAAGAGAATCAAGCGTGTGTACAGAGGCATAAACGCAGCAGTGATAGGATTGGTGAGGTTCGGTGAGCAAATGCAGACCCTTTGAAGTCATATTGCATGGTACCCATTCCATGGGTCTCAACTCTCCAGATTTAAGGGATTCTTCCTTCAGCTAAAACATGCATGTGGAACCCAGAGTATGATCCACCGTGTGAACGGGAAACGTGTTCAAATGTGTCTCACTTTTCATCCCCTGGTACTCGGGTGCAACATTCCAGATGCTTTACTAACACTCTCCCCACTTGGAGAGTCAGTGCCTTTAACCTCCTGTTTGGCCCAGTTTGCAATTTCTGCGGAAAATGAACAGGAATAGGGAGAACCAATGAGAGACTAGCTGGAGGTGTCTGGACGGGCAATTTTAACTCTCATTTCCCACCAGGAAGAGGAATTAACCAAAGGCTCAGCGAGCCATGCCGGAACCACACTAGGGCCTGAAGCAATCCTGCGGTGTTGCGGCCACCTCAGAAGAAAGCGAGTTGAAGAAAGGAGCTCAGGGGCACTGTAATTCGCAAACCTGCAGAGTTATAAATGACAGCTATCGTCCAAAAATATATTGAAGTAAGGCTGCCAAGAGGACTTGAAAGCGGGGCAGAATTGCAGGAAACCGATTTCAGGAGGTAGACTGGAATTGCATGTAAAGCATAGGAAAAGAGGCAGAACGTCCACAATGATGCAGTTGGCCAAAAAGGGCGTATGCGTTTTTTCCTGAATATATTCAGGAAAAAACGCATACGCCCTTTTTGGCCAACCAAGCAAGCTTGCAAAGGAAATCTGCACTACAATGAAGTCTCACTGCCCCCCGGTCAAAAGGGCCATCTGAAAAAAGTGTAAAATCCAGAAAGGCAGGACAGGCCATGGAGAACTGGGAGCCTAGTTAGGCTGATGGGCGGGATGTAAATTGCCAAGAGGCACTCTGGAGAAGTGTATGGTGTTTCCTGAAACATCCAAAAAACAAAGCAACAGAGCCTAGGGCACTTCCACTTATGGTCCTATAGCTTAGGGAAATTAAAATCAAAAAGACACAGCCACCCCAAAGTTTGGGACGGCTCTGTTTACAAGAACCTCGTTTACGGTACAAGTTCAATATCACAGAAAGCGAAAAATGGATAAAGTAGTTGTGGTACTAACGAACAATGCAATATCACTCAGCAATGAAATCTATGTCATCAGGCCCATAGCAGCATAATGAGTGGATTCAGGTACGATGATTCTAAGTGAAATAAGTCACACAGAAAAAGAAACATCATAAGATATCGCTAATACACGGAATGTAAACTTGGCTACACAGGAACAGAATTACAAAACAGAATAGGGTCTCAAATGTAGAAAACCAACTTATGCTTGCTTAAGGGGAAAGGTGAGTTGGGGTGCTGCATAAAACCAGAGATTGAAATTAGCACAGATACCTTTCCATAAGCCAAATATGTAATAGACAAGAGCTACTGCTTGCTCAACGAAGTGGACTCAACACCCCATATTAAACACCTAAGAATATACCTGACTAGTAAGAATCTTAAAACCTATGGATTTATATGTCTCCGAAAGAGAATCAAGCGTGTGTACAGCGGCATAAACGCAGCAGTGATAGGATTGGTGAGGTTCGGTGAGCAAATGCAGACCCTTTGAAGTCATATTTCATGGTACCCATTCCATGGGTCTCAACTCTCCAGGTTTAAGGGATTCTTCCTTCAGCTAAAACATGCATGTGGAACCCAGAGTATGATCCACCGTGTGATAGGGAAACGTGCTCAAATGTGTCTCAGTTTTCGTCCCCTGGTACTCGGGTGCAACATTCCAGACGCTTTACTAACACTCTCCCCACTTGAAGAGTCAGTGCCTTTAACCTCCTGTTTGGCCCAGTTTGCCATTTCTTCGGAAAATGAACAGGAATAGGGAGAACCAATGAGAGACTAGCTGGAGGTGTCTGGACGGGCAATTTTAACTCTCATTTCCCACCAGGAAGAGGAATTAACCAAAGGCTCAGCGAGCCATGCCGGAACCACACTAGGGCCTGAAGCAATCCTGCGGTGTTGCGGCCAGCTCACAAGAAAGCGAGTTGAAGAAAGGAGCTCAGGGGCACTGTCATTCACAAACCTGCAGAGTTATAAATGACAGCTATCGTCCAAAAATATATTGAAGTAAGGCTGCCAAGAGGACTTGAAAGTGGGGCAGAAATGCAGGAAACCGATTTCAGGAGGTAGACGGGAATTGCATGTAAAGCATAGGAAAAGAGGCAGAACGTCCACAATGATGCACTTGGCCAAAAAGGGCGTATGCGTTTTTTCCTGAATATATTCAGGAAAAAACGCATACGCCCATTTTGGCCAACCAAGCAAGCTTGCAAAGGAAATCTGCACTACAATGAACTCTCACTGCCCCCCGGTCAAAAGGGCCATTTGAAAAAAGTGTAAAATCCAGAAAGGCAGGACAGGCCATGGAGAACTGGGAGCCTAGTTAGGCTGATGGGCGGGATGTAACTTGCCAACAGCCACTCTGGAGAAGTATATGGTGTTTCCTGAAACATCCAAAAAACAAAGCAACAGAGCCTAGGGCACTTCCACTTATGGTCCTATAGCTTAGGGAAATTAAAATCAAAAAGACACAGCCACCCCAAAGTTTGGGACGGCTCTGTTTACAAGAACCTCGTTTACGGTACAAGTTCAATATCACAGAAAGCGAAAAATGGATAAAGTAGTTGTGGTACTAACGAACAATGCAATATCACTCAGCAATGAAATCTATGTCATCAGGCCCATAGCAGCATAATGAGTGGATTCAGGTACGATGATTCTAAGTGAAATAAGTCACACAGAAAAAGAAACATCATAAGATATCGCTAATACACGGAATGTAAACTTGGCTACACAGGAACTGAATTACAAAACAGAATAGGGTCTCAAATGTAGAAAACCAACTTATGCTTGCTTAAGGGGAAAGGTGAGTTGGGGTGCTGCATAAAACCAGAGATTGAAATTAGCACAGATACCTTTCCATAAGCCAAATATGTAATAGACAAGAGCTACTGCTTGCTCAACGAAGTGGACTCAACACCCCATATTAAACGCCTAAGAATATACCTGACTAGTAAGAATCTTAAAACCTATGGATTTATATGTCTCCGAAAGAGAATCAAGCGTGTGTACAGAGGCATAAACGCAGCAGTGATAGGATTGGTGAGGTTCGGTGAGCAAATGCAGACCCTTTGAAGTCATATTGCATGGTACCCATTCCATGGGTCTCAACTCTCCAGATTTAAGGGATTCTTCCTTCAGCTAAAACATGCATGTGGAACCCAGAGTATGATCCACCGTGTGAACGGGAAACGTGTTCAAATGTGTCTCACTTTTCATCCCCTGGTACTCGGGTGCAACATTCCAGATGCTTTACTAACACTCTCCCCACTTGGAGAGTCAGTGCCTTTAACCTCCTGTTTGGCCCAGTTTGCAATTTCTGCGGAAAATGAACAGGAATAGGGAGAACCAATGAGAGACTAGCTGGAGGTGTCTGGACGGGCAAATTTAACTCTCATTTCCCACCAGGAAGAGGAATTAACCAAAGGCTCAGCGAGCCATGCCGGAACCACACTAGGGCCTGAAGCAATCCTGCGGTGTTGCGGCCACCTCACAAGAAAGCGAGTTGAAGAAAGGAGCTCAGGGGCACTGTCATTCACAAACCTGCAGAGTTATAAATGACAGCTATCGTCCAAAAATATATTGAAGTAAGGCTGCCAAGAGGACTTGAAAGCGGGGCAGAATTGCAGGAAACCGATTTCAGGAGGTAGACTGGAATTGCATGTAAAGCATAGGAAAAGAGGCAGAACGTCCACAATGATGCACTTGGCCAAAAAGGGCGTATGCGTTTTTTCCTGAATATATTCAGGAAAAAACGCATACGCCCTTTTTGGCCAACCAAGCAAGCTTGCAAAGGAAATCTGCACTACAATGAAGTCTCACTGCCCCCCGGTCAAAAGGGCCATCTGAAAAAAGTGTAAATTCCAGAAAGGCAGGACAGGCCATGGAGAACTGGGAGCCTAGTTAGGCTGATGGGCGGGATGTAAATTGCCAACAGCCACTCTGGAGAAGTATATGGTGTTTCCTGAAACATCCAAAAAACAAAGCAACAGAGCCTAGGGCACTTCCACTTATGGTCCTATAGCTTAGGGAAATTAAAATCAAAAAGACACAGCCACCCCAAATTTTGGGATGGCTCTGTTTACAAGAACCTCGTTTACAGTACAAGTTCAATATGACAGAAAGCGAAAAATGGATAAAGTAGTTGTGGTACAAACGAACAATGCAATATCTCTCAGCAATGAAATCTATGTCATCAGGCCCATAGCAGCATAATGAGTGGATTCAGGTATGATGATTCTAAGTGAAATAAGTCACACAGAAAAAGAAACATCATAAGATATCACTAATACACGGAATGTAAACTTGGCTACACAGGAATTGAATTACAAAACAGAATAGGGTCTGAAATGTAGAAAACCAACTTATGCTTGCTTAAGGGGAAAGGTGAGTTGGGGTGCTGCATAAAACCAGAGATTGAAATTAGCACAGATACCTTTCCATAAGCCAAATATGTAATAGACAAGAGCTACTGCTTGCTCAACGAAGTGGACTCAACACCCCATATTAAACGCCTAAGAATATAGCTGACTAGTAAGAATCTTAAAATCTATGGATTTATATGTCTCCGAAAAAGAATCAAGCGTGTGTACAACGGCATAAACGCAGCAGTGATAGGATTGGTGAGGTTCGGTGAGCAAATGCAGACCCCTTGAAGTCATATTGCATGGTACCCATTCCATGGGTCTCAACTCTCCAGGTTTAAGGGATTCTTCCTTCAGCTAAAACATGCATGTGGAACCCAGAGTATGATCCACCGTGTGATCGGGAAACGTGCTCAAATGTGTCTCAGTTTTCGTCCCCTGGTACTCGGGTGCAACATTCCAGACGCTTTACTAACACTCTCCCCACTTGGAGAGTCAGTGCCTTTAACCTCCTGTTTGGCCCAGTTTGCCATTTCTGCGGAAAATGAACAGGAATAGGGAGAACCAATGAGAGACTAGCTGGAGGTGTCTGGACGGGCAATTTTAACTCTCATTTCCCACCAGGAAGAGGAATTAACCAAAGGCTCAGCGAGCCATGCCGGAACCACACTAGGGCCTGAAGCAATCCTGCGGTGTTGCGGCCACCTCAGAAGAAAGCGAGTTGAAGAAAGGAGCTCAGGGGCACTGTCATTCACAAACCTGCAGAGTTATAAATGACAGCTATCGTCCAAAAATATATTGAAGTAAGGCTGCCAAGAGGACTTGAAAGCGGGGCAGAATTGCAGGAAACCGATTTCAGGAGGTAGACGGGAATTGCATGTAAAGCATAGGAAAAGAGGCAGAACGTCCACAATGATGCACTTGGCCAAAAAGGGCGTATGCGTTTTTTCCTGAATATATTCAGGAAAAAACGCATACGCCCTTTTTGGCCAACCAAGCAAGCTTGCAAAGGAAATCTGCACTACAATGAAGTCTCACTGCCCCCCGGTCAAAAGGGCCATCTGAAAAAAGTGTAAAATCCAGAAAGGCAGGACAGGCCATGGAGAACTGGGAGCCTAGTTAGACTGATGGGCGGAATGTAAATTGCCAAGAGGCACTCTGGAGAAGTGTATGGTGTTTCCTGAAACATCTAAAAAACAAAGCAACAGAGCCTAGGGCACTTCCACTTATGGTCCTATAGCTTAGGGAAATTAAAATCAAAAAGACACAGCCACCCCAAAGTTTGGGATGGCTCTGTTTACAAGAACCTCGTGTACGGTACAAGTTCAATATCACAGAAAGCGAAAAATGGATAAAGAAGTTGTGGTACTTAGGTACAATGCAATATCACTCAGCAATGAAATCTATGTCATCAGGCCCATAGCAGCATAATGAGTGGATTCAGGTATGATGATTCTAAGTGAAATAAGTCACACAGAAAAAGAAACATCATAAGATATCACTAATACACGGAATGTAAACTTGGCTACACAGGAACTGAATTACAAAACAGAATAGGGTCTCAAATGTAGAAAACCAACTTATGCTTGCTTAAGGGAAAGGTGAGTTGGGGTGCTACATAAAACCAGAGATTGAAATTAGCCCAGATACCTTTCCATAAGCCAAATATGTAATAGACAAGAGCTACTGCTTGCTCAACGAAGTGGACTCAACACCCCATATTAAACGCCTAAGAATATACCTGACTAGTAAGAATCTTAAAACCTATGGATTTATATGTCTCCGAAAGAGAATAAAGCGTGTGTACAGCAGCATAAACGCAGCAGTGATAGGATAGGTGAGGTTCGGTGAGCAAATGCAGACCCTTTGAAGTCATATTGCATGGTACCCATTCCATGGTTCTCAACTCTCCAGGTTTAAGGGATTCTTCCTTCAGCTAAAACATGCATGTGGAACCCAGAGTATGATCCACCATGTGATAGGGAAACGTGTTCAAATGTGTCTCAGTTTTCGTCCCCTGGTACTCGGGTGCAACATTCCAGACGCTTTACTAACACTCTCCCCACTTGGAGAGTCAGTGCCTTTAACCTCCTGTTTGGCCCAGTTTGCAATTTCTGCGGAAAATGAACAGGAATAGGGAGAACCAATGAGAGACTAGCTGGAGGTGTCTGGACGGGCAAATTTAACTCTCATTTCCCACCAGGAAGAGGAATTAACCAAAGGCTCAGCGAGCCATGCCGGAACCACACTAGGGCCTGAAGCAATCCTTCGGTGTTGCGGCCACCTCACAAGAAAGCGAGTTGAAGAAAGGAGCTCAGGGGCACTGTCATTCACAAACCTGCAGAGTTATAAATGACAGCTATCGTCCAAAAATATATTGAAGTAAGGCTGCCAAGAGGACTTGAAAGCGGGGCAGAATTGCAGGAAACCGATTTCAGGAGGTAGACTGGAATTGCATGTAAAGCATAGGAAAAGAGGCAGAACGTCCACAATGATGCACTTGGCCAAAAAGGGCGTATGCGTTTTTTCCTGAATATATTCAGGAAAAAACGCATACGCCCTTTTTGGCCAACCAAGCAAGCTTGCAAAGGAAATCTGCACTACAATGAAGTCTCACTGCCCCCCGGTCAAAAGGGCCATCTGAAAAAAGTGTAAATTCCAGAAAGGCAGGACAGGCCATGGAGAACTGGGAGCCTAGTTAGGGTGATGGGCGGGATGTAAATTGCCAACAGCCACTCTGGAGAAGTGTATGGTGTTTCCTGACACATCTAAAAAACAAAGCAAGAGAGCCTAGGGCACTTCCACTTATGGTCCTATAGCTTAGGGAAATTAAAATCAAAAAGACACAGCCACCCCAAATTTTGGGATGGCTCTGTTTACAAGAACCTCGTTTACAGTACAAGTTCAATATGACAGAAAGCGAAAAATGGATAAAGTAGTTGTGGTACAAACGAACAATGCAATATCTCTCAGCAATGAAATCTATGTCATCAGGCCCATAGCAGCATAATGAGTGGATTCAGGTATGATGATTCTAAGTGAAATAAGTCACACAGAAAAAGAAACATCATAAGATATCACTAATACACGGAATGTAAACTTGGCTACACAGGAATTGAATTACAAAACAGAATAGGGTCTGAAATGTAGAAAACCAACTTATGCTTGCTTAAGGGGAAAGGTGAGTTGGGGTGCTGCATAAAACCAGAGATTGAAATTAGCACAGATACCTTTCCATAAGCCAAATATGTAATAGACAAGAGCTACTGCTTGCTCAACGAAGTGGACTCAACACCCCATATTAAACGCCTAAGAATATAGCTGACTAGTAAGAATCTTAAAATCTATGGATTTATATGTCTCCGAAAAAGAATCAAGCGTGTGTACAACGGCATAAACGCAGCAGTGATAGGATTGGTGAGGTTCGGTGAGCAAATGCAGACCCCTTGAAGTCATATTGCATGGTACCCATTCCATGGGTCTCAACTCTCCAGGTTTAAGGGATTCTTCCTTCAGCTAAAACATGCATGTGGAACCCAGAGTATGATCCACCGTGTGATCGGGAAACGTGCTCAAATGTGTCTCAGTTTTCGTCCCCTGGTACTCAGTTGCAACATTCCAGACGCTTTACTAATACTCTCCCCACTTGAAGAGTCAGTGCCTTTAAACTCCTGTTTGGCCCAGTTTGCCATTTCTGCGGAAAATGAACAGGAATAGGGAGAACCAATGAGAGACTAGCTGGAGGTGTCTGGACGGGCAATTTTAACTCTCATTTCCCACCAGGAAGAGGAATTAACCAAAGGCTCAGCGAGCCATGCCGGAACCACACTAGGGCCTGAAGCAATCCTGCGGTGTTGCGGCCACCTCAGAAGAAAGCGAGTTGAAGAAAGGAGCTCAGGGGCACTGTCATTCACAAACCTGCAGAGTTATAAATGACAGCTATCGTCCAAAAATATATTGAAGTAAGGCTGCCAAGAGGACTTGAAAGCGGGGCAGAAATGCAGGAAACCGATTTCAGGAGGTAGACGGGAATTGCATGTAAAGCATAGGAAAAGAGGCAGAACGTCCACAATGATGCAGTTGGCCAAAAAGAGCGTATGCGTTTTTTCCTGAATATATTCAGGAAAAAACGCATACGCCCATTTTGGCCAACCAAGCAAGCTTGCAAAGGAAATCTGCACTACAATGAAGTCTCACTGCCCCCCGGTCAAAAGGGCCATTTGAAAAAAGTGTAAAATCCAGAAAGGCAGGACAGGCCATGGAGAACTGGGAGCATAGTTAGGCTGATGGGCGGGATGTAACTTGCCAACAGCCACTCTGGAGAAGTATATGGTGTTTCCTGAAACATCCAAAAAACAAAGCAACAGAGCCTAGGGCACTTCCACTTATGGTCCTATAGCTTAGGGAAATTAAAATCAAAAAGACACAGCCACCCCAAAGTTTGGGACGGCTCTGTTTACAAGAACCTCGTTTACGGTACAAGTTCAATATCACAGAAAGCGAAAAATGGATAAAGTAGTTGTGGTACTAACGAACAATGCAATATCACTCAGCAATGAAATCTCTGTCATCAGGCCCATAGCAGCATAATGAGTGGATTCAGGTACGATGATTCTAAGTGAAATAAGTCACACAGAAAAAGAAACATCATAAGATATCGCTAATACACGGAATGTAAACTTGGCTACACAGGAACTGAATTACAAAACAGAATAGGGTCTCAAATGTAGAAAACCAACTTATGCTTGCTTAAGGGGAAAGGTGAGTTGGGGTGCTGCATAAAACCAGAGATTGAAATTAGCACAGATACCTTTCCATAAGCCAAATATGTAATAGACAAGAGCTACTGCTTGCTCAACGAAGTGGACTCAACACCCCATATTAAACGCCTAAGAATATACCTGACTAGTAAGAATCTTAAAACCTATGGATTTATATGTCTCCGAAAGAGAATCAAGCGTGTGTACAGAGGCATAAACGCAGCAGTGATAGGATTGGTGAGGTTCGGTGAGCAAATGCAGACCCTTTGAAGTCATATTGCATCGTACCCATTCCATGGTTCTCAACTGTCCAGGTTTAAGGGATTCTTCCTTCAGCTAAAACATGCATGTGGAACCCAGAGTATGATCCACCATGTGATAGGGAAACGTGTTCAAATGTGTCTCAGTTTTCGTCCCCTGGTACTCGGGTGCAACATTCCAGACGCTTTACTAACACTCTCCCCACTTGGAGAGTCAGTGCCTTTAACCTCCTGTTTGGCCCAGTTTGCAATTTCTGCGGAAAATGAACAGGAATAGGGAGAACCAATGAGAGACTAGCTGGAGGTGTCTGGACGGGCAAATTTAACTCTCATTTCCCACCAGGAAGAGGAATTAACCAAAGGCTCAGCGAGCCATGCCGGAACCACACTAGGGCCTGAAGCAATCCTGCGGTGTTGCGGCCACCTCACAAGAAAGCGAGTTGAAGAAAGGAGCTCAGGGGCACTGTCATTCGCAAACCTGCAGAGTTATAAATGACAGCTATCGTCCAAAAATATATTGAAGTAAGGCTGCCAAGAGGACTTGAAAGCGGGGCAGAATTGCAGGAAACCGATTTCAGGAGGTAGACTGGAATTGCATGTAAAGCATAGGAAAAGAGGCAGAACGTCCACAATGATGCACTTGGCCAAAAAGGGCGTATGCGTTTTTTCCTGAATATATTCAGGAAAAAACGCATACGCCCTTTTTGGCCAACCAAGCAAGCTTGCAAAGGAAATCTCCACTACAATGAAGTCTCACTGCCCCCCGGTCAAAAGGGCCATCTGAAA
The DNA here is from genome assembly GCF_964374135.1 of Grampus griseus. Taxonomy (NCBI): domain Eukaryota; kingdom Metazoa; phylum Chordata; class Mammalia; order Artiodactyla; family Delphinidae; genus Grampus; species Grampus griseus. Next base: position 478,897 of record NW_028133231.1, on the reverse strand, counting down.
AAAGTGTAAAATCCAGAAAGGCAGGACAGGCCATGGAGAACTGGGAGCCTAGTTAGACTGATGGGCGGAATGTAAATTGCCAACAGCCACTCTGGAGAAGTGTATGGTGTTTCCTGAAACATCTAAAAAACAAAGCAACAGAGCCTAGGGCACTTCCACTTATGGTCCTATAGCTTAGGGAAATTAAAATCAAAAAGACACAGCCACCCCAAAGTTTGGGACGGCTCTGTTTACAAGAACCTCGTTTACGGTACAAGTTCAATATCACAGAAAGTGAAAAATGGATAAAGTAGTTGTGGTACTAACGAACAATGCAATATCACTCAGCAATGAAATCTATGTCATCAGGCCCATAGCAGCATAATGAGTGGATTCAGGTACGATGATTCTAAGTGAAATAAGTCACACAGAAAAAGAAACATCATAAGATATCGCTAATACACGGAATGTAAACTTGGCTACACAGGAACTGAATTACAAAACAGAATAGGGTCTCAAATGTAGAAAACCAACTTATGCTTGCTTAAGGGGAAAGGTGAGTTGGGGTGCTGCATAAAACCAGAGATTGAAATTAGCACAGATACCTTTCCATAAGCCAAATATGTAATAGACAAGAGCTACTGCTTGCTCAACGAAGTGGACACAACACCCCATATTAAACGCCTAAGAATATACCTGACTAGTAAGAATCTTAAAACCTATGAATTTATATGTCTCCGAAAGAGAATCAAGCGTGTGTACAGCGGCATAAACGCAGCAGTGATAGGATTGGTGAGGTTCGGTGAGCAAATGCAGACCCTTTGAAGTCATATTGCATGGTACCCATTCCATGGGTCTCAACTCTCCAGGTTTAAGGGATTCTTCCTTCAGCTAAAACATGCATGTGGAACCCAGAGTATGATCCACCGTGTGAACGGGAAACGTGTTCAAATGTGTCTCACTTTTCGTCCCCTGGTACTCGGGTGCAACATTCCAGATGCTTTACTAACACTCTCCCCACTTGGAGAGTCAGTGCCTTTAACCTCCTGTTTGGCCCAGTTTGCAATTTCTGCGGAAAATGAACAGGAATAGGGAGAACCAATGAGAGACTAGCTGGAGGTGTCTGGACGGGCAATATTAACTCTCATTTCCCACCATGAATAGGAATTAACCAAAGGCTCAGCGAGCCATGCCGGAACCACACTAGGGCCTGAAGCAATCCTGCGGTGTTGCGGCCAGCTCACAAGAAAGCGAGTTGAAGAAAGGAGCTCAGGGGCACTGTCATTCACAAACCTGCAGAGTTATAAATGACAGCTATCGTCCAAAAATATATTGAAGTAAGGCTGCCAAGAGGACTTGACTTGAAAGCGGGGCAGAATTGCAGGAAACTGATTTCAGGAGGTAGACTGGAATTGCATGTAAAGCATAGGAAAAGAGGCAGAACGTCCACAATGATGCACTTGGCCAAAAAGGGCGTATGCGTTTTTTCCTGAATATATTCAGGAAAAAACGCATACGCCCTTTTTGGCCAACCAAGCAAGCTTGCAAAGGAAATCTGCACTACAATGAAGTCTCACTGCCCCCCGGTCAAAAGGGCCATCTGAAAAAAGTGTAAAATCCAGAAAGGCAGGACAGGCCATGGAGAACTGGGAGCCTAGTTAGACTGATGGGCGGAATGTAAATTGCCAACAGCCACTCTGGAGAAGTGTATGGTGTTTCCTGAAACATCTAAAAAACAAAGCAACAGAGCCTAGGGCACTTCCACTTATGGTCCTATAGCTTAGGGAAATTAAAATCAAAAAGACACAGCTACCCCAAAGTTTGGGATGGCTCTGTTTACAAGAACCTCGTTTACAGTACAAGTTCAATATCACAGAAAGCGAAAAATGGATAAAGAAGTTGTGGTACTTAGGTACAATGCAATATCACTCAGCAATGAAATCTATGTCATCAGGCCCATAGAAGCATAATGAGGGGATTCAGGTATGATGATTCTAAGTGAAATAAGTCACACAGAAAAAGAAACATCATAAGATATCACTAATACATGGAATGTAAACTTGGCTACACAGGAACTGAATTACAAAACAGAATAGGGTCTCAAATGTAGAAAACCAACTTATGCTTGCTTAAGGGAAAGGTGAGTTGGGGTGCTACATAAAACCAGAGATTGAAATTAGCCCAGATACCTTTCCATAAGCCAAATATGTAATAGACAAGAGCTACTGCTTGCTCAACGAAGTGGACTCAACACCCCATATTAAACGCCTAAGAATATACCTGACTAGTAAGAATCTTAAAACCTATGGATTTATATGTCTCCGAAAGAGAATCAAGCGTGTGTACAGCGGCATAAACGCAGCAGTGATAGGAATGGTGAGGTTCGGTGAGCAAATGCAGACCCTTTGAAGTCATATTGCATGGTACCCATTCCATGGGTCTCAACTCTCCAGGTTTAAGGGATTCTTCCTTCTGCTAAAACATGCATGTGGAACCCAGAGTATGATCCACTGTGTGAACGGGAAACGTGTTCAAATGTGTCTCACTTTTCGTCCCCTGGTACTCGGGTGCAACATTCCAGATGCTTTACTAACACTCTCCCCACTTGGAGAGTCAGTGCCTTTAACCTCCTGTTTGGCCCAGTTTGCAATTTCTGCGGAAAATGAACAGGAATAGGGAGAACCAATGAGAGACTAGCTGGAGGTGTCTGGACTGGCAATATTAACTCTCATTTCCCACCATGAAGAGGAATTAACCAAAGGCTAAGCGAGCCATGCCGGAACCACACTAGGGCCTGAAGCAATCCTGCGGTGTTGCGGCCAGCTCACAAGAAAGCGAGTTGAAGAAAGGAGATCAGGGGCACTGTCATTCACAAACCTGCAGAGCTATAAATGACAGCTATCGTCCAAAAATATATTGAAGTAAGGCTGCCAAGAGGACTTGACTTGAAAGCGGGGCAGAATTGCAGGAAACCGATTTCAGGAGGTAGACGGGAATTGCATGCAAAGCATAGGAAAAGAGGCAGAACGTCCACAATGATGCACTTGGCCAAAAAGGGCGTATGCGTTTTTTCCTGAATATATTCAGGAAAAAACGCATACGCCCATTTTGGCCAACCAAGCAAGCTTGCAAAGGAAATCTGCACTACAATGAAGTCTCTCTGCCCCCGGTCAAAAGGGCCATCTGAAAAAAGTGTAAAATCCAGAAAGGCAGGACAGGCCATGGAGAACTGGGAGCCTAGTTAGGCTGATGGGCGAGATGTAACTTGCCAACAGCCACTCTGGAGAAGTGTATGGTGTTTCCTGAAACATCCAAAAAACAAAGCAACAGAGCCTAGCGCACTTCCACTTATGGTCCGATAGCTTAGGGAAATTAAAATCAAAAAGACACAGCCACCCCAAAGTTTGGGACGGCTCTGTTTACAAGAACCTCGTTTACGGTACAAGTTCAATATCACAGAAAGCGAAAAATGGATAAAGTAGTTGTGGTACTAACGAACAATGCAATATCACTCAGCAATGAAATCTATGTCATCAGGCCCATAGCAGCATAATGAGTGGATTCAGGTACGATGATTCTAAGTGAAATAAGTCACACAGAAAAAGAAACATCATAAGATATCGCTAATACACGGAATGTAAACTTGGCTACACAGGAACTGAATTACAAAACAGAATAGGGTCTCAAATGTAGAAAACCAACTTATGCTTGCTTAAGGGGAAAGGTGAGTTGGGGTGCTACATAAAACCAGAGATTGAAATTAGCACAGATACCTTTCCATAAGCCAAATATGTAATAGACAAGAGCTACTGCTTGCTCAACGAAGTGGACTCAACACCCCATATTAAACGCCTAAGAATATACCTGACTAGTAAGAATCTTAAAACCTATGGATTTATATGTCTCCGAAAGAGAATCAAGCGTGTGTACAGCGGCATAAACGCAGCACTGATAGGATTGGTGAGGTTCGGTGAGCAAATGCAGACCCTTTGAAGTCATATTGCATGGTACCCATTCCATGGGTCTCAACTCTCCAGGTTTAAGGGATTCTTCCTTCAGCTAAAACATGCATGTGGAACCCAGAGTATGATCCACCGTGTGAACGGGAAACGTGTTCAAATGTGTCTCACTTTTCGTCCCCTGGTACTCGGGTGCAACATTCCAGATGCTTTAATAACACTCTCCCCACTTGGAGAGTCAGTGCCTTTAACCTCCTGTTTGGCCCAGTTTGCAATTTCTGCGGAAAATGAACAGGAATAGGGAGAACCAATGAGAGACAAGCTGGAGGTGTCTGGACGGGCAATTTTAACTCTCATTTCCCACCATGAAGAGGAATTAAACAAAGGCTCAGCGAGCCATGCCGGAACCACACTAGGGCCTGAAGCAATCCTGCGGTGTTGCGGCCAGTTCACAAGAAAGCGAGTTGAAGAAAGGAGCTCAGGTGCACTGTAATTCACAAACCTGCAGAGTTATAAATGACAGCTATCGTCCAAAAATATATTGAAGTAAGGCTGCCAAGAGGACTTGAAAGCAGGGCAGAATTGCAGGAAACCGATTTCAGGAGGTAGACTGGAATTGCATGTAAAGCATAGGAAAAGAGGCAGAACGTCCACAATGATGCACTTGGCCAAAAAGGGCGTATGCGTTTTTTCCTGAATATATTCAGGAAAAAACGCATACGCCCGTTTTGGCCAACCAAGCAAGCTTGCAAAGGAAATCTGCACTACAATGAAGTCTCACTGCCCCCCGGTCAAAAGGGCCATCTGAAAAAAGTGTAAAATCCAGAAAGGCAGGACAGGCCATGGAGAACTGGGAGCCTAGTTAGACTGATGGGCGGAATGTAAATTGCCAACAGCCACTCTGGAGAAGTGTATGGTGTTTCCTGAAACATCTAAAAAACAAAGCAACAGAGCCTAGGGCACTTCCACTTATGGTCCTATAGCTTAGGGAAATTAAAATCAAAAAGACACAGCCACCCCAAAGTTTGGGACGGCTCTGTTTACAAGAACCTCGTTTACGGTACAAGTTCAATATCACAGAAAGCGAAAAATGGATAAAGTAGTTGTGGTACTAACGAACAATGCAATATCACTCAGCAATGAAATCTATGTCATCAGGCCCATAGCAGCATAATGAGGGGATTCAGGTATGATGATTCTAAGTGAAATAAGTCACACAGAAAAAGAAACATCATAAGATATCACTAATACACGGAATGTAAACTTGGCTACACAGGAACTGAATTACAAAACAGAATAGGGTCTCAAATGTAGAAAACCAACTTATGCTTGCTTAAGGGAAAGGTGAGTTGGGGTGCTACATAAAACCAGAGATTGAAATTAGCACAGATACCTTTCCATAAGCCAAATATGTAATAGACAAGAGCTACTGCTTGCTCAACGAAGTGGACTCAACACCCCATATTAAACGCCTAAGAATATACCTGACTAGTAAGAATCTTAAAACCTATGGATTTATATGTCTCCGAAAGAGAATCAAGCGTGTGTACAGCGGCATAAACGCAGCACTGATAGGATTGGTGAGGTTCGGTGAGCAAATGCAGACCCTTTGAAGTCATATTGCATGGTACCCATTCCATGGGTCTCAACTCTCCAGGTTTAAGGGATTCTTCCTTCAGCTAAAACATGCATGTGGAACCCAGAGTATGATCCACCGTGTGAACGGGAAACGTGTTCAAATGTGTCTCACTTTTCGTCCCCTGGTACTCGGGTGCAACATTCCAGATGCTTTAATAACACTCTCCCCACTTGGAGAGTCAGTGCCTTTAACCTCCTGTTTGGCCCAGTTTGCAATTTCTGCGGAAAATGAACAGGAATAGGGAGAACCAATGAGAGACAAGCTGGAGGTGTCTGGACGGGCAATTTTAACTCTCATTTCCCACCATGAAGAGGAAGTAAACAAAGGCTCAGCGAGCCATGCCAGAACCACACTAGGGCCTGAAGCAATCCTGCGGTGTTGCGGCCAGTTCACAAGAAAGCGAGTTGAAGAAAGGAGCTCAGGTGCACTGTAATTCACAAACCTGCAGAGTTATAAATGACAGCTATCGTCCAAAAATATATTGAAGTAAGGCTGCCAAGAGGACTTGAAAGCAGGGCAGAATTGCAGGAAACCGATTTCAGGAGGTAGACTGGAATTGCATGTAAAGCATAGGAAAAGAGGCAGAACGTCCACAATGATGCACTTGGACAAAAAGGGCGTATGCGTTTTTTCCTGAATATATTCAGGAAAAAACGCATACGCCCGTTTTGGCCAACCAAGCAAGCTTGCAAAGGAAATCTGCACTACAATGAAGTCTCACTGCCCCCCGGTCAAAAGGGCCATCTGAAAAAAGTGTAAAATCCAGAAAGGCAGGACAGGCCATGGAGAACTGGGAGCCTAGTTAGACTGATGGGCGGAATGTAAATTGCCAACAGCCACTCTGGAGAAGTGTATGGTGTTTCCTGAAACATCTAAAAAACAAAGCAACAGAGCCTAGGGCACTTCCACTTATGGTCCTATAGCTTAGGGAAATTAAAATCAAAAAGACACAGCCACCCCAAAGTTTGGGACGGCTCTGTTTACAAGAACCTCGTTTACGGTACAAGTTCAATATCACAGAAAGCGAAAAATGGATAAAGTAGTTGTGGTACTAACGAACAATGCAATATCACTCAGCAATGAAATCTATGTCATCAGGCCCATAGCAGCATAATGAGGGGATTCAGGTATGATGATTCTAAGTGAAATAAGTCACACAGAAAAAGAAACATCATAAGATATCACTAATACACGGAATGTAAACTTGGCTACACAGGAACTGAATTACAAAACAGAATAGGGTCTCAAATGTAGAAAACCAACTTATGCTTGCTTAAAGGAAAGGTGAGTTGGGGTGCTACATAAAACCAGAGATTGAAATTAGCCCAGATACCTTTCCATAAGCCAAATATGTAATAGACAAGAGCTACTGCTTGCTCAACGAAGTGGACTCAACACCCCATATTAAACGCCTAAGAATATACCTGACTAGTAAGAATCTTAAAACCTATGGATTTATATGTCTCCGAAAGAGAATCAAGCGTGTGTACAGCGGCATAAACGCAGCAGTGATAGGATTGGTGAGGTTCGGTGAGCAAATGCAGACCCTTTGAAGTCATATTGCATGGTACCCATTCCATGGTTCTCAACTCTCCAGGTTTAAGGGATTCTTCCTTCAGCTAAAACATGCATGTGGAACCCAGAGTATGATCCACCATGTGATAGGGAAACGTGTTCAAATGTGTCTCAGTTTTCGTCCCCTGGTACTCGGGTGCAACATTCCAGACGCTTTACTAACACTCTCCCCACTTGGAGAGTCAGTGCCTTTAACCTCCTGTTTGGCCCAGTTTGCAATTTCTGCGGAAAATGAACAGGAATAGGGAGAACCAATGAGAGACTAGCTGGAGGTGTCTGGACGGGCAAATTTAACTCTCATTTCCCACCAGGAAGAGGAATTAACCAAAGGCTCAGCGAGCCATGCCGGAACCACACTAGGGCCTGAAGCAATCCTGCGGTGTTGCGGCCAGCTCACAAGAAAGCGAGTTGAAGAAAGGAGCTCAGGGGCACTGTCATTCACAAACCTGCAGAGTTATAAATGACAGCTATCGTCCAAAAATATATTGAAGTAAGGCTGCCAAGAGGACTTGAAAGCGGGGCAGAATTGCAGGAAACCGATTTCAGGAGGTAGACTGGAATTGCATGTAAAGCATAGGAAAAGAGGCAGAACGTCCACAATGATGCACTTGGCCAAAAAGGGCGTATGCGTTTTTTCCTGAATATATTCAGGAAAAAACGCATAAGCCCTTTTTGGCCAACCAAGCAAGCTTGCAAAGGAAATCTGCACTACAATGAAGTCTCACTGCCCCCCGGTCAAAAGGGCCATCTGAAAAAAGTGTAAATTCCAGAAAGGCAGGACAGGCCATGGAGAACTGGCAGCCTAGTTAGGCTGATGGGCGGGATGTAAATTGCCAACAGCCACTCTGGAGAAGTGTATGGTGTTTCCTGAAACATCTAAAAAACAAAGCAAGAGAGCCTAGGGCACTTCCACTTATGGTCCTATAGCTTAGGGAAATTAAAATCAAAAAGACACAGCCACCCCAAATTTTGGGACGGCTCTGTTTACAAGAACCTCGTTTACAGTACAAGTTCAATATCACAGAAAGCGAAAAATGGATAAAGTAGTTGTGGTACTAACGAACAATGCAATATCACTCAGCAATGAAATCTATGTCATCAGGCCCATAGCAGCATAATGAGTGGATTCAGGTACGATGATTCTAAGTGAAATAAGTCACACAGAAAAAGAAACATCATAAGATATCACTAATACACGGAATGTAAACTTGGCTACACAGGAATTGAATTACAAAACAGAATAGGGTCTGAAATGTAGAAAACCAACTTATGCTTGCTTAAGGGGAAAGGTGAGTTGGGGTGCTGCATAAAACCAGAGATTGAAATTAGCACAGATACCTTTCCATAAGCCAAATATGTAATAGACAAGAGCTACTGCTTGCTCAACGAAGTGGACACAACACCCCATATTAAACGCCTAAGAATATACCTGACTAGTAAGAATCTTAAAACCTATGAATTTATATGTCTCCGAAAGAGAATCAAGCATGTGTACAGCGGCATAAACGCAGCAGTGATAGGATTGGTGAGGTTCGGTGAGCAAATGCAGACCCTTTGAAGTCATATTGCATGGTACCCATTCCATGGGTCTCAACTCTCCAGGTTTAAGGGATTCTTCCTTCTGCTAAAACATGCATGTGGAACCCAGAGTATGATCCACCGTGTGAACGGGAAACGTGTTCAAATGTGTCTCACTTTTCGTCCCCTGGTACTCGGGTGCAACATTCCAGATGCTTTACTAACACTCTCCCCACTTGGAGAGTCAGTGCCTTTAACCTCCTGTTTGGCCCAGTTTGCAATTTCTGCGGAAAATGAACAGGAATAGGGAGAACCAATGAGAGACTAGCTGGAGGTGTCTGGACGGGCAATATTAACTCTCATTTCCCACCATGAAGAGGAATTAAACAAAGGCTCAGCGAGCCATGCCGGAACCACACTAGGGCCTGAAGCAATCCTGCAGTGTTGCGGCCAGCTCACAAGAAAGCGAGTTGAAGAAAGGAGCTCAGGGGCACTGTCATTCACAAACTTGCAGAGTTATAAATGACAGCTATCGTCCAAAAATATATTGAAGTAAGGCTGCCAAGAGGACTTGACTTGAAAGCGGGGCAGAATTGCAGGAAACCGATTTCAGGAGGTAGACGGGAATTGCATGCAAAGCATAGGAAAAGAGGTAGAACGTCCACAATGATGCACTTGGCCAAAAAGGGCGTATGCGTTTTTTCCTGAATATATTCAGGAAAAAACGCATACGCCCTTTTTGGCCAACCAAGCAAGCTTGCAAAGGAAATCTGCACTACAATGAAGTCTCACTGCCCCCCGGTCAAAAGGGCCATCTGAAAAAAGTGTAAAATCAAGAAAGGCAGGACAGGCCATGGAGAACTGGGAGCCTAGTTAGGCTGATGGGCGAGATGTAACTTGCCAACAGCAACTCTGGAGAAGTGTATGGTGTTTCCTGAAACATCCAAAAAACTAAGCAACAGAGCCTAGGGCACTTCCACTTATGGTCCGATAGCTTAGGGAAATTAAAATCAAAAAGACACAGCCACCCCAAAGTTTGGGACGGCTCTGTTTACAAGAATCTCGTTTACGGTACAAGTTCAATATCGCAGAAAGCAAAAAATGGATAAAGTAGTTGTGGTACTAATGAACAATGCAATATCACTCAGCAATGAAATCTATGTCATCAGGCCAGTAACAGCATAATGAGTGGATTCAGGTACGATGATTCTAAGTGAAATAAGTCACACAGAAAAAGAAACATCATAAGATATCACTAATACACGGAATGTAAACTTGGCTACACAGGAACTGAATTACAAAACAGAATAGGGTCTCAAATGTAGAAAACCAACTTATGCTTGCTTAAGGGGAATGGTGTGTTGGGGTGCTGCATAAAACCAGAGATTGAAATTAGCACAGATACCTTTCCATAAGCCAAATATGTAATAGACAAGAGCTACTGCTTGCTCAACGAAGTGGACTCAACACCCCATATTAAACGCCTAAGAATATACCTGACTAGTAAGAATCTTAAAACCTATGGATTTATATGTCTCCGAAAGAGAATCAAGCGTGTGTACAGCGACATAAACGCAGCAGTGATAGGATTGGTGAGGTTCGGTGAGCAAATGCAGACCCTTTGAAGTCATATTGCATGGTACCCATTCCATGGTTCTCAACTCTCCAGGTTTAAGGGATTCTTCCTTCAGCTAAAACATGCATGTGGAACCCAGAGTATGATCCACCGTGTGATCGGGAAACGTGTTCAAATGTGTCTCAGTTTTCGTCCCCTGGTACTCGGGTGCAACATTCCAGACGCTTTACTAACACTCTCCCCACTTGGAGAGTCAGTGCCTTTAACCTCCTGTTTGGCCCAGTTTGCAATTTCTGCGGAAAATGAACAGGAATAGGGAGAACCAATGAGAGACTAGCTGGAGGTGTCTGGACGGGCAAATTTAACTCTCATTTCCCACCAGGAAGAGGAATTAAACAAAGGCTCAGCGAGCCATGCCGGAACCACACTAGGGCCTGAAGCAATCCTGCGGTGTTGCGGCCAGCTCACAAGAAAGCGAGTTGAAGAAAGGAGCTCAGGGGCACTGTCATTCACAAACCTGCAGAGTTATAAATGACAGCTATCGTCCAAGAATATATTGAAGTAAGGCTGCCAAGAGGACTTGACTTGAAAGCGGGGCAGAATTGCAGGAAACCGATTTCAGGAGGTAGACTGGAATTGCATGTAAAGCATAGGACAAGAGGCAGAACGTCCACAATGATGCACTTGGCCAAAAAGGGCGTATGCGTTTTTTCCTGAATATATTCAGGAAAAAACGCATACGCCCATTTTGGACAACCAAGCAAGCTTGCAAAGGAAATCTGCACTACAATGAAGTCTCACTGCCCCCCGGTCAAAAGGGCCATCTCAAAAAAGTGTAAAATCCAGAAAGTCAGGACAGGCCATGGAGAACTGGGAGCCTAGTTAGGCTGATGGGCGGGATGTAACTTGCCAACAGCCACTCTGGAGAAGTGTATGGTGTTTCCTGAAGCATCCAAAAAACAAAGCAACAGAGCCTAGGGCACTTCCACTTATGGTCCTATAGCTTAGGGAAATTAAAATCAAAAAGACACAGCCACCCCAAAGTTTGGGACGGCTCTGTTTACAAGAACCTCCTTTACGGTACAAGTTCAATATCACAGAAAGCGAAAAATGGATAAAGTAGTTGTGGTACTAACGAACAATGCAATATCACTCAGCAATGAAATCTATGTCATCAGGCCCATAGCAGCATAATGAGTGGATTCAGGTACGATGATTCTAAGTGAAATAAGTCACACAGAAAAAGAAACATCATAAGATATCACTAATACACGGAATGTAAACTTGGCTACACAGGAACTGAATTACAAAACAGAATAGGGTCTCAAATGTAGAAAACCAACTTATGCTTGCTTAAGGGGAATGGTGAGTTGGGGTTCTGCATAAAACCAGAGATTGAAATTAGCACAGATACCTTTCCATAAGCCAAATATGTAATAGACAAGAGCTACTGCTTGCTCAACGAAGTGGACTCAACACCCCATATTAAACGCCTAAGAATATACCTGACTAGTAAGAATCTTAAAACCTATGGATTTATATGTCTCCGAAAGAGAATCAAGCGTGTGTACAGCGACATAAACGCAGCAGTGATAGGATTGGTGAGGTTCGGTGAGCAAATGCAGACCCTTTGAAGTCATATTGCATGGTACCCATTCCATGGTTCTCAACTCTCCAGGTTTAAGGGATTCTTCCTTCAGCTAAAACATGCATGTGGATCCCAGAGTATGATCCACCGTGTGCTCGGGAAACGTGTTCAAATGTGTCTCAGTTTTCGTCCCCTGGTACTCGGGTGCAACATTCCAGACGCTTTACTAACACTCTCCCCACTTGGAGAGTCAGTGCCTTTAACCTCCTGTTTGGCCCAGTTTGCAATTTCTGCGGAAAATGAACAGGAATAGGGAGAACCAATGAGAGACTAGCTGGAGGTGTCTGGACGGGCAAATTTAACTCTCATTTCCCACCAGGAAGAGGAATTAACCAAAGGCTCAGCGAGCCATGCCGGAACCACACTAGGGCCTGAAGCAATCCTGCGGTGTTGCGGCCAGCTCACAAGAAAGCGAGTTGAAGAAAGGATCTCAGGTGCACTGTCATTCACAAACCTGCAGAGTTATAAATGACAGCTATCGTCCAAGAATATATTGAAGTAAGGCTGCCAAGAGGACTTGACTTGAAAGCGGGGCAGAATTGCAGGAAACCGATTTCAGGAGGTAGACTGGAATTGCATGTAAAGCATAGGAAAAGAGGCAGAACGTCCACAATGATGCACTTGGCCAAAAAGGGCGTATGCGTTTTTTCCTGAATATATTCAGGAAAAAACGCATACGCCCTTTTTGGCCAACCAAGCAAGCTTGCAAAGGAAATCTGCACTACAATGAAGTCTCACTGCCCCCCGGTCAAAAGGGCCATCTGAAAAAAGTGTAAAATCAAGAAAGGCAGGACAGGCCATGGAGAACTGGGAGCCTAGTTAGGCTGATGGGCGAGATGTAACTTGCCAACAGCAACTCTGGAGAAGTGTATGGTGTTTCCTGAAACATCCAAAAAACTAAGCAACAGAGCCTAGGGCACTTCCACTTATGGTCCGATAGCTTAGGGAAATTAAAATCAAAAAGACACAGCCACCCCAAAGTTTGGGACGGCTCTGTTTACAAGAATCTCGTTTACGGTACAAGTTCAATATCGCAGAAAGCAAAAAATGGATAAAGTAGTTGTGGTACTAATGAACAATGCAATATCACTCAGCAATGAAATCTATGTCATCAGGCCAGTAACAGCATAATGAGTGGATTCAGGTACGATGATTCTAAGTGAAATAAGTCACACAGAAAAAGAAACATCATAAGATATCACTAATACACGGAATGTAAACTTGGCTACACAGGAACTGAATTACAAAACAGAATAGGGTCTCAAATGTAGAAAACCAACTTATGCTTGCTTAAGGGGAATGGTGTGTTGGGGTGCTGCATAAAACCAGAGATTGAAATTAGCACAGATACCTTTCCATAAGCCAAATATGTAATAGACAAGAGCTACTGCTTGCTCAACGAAGTGGACTCAACACCCCATATTAAACGCCTAAGAATATACCTGACTAGTAAGAATCTTAAAACCTATGGATTTATATGTCTCCGAAAGAGAATCAAGCGTGTGTACAGCGACATAAACGCAGCAGTGATAGGATTGGTGAGGTTCGGTGAGCAAATGCAGACCCTTTGAAGTCATATTGCATGGTACCCATTCCATGGTTCTCAACTCTCCAGGTTTAAGGGATTCTTCCTTCAGCTAAAACATGCATGTGGAACCCAGAGTATGATCCACCGTGTGATCGGGAAACGTGTTCATATGTGTCTCAGTTTTCGTCCCCTGGTACTCGGGTGCAACATTCCAGACGCTTTACTAACACTCTCCCCACTTGGAGAGTCAGTGCCTTTAACCTCCTGTTTGGCCCAGTTTGCAATTTCTGCGGAAAATGAACAGGAATAGGGAGAACCAATGAGAGACTAGCTGGAGGTGTCTGGACGGGCAAATTTAACTCTCATTTCCCACCAGGAAGAGGAATTAAACAAAGGCTCAGCGAGCCATGCCGGAACCACACTAGGGCCTGAAGCAATCCTGCGGTGTTGCGGCCAGCTCACAAGAAAGCGAGTTGAAGAAAGGAGCTCAGGGGCACTGTCATTCACAAACCTGCAGAGTTATAAATGACAGCTATCGTCCAAGAATATATTGAAGTAAGGCTGCCAAGAGGACTTGACTTGAAAGCGGGGCAGAATTGCAGGAAACCGATTTCAGGAGGTAGACTGGAATTGCATGTAAAGCATAGGAAAAGAGGCAGAACGTCCACAATGATGCACTTGGCCAAAAAGGGCGTATGCGTTTTTTCCTGAATATATTCAGGAAAAAACGCATACGCCCATTTTGGACAACCAAGCAAGCTTGCAAAGGAAATCTGCACTACAATGAAGTCTCACTGCCCCCCGGTCAAAAGGGCCATCTCAAAAAAGTGTAAAATCCAGAAAGGCAGGACAGGCCATGGAGAACTGGGAGCCTAGTTAGGCTGATGGGCGGGATGTAACTTGCCAACAGCCACTCTGGAGAAGTGTATGGTGTTTCCTGAAGCATCCAAAAAACAAAGCAACAGAGCCTAGGGCACTTCCACTTATGGTCCTATAGCTTAGGGAAATTAAAATCAAAAAGACACAGCCACCCCAAAGTTTGGGACGGCTCTGTTTACAAGAACCTCGTTTACGGTACAAGTTCAATATCACAGAAAGCGAAAAATGGATAAAGTAGTTGTGGTACTAACGAACAATGCAATATCACTCAGCAATGAAATCTATGTCATCAGGCCCATAGCAGCATAATGAGTGGATTCAGGTACGATGATTCTAAGTGAAATAAGTCACACAGGAAAAGAAACATCATAAGATATCGCTAATACACGGAATGTAAACTTGGCTACACAGGAACTGAATTACAAAACAGAATAGGGTCTCAAATGTAGAAAACCAACTTATGCTTGCTTAAGGGGAAAGGTGAGTTGGGGTGCTGCATAAAACCAGAGATTGAAATTAGCACAGATACCTTTCCATAAGCCAAATATGTAATAGACAAGAGCTACTGCTTGCTCAACGAAGTGGACACAACACCCCATATTAAACGCCTAAGAATATACCTGACTAGTAAGAATCTTAAAACCTATGAATTTATATGTCTCCGAAAGAGAATCAAGCATGTGTACAGCGGCATAAACGCAGCAGTGATAGGATTG
The DNA here is from genome assembly GCF_964374135.1 of Grampus griseus. Classification (NCBI taxonomy): domain Eukaryota; kingdom Metazoa; phylum Chordata; class Mammalia; order Artiodactyla; family Delphinidae; genus Grampus; species Grampus griseus. Next base: position 463,880 of record NW_028133231.1, on the reverse strand, counting down.
GTGAGGTTCGGTGAGCAAATGCAGACCCTTTGAAGTCATATTGCATGGTACCCATTCCATGGTTCTCAACTCTCCAGGTTTAAGGGATTCTTCCTTCAGCTAAAACATGCATGTGGATCCCAGAGTATGATCCACCGTGTGATCGGGAAACGTGTTCAAATGTGTCTCAGTTTTCGTCCCCTGGTACTCGGGTGCAACATTCCAGACGCTTTACTAACACTCTCCCCACTTGGAGAGTCAGTGCCTTTAACCTCCTGTTTGGCCCAGTTTGCAATTTCTGCGGAAAATGAACAGGAATAGGGAGAACCAATGAGAGACTAGCTGGAGGTCTCTGGACGGGCAAATTTAACTCTCATTTCCCACCAGGAAGAGGAATTAACCAAAGGCTCAGCGAGCCATGCCGGAACCACACTAGGGCCTGAAGCAATCCTGCGGTGTTGCGGCCAGCTCAGAAGAAAGCGAGTTGAAGAAAGGAGCTCAGGTGCACTGTCATTCACAAACCTGCAGAGTTATAAATGACAGCTATCGTCCAAGAATATATTGAAGTAAGGCTGCCAAGAGGACTTGACTTGAAAGCGGGGCAGAATTGCAGGAAACCGATTTCAGGAGGTAGACTGGAATTGCATGTAAAGCATAGGAAAAGAGGCAGAACGTCCACAATGATGCACTTGGCCAAAAAGGGCGTATGCGTTTTTTCCTGAATATATTCAGGAAAAAACGCATACGCCCTTTTTGGCCAACCAAGCAAGCTTGCAAAGGAAATCTGCACTACAATGAAGTCTCACTGCCCCCCGGTCAAAAGGGCCATCTGAAAAAAGTGTAAAATCAAGAAAGGCAGGACAGGCCATGGAGAACTGGGAGCCTAGTTAGGCTGATGGGCGAGATGTAACTTGCCAACAGCAACTCTGGAGAAGTGTATGGTGTTTCCTGAAACATCCAAAAAACTAAGCAACAGAGCCTAGGGCACTTCCACTTATGGTCCGATAGCTTAGGGAAATTAAAATCAAAAAGACACAGCCACCCCAAAGTTTGGGACGGCTCTGTTTACAAGAATCTCGTTTACGGTACAAGTTCAATATCGCAGAAAGCAAAAAATGGATAAAGTAGTTGTGGTACTAATGAACAATGCAATATCACTCAGCAATGAAATCTATGTCATCAGGCCAGTAACAGCATAATGAGTGGATTCAGGTACGATGATTCTAAGTGAAATAAGTCACACAGAAAAAGAAACATCATAAGATATCACTAATACACGGAATGTAAACTTGGCTACACAGGAACTGAATTACAAAACAGAATAGGGTCTCAAATGTAGAAAACCAACTTATGCTTGCTTAAGGGGAATGGTGTGTTGGGGTGCTGCATAAAACCAGAGATTGAAATTAGCACAGATACCTTTCCATAAGCCAAATATGTAATAGACAAGAGCTACTGCTTGCTCAACGAAGTGGACTCAACACCCCATATTAAACGCCTAAGAATATACCTGACTAGTAAGAATCTTAAAACCTATGGATTTATATGTCTCCGAAAGAGAATCAAGCGTGTGTACAGCGACATAAACGCAGCAGTGATAGGATTGGTGAGGTTCGGTGAGCAAATGCAGACCCTTTGAAGTCATATTGCATGGTACCCATTCCATGGTTCTCAACTCTCCAGGTTTAAGGGATTCTTCCTTCAGCTAAAACATGCATGTGGAACCCAGAGTATGATCCACCGTGTGATCGGGAAACGTGTTCAAATGTGTCTCAGTTTTCGTCCCCTGGTACTCGGGTGCAACATTCCAGACGCTTTACTAACACTCTCCCCACTTGGAGAGTCAGTGCCTTTAACCTCCTGTTTGGCCCAGTTTGCAATTTCTGCGGAAAATGAACAGGAATAGGGAGAACCAATGAGAGACTAGCTGGAGGTGTCTGGACGGGCAAATTTAACTCTCATTTCCCACCAGGAAGAGGAATTAAACAAAGGCTCAGCGAGCCATGCCGGAACCACACTAGGGCCTGAAGCAATCCTGCGGTGTTGCGGCCAGCTCACAAGAAAGCGAGTTGAAGAAAGGAGCTCAGGGGCACTGTCATTCACAAACCTGCAGAGTTATAAATGACAGCTATCGTCCAAGAATATATTGAAGTAAGGCTGCCAAGAGGACTTGACTTGAAAGCGGGGCAGAATTGCAGGAAACCGATTTCAGGAGGTAGACTGGAATTGCATGTAAAGCATAGGAAAAGAGGCAGAACGTCCACAATGATGCACTTGGCCAAAAAGGGCGTATGCGTTTTTTCCTGAATATATTCAGGAAAAAACGCATACGCCCATTTTGGACAACCAAGCAAGCTTGCAAAGGAAATCTGCACTACAATGAAGTCTCACTGCCCCCCGGTCAAAAGGGCCATCTGAAAAAAGTGTAAAATCCAGAAAGGCAGGACAGGCCATGGAGAACTGGGAGCCTAGTTAGGCTGATGGGCGGGATGTAACTTGCCAACAGCCACTCTGGAGAAGTGTATGGTGTTTCCTGAAGCATCCAAAAAACAAAGCAACAGAGCCTAGGGCACTTCCACTTATGGTCCTATAGCTTAGGGAAATTAAAATCAAAAAGACACAGCCACCCCAAAGTTTGGGACGGCTCTGTTTACAAGAACCTCCTTTACGGTACAAGTTCAATATCACAGAAAGCGAAAAATGGATAAAGTAGTTGTGGTACTAACGAACAATGCAATATCACTCAGCAATGAAATCTATGTCATCAGGCCCATAGCAGCATAATGAGTGGATTCAGGTACGATGATTCTAAGTGAAATAAGTCACACAGAAAAAGAAACATCATAAGATATCACTAATACACCGAATGTAAACTTGGCTACACAGGAACTGAATTACAAAACAGAATAGGGTCTCAAATGTAGAAAACCAACTTATGCTTGCTTAAGGGGAATGGTGAGTTGGGGTGCTGCATAAAACCAGAGATTGAAATTAGCACAGATACCTTTCCATAAGCCAAATATGTAATAGACAAGAGCTACTGCTTGCTCAACGAAGTGGACTCAACACCCCATATTAAACGCCTAAGAATATACCTGACTAGTAAGAATCTTAAAACCTATGGATTTATATGTCTCCGAAAGAGAATCAAGCGTGTGTACAGCGACATAAACGCAGCAGTGATAGGATTGGTGAGGTTCGGTGAGCAAATGCAGACCCTTTGAAGTCATATTGCATGGTACCCATTCCATGGTTCTCAACTCTCCAGGTTTAAGGGATTCTTCCTTCAGCTAAAACATGCATGTGGAACCCAGAGTATGATCCACCGTGTGATCGGGAAACGTGTTCAAATGTGTCTCAGTTTTCGTCCCCTGGTACTCGGGTGCAACATTCCAGACGCTTTACTAACACTCTCCCCACTTGGAGACTCAGTGCCTTTAACCTCCTGTTTGGCCCAGTTTGCCATTTCTGCGGAAAATGAACAGGAATAGGGAGAACCAATGAGAGACTAGCTGGAGGTGTCTGGACGGGCAAATTTAACTCTCATTTCCCACCAGGAAGAGGAATTAACCAAAGGCTCAGCGAGCCATGCCGGAACCACACTAGGGCCTGAAGCAATCCTGCGGTGTTGCGGCCAGCTCACAAGAAAGCGAGTTTAAGAAAGGAGCTCAGGTGCACTGTCATTCACAAACCTGCAGAGTTATAAATGACAGCTATCGTCCAAGAATATATTGAAGTAAGGCTGCCAAGAGGACTTGACTTGAAAGCGGGGCAGAATTGCAGGAAACCGATTTCAGGAGGTAGACTGGAATTGCATGTAAAGCATAGGAAAAGAGGCAGAACGTCCACAATGATGCACTTGGCCAAAAAGTGCGTATGCGTTTTTTCCTGAATATATTCAGGAAAAAACGCATACGCCCTTTTTGGCCAACCAAGCAAGCTTGCAAAGGAAATCTGCACTACAATGAAGTCTCACTGCCCCCCGGTCAAAAGGGCCATCTGAAAAAAGTGTAAAATCCAGAAAGGCAGGACAGGCCATGGAGAACTGGGAGCCTAGTTAGACTGATGGGCGGAATGTAAATTGCCAACAGCCACTCTGGAGAAGTGTATGGTGTTTCCTGAAACATCTAAAAAACAAAGCAACAGAGCCTAGGGCACTTCCACTTATGGTCCTATAGCTTAGGGAAATTAAAATCAAAAAGACACAGCCACCCCAAAGTTTGGGACGGCTCTGTTTACAAGAACCTCGTTTACGGTACAAATTCAATATCACTGAAAGCGAAAAATGGATAAAGAAGTTGTGGTACTTAGGTACAATGCAATATCACTCAGCAATGAAATCTATGTCATCAGGCCCATAGCAGCATAATGAGTGGATTCAGGTATGATGATTCTAAGTGAAATAAGTCACACAGAAAAAGAAACATCATAAGATATCACTAATACACGGAATGTAAACTTGGCTACACAGGAACTGAATTACAAAACAGAATAGGGTCTCATATGTAGAAAACCAACTTATGCTTGCTTAAGGGAAAGGTGAGTTGGGGTGCTACATAAAACCAGAGATTAAAATTAGCCCAGATACCTTTCCATAAGCCAAATATGTAATAGACAAGAGCTACTGCTTGCTCAACGAAGTGGACTCAACACCCCATATTAAACGCCTAAGAATATACCTGACTAGTAAGAATCTTAAAACCTATGGATTTATATGTCTCCGAAAGAGAATCAAGCATGTGTACAGCGGCATAAACGCAGCAGTGATAGGATTGGTGAGGTTCGGTGAGCAAATGCAGACCCTTTGAAGTCATATTGCATGGTACCCATTCCATGGTTCTCAACTCTCCAGGTTTAAGGGATTCTTCCTTCAGCTAAAACATGCATGTGGAACCCAGAGTATGATCCACCATGTGATAGGGAAACGTGTTCAAATGTGTCTCAGTTTTCGTCCCCTGGTACTCGGGTGCAACATTCCAGACGCTTTACTAACACTCTCCCCACTTGGAGAGTCAGTGCCTTTAACCTCCTGTTTGGCCCAGTTTGCAATTTCTGCGGAAAATGAACAGGAATAGGGAGAACCAATGAGAGACTAGCTGGAGGTGTCTGGACGGGCAAATTTAACTCTCATTTCCCACCAGGAAGAGGAATTAACCAAAGGCTCAGCGAGCCATGCCGGAATCACACTAGGGCCTGAAGCAATCCTGCGGTGTTGCGGCCAGCTCACAAGAAAGCGAGTTGAAGAAAGGAGCTCAGGGGCACTGTCATTCACAAACCTGCAGAGTTATAAATGACAGCTATCGTCCAAAAATATATTGAAGTAAGGCTGCCAAGAGGACTTGAATGCGGGGCAGAATTGCAGGAAACCGATTTCAGGAGGTAGACTGGAATTGCATGTAAAGCCTAGGAAAAGAGGCAGAACGTCCACAATGATGCACTTGGCCATAAAGGGCGTATGCGTTTTTTCCTGAATGTATTCAGGAAAAAACGCATACGCCCTTTTTGGCCAACCAAGCAAGCTCGCAAAGGAAATCTGCACTACAATGAAGTCTCACTGCCCCCCGGTCAAAAGGGCCATCTGAAAAAAGTGTAAATTCCAGAAAGGCAGGACAGGCCATGGAGAACTGGGAGCCTAGTTAGGCTGATGGGCGGGATGTAAATTGCCAACAGCCACTCTGGAGAAGTGTATGGTGTTTCCTGAAACATCTAAAAAACAAAGCAACAGAGCCTAGGGCACTTCCACTTATGGTCCTATAGCTTAGGGAAATTAAAATGAAAAAGACACAGCCACCCCAAAGTTTGGGACGGCTCTGTTTACAAGAACCTCGTTTACGGTACAAGTTCAATATCACAGAAAGCGAAAAATGGATAAAGTAGTTGTGGTACTAACGAACAATGCAATATCACTCAGCAATGAAATCTATGTCATCAGGCCCATAGCAGCATAATGAGTGGATTCATGTATGATGATTCTAAGTGAAATAAGTCACACAGAAAAAGAAACATCATAAGATATCACTAATACACGGAATGTAAACTTGGCTACACAGGAACTGAATTACAAAACAGAATAGGGTCTCAAATGTAGAAAACCAACTTATGCTTGCTTAAGGGGAAAGGTGAGTTGGGGTGCTGCATAAAACCAGAGATTGAAATGAGCACAGATACCGTTCCATAAGCCAAATATGTAATAGACAAGAGCTACTGCTTGCTCAACGAAGTGGACTCAACACCCCATATTAAACGCCTAAGAATATACCTGACTAGTAAGAATCTTAAAACCTATGGATTTATATGTCTCCGAAAGAGAATCAAGCGTGTGTACAGCGGCATAAACGCAGCAGTGATAGGATTTGTGAGGATCGGTGAGCAAATGCAGACCCTTTGAAGTCATATTGCATGGTACCCATTCCATGGTTCTCAACTCTCCAGGTTTAAGGGATTCTTCCTTCAGCTAAAACATGCATGTGGAACCCAGAGTATGATCCACCGTGTGATAGGGAAACGTGTTCAAATGTGGCTCAGTTTTCGTCCCCTGGTACTCGGGTGCAACATTCCAGATGCTTTACTAACACTCTCCCCACTTGGAGAGTCAGTGCCTTTAACCTCCTGTTTGGCCCAGTTTGCAATTTCTGCGGAAAATGAACAGGAATAGGGAGAACCAATGAGAGACTAGCTGGAGGTGTCTGGACGGGCAAATTTAACTCTCATTTCCCAGCAGGAAGAGGAATTAACCAAAGGCTCAGCGAGCCATGCCGGAATCACACTAGGGCCTGAAGCAATCCTGCGGTGTTGCGGCCAGCTCACAAGAAAGCGAGTTGAAGAAAGGAGCTCAGGGGCACTGTCATTCACAAACCTGCAGAGTTATAAATGACAGCTATCGTCCAAAAATATATTGAAGTAAGGCTGCCAAGAGGACTTGAAAGCGGGGCAGAATTGCAGGAAACCGATTTCAGGAGGTAGACTGGAATTGCATGTAAAGCCTAGGAAAAGAGGCAGAACGTCCACAATGATGCACTTGGCCATAAAGGGCGTATGCGTTTTTTCCTGAATGTATTCAGGAAAAAACGCATACGCCCTTTTTGGCCAACCAAGCAAGCTCGCAAAGGAAATCTGCACTACAATGAAGTCTCACTGCCCCCCGGTCAAAAGGGCCATCTGAAAAAAGTGTAAATTCCAGAAAGGCAGGACAGGCCATGGAGAACTGGGAGCCTAGTTAGGCTGATGGGCGGGATGTAAATTGCCAACAGCCACTCTGGAGAAGTGTATGGTGTTTCCTGAAACATCTAAAAAACAAAGCAACAGAGCCTAGGGCACTTCCACTTATGGTCCTATAGCTTAGGGAAATTAAAATGAAAAAGACACAGCCACCCCAAAGTTTGGGACGGCTCTGTTTACAAGAACCTCGTTTACGGTACAAGTTCAATATCACAGAAAGCGAAAAATGGATAAAGTAGTTGTGGTACTAACGAACAATGCAATATCACTCAGCAATGAAATCTATGTCATCAGGCCCATAGCAGCATAATGAGTGGATTCATGTATGATGATTCTAAGTGAAATAAGTCACACAGAAAAAGAAACATCATAAGATATCACTAATACACGGAATGTAAACTTGGCTACACAGGAACTGAATTACAAAACAGAATAGGGTCTCAAATGTAGAAAACCAACTTATGCTTGCTTAAGGGGAAAGGTGAGTTGGGGTGCTGCATAAAACCAGAGATTGAAATGAGCACAGATACCGTTCCATAAGCCAAATATGTAATAGACAAGAGCTACTGCTTGCTCAACGAAGTGGACTCAACACCCCATATTAAACGCCTAAGAATATACCTGACTAGTAAGAATCTTAAAACCTATGGATTTATATGTCTCCGAAAGAGAATCAAGCGTGTGTACAGCGGCATAAACGCAGCAGTGATAGGATTTGTGAGGATCGGTGAGCAAATGCAGACCCTTTGAAGTCATATTGCATGGTACCCATTCCATGGTTCTCAACTGTCCAGGTTTAAGGGATTCTTCCTTCAGCTAAAACATGCATGTGGAACCCAGAGTATGATCCACCGTGTGATAGGGAAACGTGTTCAAATGTGGCTCAGTTTTCGTCCCCTGGTACTCGGGTGCAACATTCCAGATGCTTTACTAACACTCTCCCCACTTGGAGAGTCAGTGCCTTTAACCTCCTGTTTGGCCCAGTTTGCAATTTCTGCGGAAAATGAACAGGAATAGGGAGAACCAATGAGAGACTAGCTGGAGGTGTCTGGACGGGCAAATTTAACTCTCATTTCCCACCAGGAAGAGGAATTAACCAAAGGCTCGCAGTGCCATGCCAGAAACACATTAGGGCCTGAAGCAATCCTGCGGTGTTGCGGGCAGCTCACAAGAAAGCCAGTTGAAGAAAGGAGCTCAGGGGCCCTGTAATTCACAAACCTGCAGAGTTATAAATGACAGCTATCGTCCAAAAATATATTGAAGTAATGCTGCCAAGAGGACTTGAAAGTGGGGCAGAATTGCAGGAAACCGATTTCAGGAGGTAGACTGGAATTGCATGTAAAGCATAGGAAAAGAGGCAGAACGTCCACAATGATGCACTTGGCCAAAAAGGGCGTATGCGTTTTTTCCTGAATATATTCAGGAAAAAATGCATACGCACTTTTTGGCCAACCAAGCAAGCTTGCAAAGGAAATCTGCACTACAATGAAGTCTCACTGCCCCCCGGTCAAAAGGGCCATCTGAAAAAAGTGTAAATTCCAGAAAGGCAGGACAGGCCATGGAGAACTGGGAGCCTTGTTATGCTGATGGGCGGGATGTAAATTGCCAACAGCCACTCTGGAGAAGTGTATGGTGTTTCTTGAAACATCTAAAAAACAAAGCAACAGAGCCTAGGGCACTTCCACTTATGGTCCTATAGCTTAGGGAAATTAAAATGAAAAAGACACAGCCACCCCAAAGTTTGGGACGGCTCTGTTTACAAGAACCTCGTTTACGGTACAAGTTCAATATCGCAGAAAGCGAAAAATGGATAAAGAACTTGTGGTACTTACGTACAATGCAATATCACTCAGCAATGAAATCTATGTCATCAGGCCAGTAACAGCATAATGAGTGGATTCAGGTATGATGATTCTAAGTGAAATAAGTCACACAGAAAAAGAAACATCATAAGATATCACTAATACACGGAATGTAAACTTGGCTACACAGGAACTGAATTACAAAACAGAATATGGTCTCAAATGTAGAAAACCAACTTATGCTTGCTTAAGGGGAATGCTGAGTTGGGGTGCTGCATAAAACCAGAGATTGAAATTAGCACAGATACCTTTCCATAAGCCAAATATGTAATAGACAAGAGCTACTGCTTGCTCAACGAAGTGGACTCAACACCCCATATTAAACGCCTAAGAATATACCTGACTAGTAAGAATCTTAAAACCTATGGATTTATATGTCTCCGAAAGAGAATCAAGCGTGTGTACAGCGACATAAACGCAGCAGTGATAGGATTGGTGAGGTTCGGTGAGCAAATGCAGACCCTTTGAAGTCATATTGCATGGTACCCATTCCATGGTTCTCAACTCTCCAGGTTTAAGGGATTCTTCCTTCAGCTAAAACATGCATGTGGAACCCAGAGTATGATCCACCGTGTGATCGGGAAACGTGTTCAAATGTGTCTCAGTTTTCGTCCCCTGGTACTCGGGTGCAACATTCCAGACGCTTTACTAACACTCTCCCCACTTGGAGAGTCAGTGCCTTTAACCTCCTGTTTGGCCCAGTTTGCAATTTCTGCGGAAAATGAACAGGAATAGGGAGAACCAATGAGAGACTAGCTGGAGGTGTCTGGACGGGCAAATTTAACTCTCATTTCCCACCAGGAAGAGGAATTAAACAAAGGCTCAGCGAGCCATGCCGGAACCACACTAGGGCCTGAAGCAATCCTGCGGTGTTGCGGCCAGCTCACAAGAAAGCGAGTTGAAGAAAGGAGCTCAGGGGCACTGTCATTCACAAACCTGCAGAGTTATAAATGACAGCTATCGTCCAAGAATATATTGAAGTAAGGCTGCCAAGAGGACTTGACTTGAAAGCGGGGCAGAATTGCAGGAAACCGATTTCAGGAGGTAGACTGGAATTGCATGTAAAGCATAGGAAAAGAGGCAGAACGTCCACAATGATGCACTTGGCCAAAAAGGGCGTATGCGTTTTTTCCTGAATATATTCAGGTAAAAACGCATACGCCCATTTTGGACAACCAAGCAAGCTTGCAAAGGAAATCTGCACTACAATGAAGTCTCACTGCCCCCCGGTCAAAAGGGCCATCTGAAAAAAGTGTAAAATCCAGAAAGGCAGGACAGTCCATGGAGAACTGGGAGCCTAGTTAGGCTGATGGGCGGGATGTAAATTGCCAACAGCCACTCTGGAGAAGTGTATGGTGTTTCCTGAAGCATCCAAAAAACAAAGCAACAGAGCCTAGGACACTTCCACTTATGGTCCTATAGCTTAGGGAAATTAAAAGCAAAAAGACACAGCCACCCCAAAGTTTGGGACGGCTCTGTTTACAAGAACCTCCTTTACGGTACAAGTTCAATATCACAGAAAGCGAAAAATGGATAAAGTAGTTGTGGTACTAACGAACAATGCAATATTACTCAGCAATGAAATCTACGTCATCAGGCCCATAGCAGCATACTGAGTGGATTCAGGTACGATGATTCTAAGTGAAATAAGTCACACAGAAAAAGAAACATCATAAGATATCACTAATACACGGAATGTAAACTTGGCTACACAGGAACTGAATTACAAAACAGAATAGGGTCTCAAATGTAGAAAACCAACTTATGCTTGCTTAAGGGGAAAGGTGAGTTGGGGTGCTGCATAAAACCAGAGATTGAAATTAGCACAGATACCTTTCCATAAGCCAAATATGTAATAGACAAGGGCTACTGCTTGCTCAACGAAGTGGACTCAACACCCCATATTAAACGCCTAAGAATATACCTGACTAGTAAGAATCTTAAAACCTATGGATTTATATGTCTCCGAAAGAGAATCAAGCGTGTGTACAGTGGCATAAACGCAGCAGTGATAGGATTGGTGAGGTTCGGTGAGCAAATGCAGACCCTTTGAAGTCATATTGCATGGTACCCATTCCATGGTTCTCAACTCTCCAGGTTTAAGGGATTCTTCCTTCAGCTAAAACATGCATGTGGAACCCAGAGTATGATCCACCGTGTGATCGGGAAACGTGTTAAAATGTGTCTCAGTTTTCGTCCCCTGGTACTCGGGTGCAACATTCCAGACGCTTTACTAACACTCTCCGCACTTGGAGAGTCAGTTTCTTCAACTTCCTCTTTGGCCCAGTTTGCAATTTCTGTGGAAAATGAACAGGAATAGGGAGAACCAATGAGAGACTAGCTGGAGGTGTCTGGACGGGCAAATTTAACTCTCATTTCCCACCAGGAAGAGGAATTAACCAAAGGCTCAGCGAGACATGCCGGAACCACACTAGGGCCTGAAGCAATCCTGCGTTGTTGCGGCCACCTCAAAAGAAAACGAGTTGAAGAAAGGAGCTCAGGGGCACTGTCATTCGCAAACCTGCAGAGTTATAAATGACAGCTATCGTCCAAAAATATATTGAAGTAAGGCTGCCAAGAGGACTTGAAAGCGGGGCAGAATTGCAGGAAACCGATTTCAGGAGGTAGACTAGAACTGCATGTAAAGCATAGGAAAAGAGGCAGAACGTCCACAATGATGCACTTGGCCAAAAAGGGCGTATGCGTTTTTTCCTGAATACATTCAGGAAAAAACGCATACGCCCTTTTTGGCCAACCAAGCAAGCTTGCAAAGGAAATCTGCACTACAATGAAGTCTCACTGCCCCCCGGTCAAAAGGGCCATCTGAAAAAAGTGTAAAATCCAGAAAGGCAGGACAGGCCATGGAGAACGGGAGCCTAGTTAGGGTGATGGGCGGGATGTAAATTGCCAACAGCCACTCTGGAGAAGTGTATGGTGTTTCCTGAAACATCTAAAAAACAAAGCAACAGAGCCTAGGGCACTTCCACTTATGGTCCTATAGCTTAGGGAAATTAAAATCAAAAAGACACAGCCACCCCAAAGTTTGGGACGGCTCTGTTTACAAGAACCTCTTTTACGGTACAAGTTCAATATCACAGAAAGCGAAAAATGGATAAAGAAGTGGTGGTACTAACGTACAATGAAATATCACTCAGCAATGAAGTCTATGTCATCAGGCCCATAGCAGCATAATGAGTGGATTCAGGTATGATGATTCTAAGTGAAATAAGTCACACAGAAAAAGAAACATCATAAGATATCACTAATACACGGAATGTAAACTTGGCTACACAGGAACTGAATTACAAAACAGAATAGGGTCTCAAATGTAGAAAACCAACTTATGCTTGCTTAAGGGGAAAGGTGAGTTGGGGTGCTACATAAAACCAGAGATTGAAATTAGCACAGATACTTTTCCATAAGCCAAATATGTAATAGACAAGAGCTACTGCTTGCTCAACGAAGTGGACTCAACACCCCATATTAAACGCCTAAGAATATAGCTGAGTAGTAAGAATCTTAAAATCTATGGATTTATATATCTCCGAAAAAGAATCAAGCGTGTGTACAGCGGCATAAACGCAGCAGTGATAGGATTGGTGAGGTGCAGTGAGCAAATGCAGACCCCTTGAAGTCAAATTGCATGGTACCCATTCCATGGGTCTCAACTCTCCAGGTTTAAGGGATTCTTCCTTCAGCTAAAACATGCATGTGGAACCCAGAGTATGATCCACCGTGTGATTGGGAAACGTGTTCAAATGTGTCTCACTTTTCGTCCCCTGGTACTCGGGTGCAACATTCCAGACGCTTTACTAACACTCTCCCCACTTGGAGAGTCAGTGCCTTTAACCTCCTGTTTGGCCCAGTTTGCAATTTCTGCGGAAAATGAACAGGAATAGGGAGAACCAATGAGAGACTAGCTGGAGGTGTCTGGACGGACAATTTTAACTCTCATTTCCCACCATGAAGAGGAATTAAACAAAGGCTCCGCGAGCTATGCCAGAACCACACTAGGGCCTGAAGCAATCCTGCGCTGTTGCGGCCAGTTCACAAGAAAGCGAGTTGAAGAAAGGAGCTCAGGTGCACTGTAATTCACAAACTTGCAGAGTTATAAATGACAGCTATCGTCCAAAAATATATTGAAGTAAGGCTGCCAAGAGGACTTGAAAGCAGGGCAGAATTGCAGGAAACCGATTTCAGGAGGTAGACTGGAATTGCATGTAAAGCATAGGAAAAGAGGCAGAACGTCCACAATGATGCACTTGGCCAAAAAGGGCATATGCGTTTTTTCCTGAATATATTCAGGAAAAAACGCATACGCACTTTTTGGCCAACCAAGCAAGCTTGCAAAGGAAATCTGCACTACAATGAAGTCTCACTGCCCCCCGGTCAAAAGGGCCATCTGAAAAAAGTGTAAAATCCAGAAAGGCAGGACAGGCCATGGAGAACTGGGAGCCTAGTTAGACTGATGGGCGGAATGTAAATTGCCAACAGCCACTCTGGAGAAGTGTATGGTGTTTCCTGAAACATCTAAAAAACAAAGCAACAGAGCCTAGGGCACTTCCACTTATGGTCCTATAGCGTAGGGAAATTAAAATCAAAAAGACACAGCCACCCCAAAGTTTGGGACGGCTCTGTTTACAAGAACCTCGTTTACGGTACAAGTTCAATATCACAGAAAGCGAAAAATGGATAAAGAAGTTGTGGTTCTTAGGTACAATGCAATATCACTCAGCAATGAAATCTATGTCATCAGGCCCATAGCAGCATAATGAGTGGATTCAGGTATGATGATTCTAAGTGAAATAAGTCACACAGAAAAAGAAACATCATAAGATATCACTAATACACGGAATGTAAACTTGGCTACACAGGAACTGAATTACAAAACAGAATAGGGTCTCATATGTAGAAAACCAACTTATGCTTGCTTAAGGGAAAGGTGAGTTGGGGTGCTACATAAAACCAGAGATTAAAATTAGCCCAGATACCTTTCCATAAGCCAAATATGTAATAGACAAGAGCTACTGCTTGCTCAACGAAGTGGACTCAACACCCCATATTAAACGGCTAAGAATATACCTGATTAGTAAGAATCTTAAAACCTATGGATTTATATGTCTCCGAAAGAGAATCAAGCGTGTGTACAGCGGCATAAACGCAGCAGTGATAGGATTGGTGAGGTTCGGTGAGCAAATGCAGACCCTTTGAAGTCATATTGCATGGTACCCATTCCATGGTTCTCAACTCTCCAGGTTTAAGGGATTCTTCCTTCAGCTAAAACATGCATGTGGAACCCAGAGTATGATCCACCATGTGATAGGGAAATGTGTTCAAATGTGTCTCAGTTTTCGTCCCCTGGTACTCCGGTGCAACATTCCAGACGCTTTACTAACACTCTCCCCACTTGGAGACTCAGTGCCTTTAACCTCCTGTTTGGCCCAGTTTGCAATTTCTGCGGAAAATGAACAGGAATAGGGAGTACCAATGAGAGACTAGCTGGAGGTGTCTGGACGGGCAAATTTGTCTCTCATTTCCCACCAGGAAGAGGAATTAACCAAAGGCTCAGCGAGCCATGCCGGAACCACACTAGGGCCTGAAGCAATCCTGCGGTGTTGCGGCCACCTCACAAGAAAGCGAGTTGAAGAAAGGAGCTCAGGGGCACTGTCATTCACAAACCTGCAGAGTTATAAATGACAGCTATCGTCCAAAAATATATTGAAGTAAGGCTGCCAAGAGGACTTGAAAGCAGGGCAGAATTGCAGGAAACCGATTTCAGGAGGTAGACTGGAATTGCATGTAAAGCATAGGAAAAGAGGCAGAACGTCCACAATGATGCACTTGGCCAAAAAGGGCGTATGCGTTTTATCCTGAATATATTCAGGAAAAAACGCATACGCCCTTTTTGGCCAACCAAGAAAGCTTGCAAAGGAAATCTGCACTACAATGAAGTCTCACTGCCCCCCGGTCAAAAGGGCCATCTGAAAAAAGTGTAAAATCCAGAAAGGCAGGACAGGCCATGGAGAACTGGGAGCCTAGTTAGAGTGATGGGCGGAATGTAAGTTGCCAACAGCCACTCTGGAGAAGTGTATGGTGTTTCCTGAAACATCTAAAAAACAAAGCAACAGAGCCTAGGGCACTTCCACTTATGGTCCTATAGCTTAGGGAAATTAAAATCAAAAAGACACAGCCACCCCAAAGTTTGGGACGGCTCTGTTTACAAGAACCTCGTTTACGGTACAAGTTCAATATCACTGAAAGCGAAAAATGGATAAAGAAGTTGTGGTACTTAGGTACAATGCAATATCACTCAGCAATGAAATCTATGTCATCAGGCCCATAGCAGCATAATGAGTGGATTCAGGTATGATGATTCTAAGTGAAATAAGTCACACAGAAAAAGAAACATCATAAGATATCACTAATACACGGAATGTAAACTTGGCTACACAGGAACTGAATTACAAAACAGAATAGGGTCTCAAATGTAGAAAACCAACTTATGCTTGCTTAAGGGAAAGGTGAGTTGGGGTGCTACATAAAACCAGAGATTAAAATTAGCCCAGATACCTTTCCATAAGCCAAATATGTAATAGACAAGAGCTACTGCTTGCTCAACGAAGTGGACTCAACACCCCATATTAAACGCCTAAGAATATACCTGACTAGTAAGAATCTTAAAACCTATGGATTTATATGTCTCCGAAAGAGAATCAAGCATGTGTACAGCGGCATAAACGCAGCAGTGATAGGATTGGTGAGGTTCGGTGAGCAAATGCAGACCCTTTGAAGTCATATTGCATGGTACCCATTCCATGGTTCTCAACTCTCCAGGTTTAAGGGATTCTTCCTTCAGCTAAAACATGCATGTGGAACCCAGAGTATGATCCACCATGTGATAGGGAAACGTGTTCAAATGTGTCTCAGTTTTCGTCCCCTGGTACTCGGGTGCAACATTCCAGACGCTTTACTAACACTCTCCCCACTTGGAGAGTCAGTGCCTTTAACCTCCTGTTTGGCCCAGTTTGCAATTTCTGCGGAAAATGAACAGGAATAGGGAGAACCAATGAGAGACTAGCTGGAGGTGTCTGGACGGGCAAATTTAACTCTCATTTCACACCAGGAAGAGGAATTAACCAAAGGCTCAGCGAGCCATGCCAGAACCACACTAGGGCCTGAAGCAATCCTGCGGTGTTGCGGCCAGCTCACAAGAAAGCGAGTTGAAGAAAGTAGGTCAGGGGCACTGTCATTCACAAACCTGCAGAGTTATAAATGACAACTATCGTCCAAAAATATATTGAAGTAAGGCTGCCAAGAGGACTTGAAAGCGGGACAGAATTGCAGGAAACCGATTTCAGGAGGTAGACTGGAATTGCATGTAAAGCATAGGAAAAGAGGCAGAACGTCCACAATGATGCACTTGGCCATAAAGGGCGTATGCGTTTTTTCCTGAATATATTCAGGAAAAAACGCATACGCCCTTTTTGGCCAACCAAGCAAGCTTGCAAAGGAAATCTGCACTACAATGAAGTCTCACTGCCCCCCGGTCAGAAGGGCCATCTGAAAAAAGTGTAAATTCCAGAAAGGCAGGACAGGCCATGGAGAACTGGGAGCCTAGTTAGGCTGATGGCCGGGATGTAAATTGCCAACAGCCACTCTGGAGAAGTGTATGGTGTTTCCTGAAACATCTAAAAAACAAAGCAACAGAGCCTAGGGCACTTCCACTTATGGTCCTATAGCTTAGGGAAATTAAAATCAAAAAGACACAGCCACCCCAATTTTTGGGACGGCTCTGTTTACAAGAACCTCGTTTACGGTACAAGTTCAATATCACAGAAAGCAAAAAATGGATAAAGTAGTTGTGGTACTAACGAACATTGCAATATCACTCAGCAATGAAATCTATGTCATCAGGCCCATAGCAGCATAATGAGTGGATTCAGGTATGATGATTCTAAGTGAAATAAGTCACACAGAAAAAGAAACATCATAAGATATCACTAATACACGGAATGTAAACTTGGCTACACAGGAACTGAATTACAAAACAGAATAGGGTCTCAAATGTAGAAAACCAACTTATGCTTGCTTAAGGGGAAAGGTGAGTTGGGGTGCTGCATAAAACCAGAGATTGAAATTAGCACAGATACCTTTCCATAAGCCAAATATGTAATAGACAAGAGCTACTGCTTGCTCAACGAAGTGGACTCAACACCCCATATTAAACGCCTAAGAATATACCTGACTAGTAAGAATCTTAAAACCTAAGGATTTATATGTCTCCGAAAGAGAATCAAGCGTGTGTACAGCGGCATAAAGCAGCAGTGATAGGATTGGTGAGGTTCGGTGAGCAAATGCAGACCCTTTGAAGTCATATTGCATGGTACCCATTCCATGGTTCTCAACTCTCCAGGTTTAAGGGATTCTTCCTTCAGCTAAAACATGCATGTGGAACCCAGAGTATGATCCACCGTGTGATAGGGAAACGTGATCAAATGTGTCTCAGTTTTCGGCCCCTGGTACTCGGGTGCAACATTCCAGACGCTTTACTAACACTCTCCCCACTTGGAGAGTCAGTGCCTTTAACCTCCTGTTTGGCCCAGTTTGCAATTTCTGCGGAAAATGAACAGGAATAGGGAGAACCAATGAGAGACTAGCTGGAGGTGTCTGGACAGGCAAATTTAACTCTCATTTCCCACCAGGAAGAGGAATTAACCAAACGCTCAGCGAGCCATGCCGGAACCACATTAGGGCCTGAAGCAATCCTGCTCTGTTGCGGCCAGTTCACAAGAAAGCGAGTTGAAGAAAGGAGCTCAGGAGCACTGTAATTCACAAACCTGCAGAGTTATAAATGACAGCTATCGTCCAAAAATATATTGAAGTAAGGCTGCCAAGAGGACTTGAAAGCAGGGCAGAATTGCAGGAAACTGATTTCAGGAGGTAGACTGGAATTGCATGTAAAGCATAGGAAAAGAGGCAGAACGTCCACAATGATGCACTTGGCCAAAAAGGGCGTATGCGTTTTTTCCTGAATATATTCAGGAAAAAACGCATACGCCCTTTTTGGCCAACCAAGCAAACTTGCAAAGGAAATCTGCACTACAATGAAGTCTCACTGCCTCCCGGTCAAAAGGGCCATCTGAAAAAAGTGTAAAATCCAGAAAGGCAGGACAGGCCATGGAGAACTGGGAGCCTAGTTAGAGTGATGGGCGGAATGTAAATTGCCAACAACCACTCTGGAGAAGTGTATGGTGTTTCCTGAAACATCTAAAAAACAAAGCAACAGAGCCTAGGGCACTTCCACTTTTGGTCCTATAGCTTAGGGAAATTAAAATCAAAAAGACACAGCCACCCCAAAGTTTGGGACGGCTCTGTTTACAAGAACCTCGTTTACGGTACAAGTTCAATATCACAGAAAACGAAAAATGGATAAAGAAGTTGTGGTACTTAGGTACAATGCAATATCACTCAGCAATGAAATCTATGTCATCAGGCCCATAGCACCATAATGAGTGGATTCAGGTATGATGATTCTAAGTGAAATAAGTCACACAGAAAAAGAAACATCATAAGATATCACTAATACACGGAATGTAAACTTGGCTACACAGGAACTGAATTACAAAACAGAATAGGGTCTCAAATGTAAAAAACCAACTTATGCTTGTTTAAGGGAAAGGTGAGTTGGGGTGCTACATAAAACCAGAGATTGAAATTAGCACAGATACCTTTCCATAAGCCAAATATGTAATAGACAAGAGCTACTGCTTGCTCAACGAAGTGGACTCAACACCCCATATTAAACGCCTAAGAATATACCTGACTAGTAAGAATCTTAAAACCTATGGATTTATATGTCTCCGAAAGAGAATCAAGCGTGTGTACAGCGGCATAAACGCAGCAGTGATAGGATTGGTGAGGTTCGGTGAGCAAATGCAGACCCTTTGAAGTCATATTGCATGGAACCCATTCCATGGTTCTCAACTCTCCAGGTTTAAGGGATTCTTCCTTCAGCTAAAACATGCATGTGGAACCCAGAGTATGATCCACCGTGTGATAGGGAAACGTGATCAAATGTGTCTCAGTTTTCGGCCCCTGGTACTCGGGTGCAACATTCCAGACGCTTTACTAACACTCTCCCCACTTGGAGAGTCAGTGCCTTTAACCTCCTGTTTGGCCCAGTTTGCAATTTCTGCAGAAAATGAACAGGAATAGGGAGAACCAATGAGAGACTAGCTGGAGGTGTCTGGACAGGCAAATTTAACTCTCATTTCCCACCAGGAAGAGGAATTAACCAAAGGCTCAGCGAGCCATGCCGGAACCACATTAGGGCCTGAAGCAATCCTGCTCTGTTGCGGCCAGTTCACAAGAAAGCGAGTTGAAGAAAGAAGCTCAGGGGCACTGTCATTCACAAACCTGCAGAGTTATAAATGACAGCTATCGTCCAAAAATATATTGAAGTAAGGCTGCCAAGAGGACTTGAAAGCGGGGCAGAATTGCAGGAAACCGATTTCAGGAGGTAGGCTGGAATTGCATGTAAAGCATAGGAAAAGAGGCAGAACGTCCACAATGATTCACTTGGCCAAAAAGGGCATATGCGTTTTTTCCTGAATATATTCAGGAAAAAACGCATACGCCCTTTTTGGCCAACCAAGCAAGCTTGCAAAGGAAATCTGCACTACAATGAAGTCTCACTGCCCCCCGGTCAAAAGGGCCATCTGAAAAAAGTGTAAATTCCAGAAAGGCAGGACAGGCCATGGAGAACTGGGAGCCTAGTTAGGCTGATGGGCGGGATGTAAATTGCCAACAGCCACTCTGGAGAAGTGTATGGTGTTTCCTGAAACATCTAAAAAACAAAGCAACAGAGCCTAGGGCACTTCCACTTATGGTCCTATAGATTAGGGAAATTAAAATCAAAAAGACACAGCCACCCCAAAGCTTGGGACGGCTCTGTTTACAAGAACCTCGTTTACGGTACAAGTTCAATATCACAGAAAGCGAAAAATGGATAAAGAAGTTGTGGTACTTAGGTACAATGCAATATCACTCAGCAATGAAATCTATGTCATCAGGCCCATGGCAGCATAATGAGTGGATTCAGGTATGATGATTCTAAGTGAAATAAGTCACACAGAAAAAGAAACATCATAAGATATCACTAATACACGGAATGTAAACTTGGCTACACAGGAACTGAATTACAAAACAGAATAGGGTCTCAAATGTAGAAAACCAACTTATGCTTGCTTAAGGGAAAGGTGAGTTGGGGTGCTACATAAAACCAGAGATTGAAATTAGCACAGATACCTTTCCATAAGCCAAATATGTAATAGACAAGAGCTACTGCTTGCTCAACGAAGTGGACTCAACACCCCATATTAAACGCCTAAGAATATACCTGACTAGTAAGAATCTTAAAACCTATGGATTTATATGTCTCCGAAAGAGAATCAAGCGTGTGTACAGCGGCATAAACGCAGCAGTGATAGGATTGGTGAGGTTCGGTGAGCAAATGCAGACCCTTTGAAGTCATATTGCATGGTACCCATTCCATGGTTCTCAACTCTCCAGATTTAAGGGATTCTTCCTTCAGCTAAAACATGCATGTGGAACCCAGAGTATGATCCACCGTGTGATAGGGAAACGTGTTCAAATGTGTCTCAGTTTTCGTCCCCTGGTACTCGGGTGCAACATTCCAGACGCTTTACTAACACTCTCCCCACTTGGAGAGTCAGTGCCTTTAACCTGCTGTTTGGCCCAGTTTGCAATTTCTGCGGAAAATGAACAGGAATAGGGAGAACCAATGAGAGACTAGCTGCAGGTGTCTGGACGGGCAAATTTAACTCTCATTTCCCACCAGGAAGAGGAATTAACCAAAGGCTCAGCGAGCCATGCCGGAACCACACTAGGGCCTGAAGCAATCCTGCGGTGTTGCGGCCAGCTCACAAGAAAGCGAGTTGAAGAAAGGAGATCAGGGGCACTGTCATTCACAAACCTGCAGAGTTCTAAATGACAGCTATCGTCCAAAAATATATTGAAGTAAGGCTGCCAA
The DNA here is from genome assembly GCF_964374135.1 of Grampus griseus. Classification (NCBI taxonomy): domain Eukaryota; kingdom Metazoa; phylum Chordata; class Mammalia; order Artiodactyla; family Delphinidae; genus Grampus; species Grampus griseus. The sequence continues at coordinate 442,769 of NW_028133231.1, read as the reverse complement.
GAGGACTTGAAAGCAGGGCAGAATTGCAGGAAACCGATTTCAGGAGGTAGACTAGAACTGCATGTAAAGCATAGGAAAAGAGGCAGAACGTCCACAATGATGCACTTGGCCAAAAAGGGCATATGCGTTTTTTCCTGAATATATTCAGGAAAAAACGCATACGCCATTTTTGGCCAACCAAGCAAGCTCGCAAAGGAAATCTGCACTACAATGAAGTCTCACTGCCCCCCGGTCAAAAGGGCCATCTGAAAAAAGTGTAAAATCCAGAAAGGCAGGACAGGCCATGGAGAACTGGGAGCCTAGTTAGGCTGATGGGTGGGATGTAAATTGCCAACAGCCACTCTCGAGAAGTGTATGGTGTTTCCTGAAACATCTAAAAAACAAAGCAACAGAGCCTAGGGCACTTCCACTTATGGTCCTATAGCTTAGGGAAATTAAAATCAAAAAGACACATCCAACCCAAAGTTTGGGACGGCTCTGTTTACAAGAACGTCGTTTATGGTACAAGTTCAGTATCACAGAAAGCGAAAAATGGATAAAGAAGTTGTGGTAGTAACGTACAATGAAATATCACTCAGCAATGAAATCTATGTCATCAGGCCCATAGCAGAATAATGAGTGGATTCAGGTATGATGATTCTAAGTGAAATAAGTCACACAGAAAAAGAAACATCATGAGATATCACTAATACATGGAATGTAAACTTGGCTACACAGGAACTGAATTACAAAACAGAACAGGGTCTCAAATGTAGAAAACCAACTTATGCTTGCTTAAGGGGAAAGGTGAGTTGGGGTGCTACATAAAACCAGAGATTGAAATTAGCACAGATACCTTTCCATAAGCCAAATATGTAATAGACAAGAGCTACTGCTTGCTCAACGAAGTGGACTCAACACCCCATATTAAACACCTAAGAATATACCTGACTAGTAAGAATCTTAAAATCTATGGATTTATATGTCTCCGGAAAAGAATCAAGCATGTGTACAGCGGCATAAACGCAGCCGTGATATGATTGGTGAGGTTCGGTGAGCAAATGCAGACCCTTTGAAGTCATATTGCATGGTACCCATTCCATGGGTCTCAACTCTCCAGGTTTAAGGGATTCTTCCTTCAGCTAAAACATGCATGTGGAACCCAGAGTATGATCCACCGTGTGATAGGGAAACGTGTTCAAATGTGTCTCAGTTTTCATCCCCTGGTACTCGGGTGCAACATTCCAGACGCTTTACTAACACTCTCCCCACTTGGAGAGTCAGTGCCTTTAACCTCCTGTTTGGCCCAGTTTGCAATTTCTGCGGAAAATGAACAGGAATAGGGAGAACCAATGAGAGACTAGCTGGAGGTGTCTGGACGGGCAAATTTAACTCTCATTTCCCACCAGGAAGAGGAATTAACCAAAGGCTCAGCGAGCCATGCCGGAACCACACTAGGGCCTGAAGCAATCCTGCGCTGTTGCGGCCAGTTCACAAGAAAGCGAGTTGAAGAAAGGAGCTCAGGGACACTGTCATTCACAAACATGCAGAGTTATAAATGACAGCTATCGTCCAAAAATATATTGAAGTAAGGCTGCCAAGAGGACTTGAAAGCAGGGCAGAATTGCAGGAAACCGATTTCAGGAGGTAGACTGGAATTGCATGTAAAGCATAGGAAAAGAGGCAGAACGTCCACAATGATGCACTTGGCCAAAAAGGGCGTATGCGTTTTTTCCTGAATATATTCAGGAAAAAACGCATACGCCCTTTTTGGCCAACCAAGCAAGCTTGCAAAGGAAATCTGCACTACAATGAAGTCTCACTGCCCCCCGGTCAAAAGGGCCATCTGAAAAAAGTGTAAAATCCAGAAAGGCAGGACAGGCCATGGAGAACTGGGAGCCTAGTTAGACTGATGGGCGGAATGTAAATTGCCAACAGCCACTCTGGAGAAGTGTATGGTGTTTCCTGAAACATCTAAAAAACAAAGCAACAGAGCCTAGGGCACTTCCACTTTTGGTCCTATAGATTAGGGAAATTAAAATCAAAAAGACACAGCCACCCCAAAGTTTGGGACGGCTCTGTTTACAAGAACCTCGTTTACGGTACAAGTTCAATATCACAGAAAGCGAAAAATGGATAAAGAAGTTGTGGTACTAACGTACAATGAAATATCACTCAGCAATGAAATGTATGTCATCAGGCCCATAGCAGCATAATGAGTGGATTCAGGTATGATGATTCTAAGTGAAATAAGTCACACAGAAAAAGAAACATCATAAGATATCACTAATACACGGAATGTAAACTTGGCTACACAGGAACTGAATTACAAAACAGAATAGGGTCTCAAATGTAAAAAACCAACTTATGCTTGCTTAAGGGAAAGGTGAGTTGGGGTGCTACATAAAACCAGAGATTGAAATTAGCACAGATACCTTTCCATAAGCCAAATATGTAATAGACAAGAGCTACTGCTTGCTCAACGAAGTGGACTCAACACCCCATATTAAACGCCTAAGAATATACCTGACTAGTAAGAATCTTAAAACCTATGGATTTATATGTCTCCGAAAGAGAATCAAGCGTGTGTACAGCGGCATAAACGCAGCAGTGATAGGATTGGTGAGGTTCGGTGAGCAAATGCAGACCCTTTGAAGTCATATTGCATGGTACCCATTCCATGGTTCTCAACTCTCCAGATTTAAGGGATTCTTCCTTCAGCTAAAACATGCATGTGGAACCCAGAGTATGATCCACCGTGTGATAGGGAAACGTGTTCAAATGTGTCTCAGTTTTCGTCCCCTGGTACTCGGGTGCAACATTCCAGACGCTTTACTAACACTCTCCCCACTTGGAGAGTCAGTGCCTTTAACCTGCTGTTTGGCCCAGTTTGCAATTTCTGCGGAAAATGAACAGGAATAGGGAGAACCAATGAGAGACTAGCTGCAGGTGTCTGGACGGGCAAATTTAACTCTCATTTCCCACCAGGAAGAGGAATTAACCAAAGGCTCAGCGAGCCATGCCGGAACCACACTAGGGCCTGAAGCAATCCTGCGGTGTTGCGGCCAGCTCACAAGAAAGCGAGTTGAAGAAAGGAGCTCAGGGACACTGTCATTCACAAACATGCAGAGTTCTAAATGACAGCTATCGTCCAAAAATATATTGAAGTAAGGCTGCCAAGAGGACTTGAAAGCGAGGCAGAATTGCAGGAAACCGATTTCAGGAGGTAGACTGGAATTGCATGTAAAGCAAAGGACAAGAGGGAGAACGTCCACAATGATGCACTTGGCCAAAAAGGGCGTATGCGTTTTTTCCTGAATATATTCAGGAAAAAACGCATACGCTCTTTTTGGCCAACCAAGCAAGCTTGCAAAGGAAATCTGCACTACAATGAAGTCTCACTGCCCCCCGGTCAAAAGGGCCATCTGAAAAAAGTGTAAAATCCAGAAAGGCAGGACAGGCCATGGAGAACTGGGAGCCTAGTTAGGCTGATGGGTGGGATGTAAATTGCCAACAGCCACTCTCGAGAAGTGTATGGTGTTTCCTGAAACATCTAAAAAACAAAGCAACAGAGCCTAGGGCACTTCCACTTATGGTCCTATAGCTTAGGGAAATTAAAATCAAAAAGACACATCCAACCCAAAGTTTGGGACGGCTCTGTTTACAAGAACGTCGTTAATGGTACAAGTTCAGTATCACAGAAAGCGAAAAATGGATAAAGAAGTTGTGGTAGTAACGTACAATGAAATATCACTCAGCAATGAAATCTATGTCATCAGGCCCATAGCAGCATAATGAGTGGATTCAGGTATGATGATTCTAAGTGAAATAAGTCACACAGAAAAAGAAACATCATGAGATATCACTAATACATGGAATGTAAACTTGGCTACACAGGAACTGAATTACAAAACAGAACAGGGTCTCAAATGTAGAAAACCAACTTATGCTTGCTTAAGGGGAAAGGTGAGTTGGGGTGCTACATAAAACCAGAGATTGAAATTAGCACAGATACCTTTCCATAAGCCAAATATGTAATAGACAAGAGCTACTGCTTGCTCAACGAAGTGGACTCAACACCCCATATTAAACACCTAAGAATATACCTGACTAGTAAGAATCTTAAAATCTATGGATTTATATGTCTCCGGAAAAGAATCAAGCATGTGTACAGCGGCATAAACGCAGCAGTGATAAGATTGGTGAGGTTCGGTGAGCAAATGCAGACCCTTTGAAGTCATATTGCATGGAACCCATTCCATGGGTCTCAACTCTCCAGGTTTAAGGGATTCTTCCTTCAGCTAAAACATGCATGTGGAACCCAGAGTATGATCCACCGTGTGATAGGGAAACGTGTTCAAATGTGTCTCAGTTTTCATCCCCTGGTACTCGGGTGCAACATTCCAGACGCTTTACTAACACTCTCCCCACTTGGAGAGTCAGTGCCTTTAACCTCCTGTTTGGCCCAGTTTGCAATTTCTGCGGAAAATGAACAGGAATAGGGAGAACCAATGAGAGACTAGCTGGAGGTGTCTGGACGGGCAAATTTAACTCTCATTTCCCACCAGGAAGAGGAATTAACCAAAGGCTCAGCGAGCCATGCCGGAACCACAGTAGGGCCTGAAGCAATCCTGCGTTGTTGCGGCCAGTTCACAAGAAAGCGAGTTGAAGAAAGGAGCTCAGGGACACTGTCATTCACAAACATGCAGAGTTATAAATGACAGCTATCGTCCAAAAATATATTGAAGTAAGGCTGGCAAGAGGACTTGAAAGCAGGGCAGAATTGCAGGAAACCGATTTCAGTAGGTAGACTGGAATTGCATGTAAAGCATAGGAAAAGAGGCAGAACGTCCACAATGATGCACTTGGCCAAAAAGGGCGTATGCGTTTTTTCCTGAATATATTCAGGAAAAAACGCATACGCCCTTTTTGGCCAACCAAGCAAGCTTGCAAAGGAAATCTGCACTACAATGAAGTCTCACTGCCCCCCGGTCAAAAGGGCCATCTGAAAAAAGTGTAAAATCCAGAAAGGCAGGACAGGCCATGGAGAACTGGGAGCCTAGTTAGACTGATGGGCGGAATGTAAATTGCCAACAGCCACTCTGGAGAAGTGTATGGTGTTTCCTGAAACATCTAAAAAACAAAGCAACAGAGCCTAGGGCACTTCCACTTTTGGTCCTATAGCTTAGGGAAATTAAAATCAAAAAGACACAGCCACCCCAAAGTTTGGGACGGCTCTGTTTACAAGAACCTCGTTTACGGTACAAGTTCAATATCACAGAAAGCGAAAAATGGATAAAGAAGTTGTGGTACTAACGTACAATGAAATATCACTCAGCAATGAAATGTATGTCATCAGGCCCATAGCAGCATAATGAGTGGATTCAGGTATGATGATTCTAAGTGAAATAAGTCACACAGAAAAAGAAACATCATAAGATATCACTAATACACGGAATGTAAACTTGGCTACACAGGAACTGAATTACAAAACAGACTAGGGTCTCAAATGTAAAAAACCAACTTATGCTTGCTTAAGGGAAAGGTGAGTTAGGGTGCTACATAAAACCAGAGATTGAAATTAGCACAGATACCTTTCCATAAGCCAAATATGTAATAGACAAGAGCTACTGCTTGCTCAACGAAGTGGACTCAACACCCCATATTAAACGCCTAAGAATACACCTGACTAGTAAGAATCTTAAAACCTATGGATTTATATGTCTCCGAAAGAGAATCAAGCGTGTGTACAGCGGCATAAACGCAGCAGTGATAGGATTGGTGAGGTTCGGTGAGCAAATGCAGACCCTTTGAAGTCATATTGCATGGTACCCATTCCATGGTTCTCAACTCTCCAGATTTAAGGGATTCTTCCTTCAGCTAAAACATGCATGTGGAACCCAGAGTATGATCCACCGTGTGATAGGGAAACGTGTTCAAATGTGTCTCAGTTTTCGTCCCCTGGTACTCGGGTGCAACATTCCAGACGCTTTACTAACACTCTCCCCACTTGGAGAGTCAGTGCCTTTAACCTGCTGTTTGGCCCAGTTTGCAATTTCTGCGGAAAATGAACAGGAATAGGGAGAACCAATGAGAGACCAGCTGGAGGTGTCTGGACGGGCAAATTTAACTCTCATTTCCCACCAGGAAGAGGAATTAACCAAAGGCTCAGCGAGCCATGCCGGAACCACACTAGGGCCTGAAGCAATCCTGCGGTGTTGCGGCCAGCTCACAAGAAAGCGAGTTGAAGAAAGGAGATCAGGGGCACTGTCATTCACAAACCTGCAGAGTTCTAAATGACAGCTATCGTCCAAAAATATATTGAAGTAAGGCTGCCAAGAGGACTTGAAAGCGAGGCAGAATTGCAGGAAACCGATTTCAGGAGGTAGACTGGAATTGCATGTAAAGCAAAGGACAAGAGGGAGAACGTCCACAATGATGCACTTGGCCAAAAAGGGCGTATGCGTTTTTTCCTGAATATATTCAGGAAAAAACGCATACGCTCTTTTTGGCCAACCAAGCAAGCTTGCAAAGGAAATCTGCACTACAATGAAGGCTCACTGCCCCCCAGTCAAAAGGGCCATCTGAAAAAAGTGTAAAATCCAGAAAGGCAGGACAGGCCATGGAGAACTGGGAACCTAGTTAGGCTGATGGGCGGGATGTAAATTGCCAACAGCCACTCTGGAGAAGTGTATGGTGTTTCCTGAAACATCTAAAAAACAAAGCAACAGAGCCTAGGGCACTTCCACTTATGGTCCTATAGCTTAGGGAAATTAAAATCAAAAAGGCACAGCCACCCCAAAGCTTGGGACAGCTCTGTTTACAAGAACCTCGTTTACGGTACAAGTTCAATATCACAGAAAGTGAAAAATGGATAAAGTAGTTGTGGTACTAACGAACAATGCAATATCACTCAGCAATGAAATCTATGTCATCAGGCCCATAGCAGCATAATGAGTGGATTCAGGTACGATGATTCTAAGTGAAATAAGTCACACAGAAAAAGAAACATCATAAGATATCACTAATACACGGAATGTAAACTTGGCTACACAGGAACTGAATTACAAAACAGAATAGGGTCTCAAATGTAGAAAACCAACTTATGCTTGCTTAAGGGGAAAGGTGAGTTGGGGTGCTGCATAAAACCAGAGATTGAAATTAGCACAGATACCTTTCCATAGGCCAAATATGTAATAGACAAGAGCTACTGCTTGCTCAACGAAGTGGACTCAACACCCCGTATTAAACGCCTAAGAATATACCTGACTAGTAAGAATCTTAAAACCTATGGATTTATAAGTCTCTGAAAGAGAATCAAGCGTGTGTACAGCAGCATAAACGCAGCAGTGATAGGATTGGTGAGGTTCGGTGAGCAAATGCAGACCCTTTGAAGTCATATTGCATGGTACCCATTCCATGGTTCTCAACTCTCCAGGTTTAAGGGATTCTTCCTTCAGCTAAAACATGCATGTGGAACCCAGAGTATGATCCACCGTGTGATCGGGAAACGTGTTCAAATGTGTCTCAGTTTTCGTCCCTTGGTACTCGGGTGCAACATTCCAGACGCTTTACTAACACTCTCCCCACTTGGAGAGTCAGTGCCTTTAACCTCCTGTTTGGCCCAGTGTGCAAATTCTGCGAAAAATGAACAGGAATAGGGAGAACCAATGAGAGACTAGCTGGAGGTGTCTGGACGGGCAAATTTAACTCTCATTTCCCACCAGGAAGAGGAATTAACCAAAGGCTCAGCGAGCCATGCCGGAACCACAGTAGGGCCTGAAGCAATCCTGCGGTGTTGCGGCCACCTCAAAAGAAAGCGAGTTGAAGAAAGGAGCTCAGGGGCACTGTAATTCGCAAACTTGCAGAGTTATAAATGACAGCTATCGTCCAAAAATATATTGAAGTAAGGCTGCCAAGAGGACTTGAAAGAGGGGCAGAATTGCAGGAAACCGATTTCAGGAGGTAGACTAGAACTGCATGTAAAGCATAGGAAAAGAGGCAGAACGTCCACAATGATGCACTTGGCCAAAAAGGGCGTATGCGTTTTTTCCTGAATATATTCAGGAAAAAACGCATACGCCCTTTTTGGCCAACCAAGCAAGCTTGCAAAGGAAATCTGCACTACAATGAAGTCTCACTGCCCCCCGGTCAAAAGGGTCATCTGAAAAAAGTGTAAAATCCAGAAAGGCAGGACAGGCCATGGAGAACTGGGAGCGTAGTTAGGCTGATGGGCGGGATGTAACTTGCCAACAGCCACTCTTGAGAAGTGTATGGTGTTTCCTGAAGCATCCAAAAAACAAAGCAACAGAGCCTAGGGCACTTCCACTTATGGTCCTATAGCTTAGGGAAATTAAAATCAAAAAGACACAGCCACCCCAAACTTTGGGACGGCTCTGTTTACAAGAACCTCGTTTACGGTACAAGTTCAATATCACAGAAAGCGAAAAATGGATAAAGTAGTTGTGGTACTAACGAACAATGCAATATCACTCAGCAATGAAATCTATGTCATCAGGCCCATAGCAGCATAATGAGTGGATTCAGGTACGATGATTTTAAGTGAAATAAGTCACACAGAAAAAGAAACATCATAAGATATCACTAATACACGGAATGTAAACTTGGCTACACAGGAATTGAATTACAAAACAGAATAGGGTCTCAAATGTAGAAAACCAACTTATGCTTGCTTAAGGGGAAAGGTGAGTTGGGGTGCTGCATAAAACCAGAGATTGAAATTAGCACAGATACCTTTCCATAAGCCAAATATGTAATAGACAAGAGCTACTGCTTGCTCAACGAAGTGGACTCAACACCCCATATTAAACGCCTAAGAATATACCTGACTAGTAAGAATCTTAAAACCTATGGATTTATATGTCTCCGAAAGAGAATCAAGCATGTGTACAGCGGCATAAACACAGCAGTGAAAGGATTGGTGAGGTTCGGTGAGCAAATGCAGACCCTTTGAAGTCATATTGCATGGTACCCATTCCATGGTTCTCAACTCTCCAGGTTTAAGGGATTCTTCCTTCAGCTAAAACATGCATGTGGAACCCAGAGTATGATCCACCGTGTGATCGGGAAACGTGTTCAAATGTGTCTCAGTTTTCGTCCCCTGGTACACGGGTGCAACATTCCAGACGCTTTACTAACACTCTCCCCACTTGGAGAGTCAGTGTCTTCAACTTCCTGTTTGGCCCAGTTTGCAATTTCTGGGGAAAATGAACAGGAATAGGGAGAACCAATGAGAGACTAGCTGGAGGTGTCTGGACGGGCAAATTTAACTCTCATTTCCCACCAGGAAGAGGAATTAACCAAAGGCTCAGCGAGACATGCCGGAACCACACTAGGGCCTGAAGCAATCCTGCGTTGTTGCGGCCACCTCAAAAGAAAACGAGTTGAAGAAAGGAGCTCAGGGGCACTGTAATTCGCAAACCTGCAGAGTTATAAATGACAGCTATCGTCCAAAAATATATTGAAGTAAGGCTGCCAAGAGGACTTGAAAGCGGGGCAGAATTGCAGGAAACCGATTTCAGGAGGTAGACTAGAACTGCATGTAAAGCATAGGAAAAGAGGCAGAACGTCCACAATGATGCACTTGGCCAAAAAGGGCGTATGCGTTTTTTCCTGAATACATTCAGGAAAAAACGCATACGCCCTTTTTGGCCAACCAAGCAAGCTTGCAAAGGAAATCTGCACTACAATGAAGTCTCACTGCCCCCCAGTCAAAAGGGCCATCTGAAAAAAGTGTAAAATCCAGAAAGGCAGGACAGGCCATGGAGAACGGGAGCCTAGTTAGGCTGATGGGCAGGATGTAAATTGCCAACAGCCACTCTGGAGAAGTGTATGGTGTTTCCTGAAACATCTAAAAAACAAAGCAACAGAGCCTAGGGCACTTCCACTTATGGTCCTATAGCTTAGGGAAATTAAAATCAAAAAGACACAGCCACCCCAAAGTTTGGGACGGCTCTGTTTACAAGAACCTCGTTTACGGTACAAGTTCAATATCACAGAAAGCGAAAAATGGATAAAGAAGTTGTGGTACTAACGTACAATGAAATATCAGTCAGCAATGAAATCTATGTCATCAGGCACATAGCAGCATAATGAGTGGATTCAGGTACGATGATTCTAAGTGAAATAAGTCACACAGAAAAAGAAACATCATAAGATATCACTAATACATGGAATGTAAACTTGGCTACACAGGAACTGAATTACAAAACAGAATAGGGTCTCAAATGTAGAAAACCAACTTATGCTTGCTTCAGGGGAAAGGTGAGTTGGGGTGCTACATAAAACCAGAGATTGAAATTAGCACAGATACCTTTCCATAAGCCAAATATGTAATAGACAAGAGCTACTGCTTGCTCAACGAAGTGGACTCAACACCCCATATTAAACGCCTAAGAATATAGCTGAGTAGTAAGAATCTTAAAATCTATGGATTTATATATCTCCGAAAAAGAATCAAGCGTGTGTACAGCGGCATAAACGCAGCAGTGATAGGATTGGTGAGGTGCGGTGAGCAAATGCAGACCCCTTGAAGTCAAATTGCATGGTACCCATTCCATGGGTCTCAACTCTCAGGTTTAAGGGATTCTTCCTTCAGCTAAAACATGCATGTGGAACCCAGAGTATGATCCACCGTGTGATAGGGAAACGTGTTCAAATGTGTCTCACTTTTCATCCCCTGGTACTCGGGTGCAACATTCCAGATGCTTTTCTAACACTCTCCCCACTTGGAGAGTCAGTGCCTTTAACCTCCTGTTTGGCCCAGTTTGCAATTTCTGCGGAAAATGAACAGGAATAGGGAGAACCAATGAGAGACTAGCTGGAGGTGTCTGGACGGGCAATTTTAACTCTCATTTCCCACCATGAAGAGGAATTAAACAAAGGCTCAGCGAGCCATGCCAGAACCACAGTAGGGCCTGAAGCAATCCTGCGCTGTTGCGGCCAGTTCACAAGAAAGCGAGTTGAAGAAAGGAGCTCAGGTGCACTGTAATTCACAAACCTGCAGAGTTATAAATGACAGCTATCGTCCAAAAATATATTGAAGTAAGGCTGCCAAGAGGACTTGAAAGCAGGGCAGAATTGCAGGAAACCGATTTCAGGAGGTAGACTGGAATTGCATGTAAAGCATAGGAAAAGAGGCAGAACGTCCACAATGATGCACTTGGCCAAAAAGGGCGTATGCGTTTTTTCCTGAATATATTCAGGAAAAAACGCATACGCCCTTTTTGGCCAACCAAGCAAGCTTGCAAAGGATATCTGCACTACAATCAAGTCTCATGGCCCCCTGGTCAAAAGGGACATCTGAAAAATGTTTAAAATCCAGAAAGGCGGGACAGACCATGGAGAATTGGGAGCCTTGTTATGCTGATGGGAGGGATGTAAATTGCCAACAGTCACTCTGCATAAGTGTATGGTGTTTCCTGAAACATCCAAAAAACCAAGCAACATAGCGTAGGGCACTTCCACTTATGGTCCTATAGCTTAGGGAAACTAAAATCAAAAAGACACAGCCACTCCAAAGTTTGGGATGGCTCTGTTTACAAGAACCTCATTTACGGTACAAGTTCAATATCGCAGAAATCGAAAAATGGATAAAGAATTTGAGGTACTTACATACAATGCAATATCACTCAGCAATGAAATCTATGTCATCAGGCCCTTAGCAGCATAATGAGTAGATTCAGGTACCATGATTCTAAGTGAAATAAATCACACAGAAAAAGAAACATCATAAGATATCACTAATACACGGAATGTAAACTTGGCCACAGAGGAACTGAATTACAAAACAGAACAGGGTCTCAAATGTAGAAAACCAACTTATGCTTGCTTAAGGGGAAAGGTGGGTTGGGTTGCTGCATAAAACCAGAGGGGAAATTAACACAGATGCCTTTCCATAAGCCAAATATGTAATAGAGAAGAGGTACTCCTTGCTCAACGAAGTGGACTCAACATGCCATATTAAATGCCTAAGAATATACCTGACTAGTAATAATCTTAAAACCTATGGATTTATATGTCTCCGAAAGAGAATCAAGCGTGTGTACAGTGGCATAAACGCAGCAGTGATAGGGTTGGTGAAGTACAGTGAGCAAATGAGGACTCTTTGAGTCATATTGCATGGTACCCATTCCATGGGTCCCAACTCTCCCGGTGCAAGGGATTCTTCCCTCAGCTATAACATGCATGTGGAACCCAGAGTATGATCCACCATATGATCGGGAAACGTTTTTAAATGTATCTCATTTTTGGTCCCCTGGTACTCGGTGCAACTTTCCAGACGCTTTACTAACACTCTTCCCACTTGGAGAGTCAGTGTCTTTAACCTCCTGTTTGGCCCAGTTTGCAATTTCTGCGTAAGATGAACAGGAAGAAGGAGAACCAATGACAGACTATCTGTAGGTGTCTGGACGGGCATATTTAACACTCATTTCCCACCAGGAAGAGGAATTAACCAAATGCTCAGCATGCCCTGCCAGAAGCAGATTAGGGCCTGAAGCAGTCTTGCGGGTTTGAGGCCAGCTCACAAGAAAGCGAGTTGAAGAATGGAGCTCTGGGGCACTGTAATTCACAAACCTGCAGAGTTATAAATGACAGGTATCATCCAAAATTATACCGAAGTAAGGTTGCGAAGAGGACTTGAATGCGGGGCAGAATTGCTGGAAACCGATTTCAGAAGGTACATGGGAGTGACTCTTAAAGCATAGGAAACGAGACAGAACTTTGAAAATAATGCACTTGGCAAAAAGGGCATATGTGTTTTATCCAGAGCTCTCATAACGGAGGGGAGGAGATTCCCAGCAGGCTCCAACTGCCACCTGAGGGCTCACGTTGACAAGGCAACGTGAGCAAGCCAGGCAGGAGTTACCTCACAGCAGAGGTCCCACCTCACAGAAGGGTGAGAAACTCAGCCAACATCAGACTCTCACCAGAGGGCCCACATCACCAAGGGGATGGGAACCAGGCAGGAGTGTCTTCACACCAGTGGGGCCACATCATCGAAAGGTGAGGTACTCAGCACATGTGTCCTCAAACCAGAGGACCCACATCACCAAGGGCTTCGGAGTGAGGCAGGCAGGAGTAGCCTCACAACACTGGGCCCATAGAATAAAAAAGTGAGGAATCCAGCAGTTGGAACCTCCCAGCAGGCGGCCCAGAGCACCGAGGCTATGGGATCCAGGCCACAGTGAACTCACAGAAGAGGGCCCATGTCATGAAACTGAGCAACCCATCCATTGGGACCTCAGAGCAGGAGGCCCACATCCCCATGGGGATATAAATCTGGTAGGAGTGTCCTCGCACCACTGAGAACGTATCAGAAAAATTTGGGAGACCAGCAGTTAGGGCCTGACGCCAGAGGACCCTCATCACCAAGGGAAGGAGGCTCCCAGCAGGCTCCAACTGCCACCAGAGGGCTGACGTTCCCAAGGCGATGTGTGCCAACCAGGCACGAATGACCTCACAGCAGAGGGCCCACCTCAGAGAAGTGTGACGAACCCAGTCAGGATCAGACTCGCACCAGAGGGCCCACATCACCAAATGGATTGGAACCAGGCAGGAGTGTCCTCACATGAGTAGGGCCACATCATCTAAAGGTGAGGAACCCAGAACATGTGGCTTCAAACCATAGGACACCTATCACCAAGGGGCTGGGAGTGAGGCAGGCAGGAGGAGCCTCACAACAGAGGGCCCAAAAATAAGAAAGGTGAGGAATCCAGCAGTTGGAACCTCCCAGCAGGCGGCCCAGAGCACAGAGGCTAGGGGATCCAGGCCAGAGTGAACTAACACCAGACAGCCCACATCATGAAACTGTGAGCAATCCAGACATTGGGACCTCAGAGCAGAAGGCCCACATCCCCATGGTGATGGGAACATGACAGGAGTGTCCTGGCATCACTGGGTTCACATCAGAAAACGTGGGGTGCTCAGATGTTAGGGCCTGACGCTAGAGGGCACTCATCAACGAGGGGAGGAGGCTCCCAGCAGGCTCCAGCTGCCACCAGAAGGCCAACGTCACCAAGGCAATGTGTGCCAGCCCGGCAGGAGTGACCTCACAGCAGAGGGCCCACCTCACAGAAGGGTGAGGAACACAGCCAGGATCAGACTCTCACCAGAGAGCCCACATGACCAAGGGGATGGGAACAAGGCAGGAGTGTCCCCACACCAGTGGGACAACATCATCGAAAGGTGAGGATCCCAGCACATGTAGCCTCAAACCAGAGGAACCACATCACTAAGGGGTTCGGAATGAGGCTGGCAGGACCGGCCTCACAACACAGGGTCCATAGAATATAAAAGTTGAGGAATCCAGCAGTTGGAACCTCCCAGCAAGCGGCCCAGAGCACCGAGGCTATGAGATCCAGGCCACAGTGAACTCACAGCAGACGGCCCACATCATGAACCTGTGAGCAGCCCAGCTGTTGGGACCTCAGAACAGAAGGCCCACATCCCCATTGGGATGGGAACCTGGCAGGAGTGGCCTCGCACCACTTAGCACATATCAGAAAATGTTAGGAGCCCAGCAGTTAGGGCCTGACGCCAGGGGGCCCTCATAACTGAGGGGAGGAGACTCCCAGCAGGTTCCAACTGCCAACAGAGGGCCCACGTCTACAAGGTGGCATGCGCCAGCCAGGCAGTAGTGACCTCACAGCAGAGGGCCTATCTCACAGAAGGGTGAGGAACCGAGGCAGAATGAGACTCTCACCAGAGGGCCCACCTCACCAAGGGGATGGGAAACAGTCAGGACTGTCCTCCCACCAGTGGGGCCACATCATCGAAAGGTGAGGAACCCAGCACATGCGGCCTCATATCAGAGGACATACATCACAAAGGGGATGGGAGTGAGGCAGGTAGGAGTAGCCTAAAAACAGAGGGCCCAAAGAATAAAAAAGGTGAGGAATCCAGCATTTGGAATCTCCCAGCAGGCGGACGAGAGCACAGAAGCTATGGGATGCAGGCAGGAGTGAACTAACACCAGAGAGCCCACATCATGAAACTGTGAGCAACCCAGGCGTTGGGACCTCAGAGCAGAAAGCCCACATCCCCATGGGGATGGGAACCTGACAGGAGTGTCCTGGCATCACTGGGCTCACATCAGAAAACGTGGGGAGCCCAGCAGGTATGGCCTGATGCTAGAGGGCCGTCATCACCGAGGGCAGGAGGCTCCCAGCAGGTTCCATGTGCCAACAGAGGGCCCACGTCGCCAAGGTGATGTGTGCAAGTCAGGCAGGATTGACCTCACAGCAGAGGGCCTACCTCACAGAAGAGTGAGGAACCCAGCCAGGATAAGACTGTCACCAGAAGGCCCACATCACCAAGGGGATGGGAACCAGGCAGGAGTGTCCTCACACCAGTGGGGCCACATCATTGAAAGTTGCGGAACCCAGCACATGTGGCCTCAAACCAGAGGACCCACATCACGAAGGGGTTGCAAGTGAGGCAGGCAGGAGGAGCATCGCAACACAGGACCCATAGAATACAAAAGTTGAGGAATCGAGCAGTTGGAACCTCCCAGCAGGCGGCCCAGAGCACAGAGGCTATGGCATCCAGGCCAGAGTGAACTAACAGCAGAGAGCCCACATCATGAAACTGTGAACAACCCAGCCGTTGGGACTTCAGAGCAGAAGACCCACATCCCAATGGGGATGTGAACCTGGATGGAGTGTCTTCGAACCACTGGGCGCACATCACAAAATGTGGGGAGCCCAGCCGTTAGGGCCTGACGCCAGAGGGCCCTCATCACCGAGGGGAGGAGGCTCCCAGCAGGCTCCAAGTGCCACCAGAGGGCTCATGTCCACAAGGCGAGGTGAGCAAGCCAGACAGCAGTGACCTCACAGCAGACGGCCCACCTCACAGAAGGGTGAGGAACCCAGCCAGGATCAGACTCTCAACAGAGGGCCCACATCACCAAGGGGATGTGAACCAGGCAGGAGTCTCCTAAGACCATTGCTCCCACATCATCGAAAGGTGAGGAACCCAGCACATGTGGCCTCAAACCAGAGGACACACATCACGAAGGGGTTGGGAGTGAGGCAGGCAGGAGGATCCTCACAACAGAGGGCCTAAAAAATTAAAAAAGTGAGGAATCCAGCAGTTGGAACCTCCCAGCAGGCGGCCAAGAGCACAGAGGCTATGGGATCCAGGCCACAGTGAACTAACACCAGAGAGCCCACATCATGAAATTGTGATCAACCCAGCCGTTGGAACCTCAGAGCAGAAGGCCCACATCCCCATGGAGATGGGAACCTAAGAGGAGTGCCCGAGCATCACTGGGCTCACTAAGAAAAGTTGGGGAGCCCAGCAGTTAGGGCCTGACGTCAGAGGGCCCTCATCACAGAGGTGAGGAGGCTCCCAGCAGGGTCCAAGTGCCACCAGAGGGCTCATGTCAACAAGGCGAGGTGAGCAAGCCAGGCAAGAGTTACCTGATAGTAGAGGGCCCACCTCACAGATGGGTGAGGAACCCAGCCAGGATCAGACTCTCACCAGAGGGCCCACGTCACAAAGGGGATGGGAAACAGTCAGGATTATCCTCACACCAGTGGGGCCTCATCATCTTAAGGTGAGGAACCCAGCACATGTGTCCTCAAACCAGAGGACCCACATCACAAAGGGCCTTGGAGTGAGGCAGGCAGGAGTAGCCTCACAACACAGGGCACCTAATATAAAAAACGTGAGGATTCCAGTATTTAGACCTTCCAGCAGGCGACTCAGAACACCGAGGCTATGGGATCCAGGCCGCAGTGAACTCACAGCAGAGGGCCCACATCATAAAACTGTGAGCAACCCAGGCGTTGGGACCTCAGCGCAGAAGGCCCACATCCCCATGGGAATGGGAACCTGGCTGGAGTGCCCTCGCACCACTGGGCGTACATCAGAAAATGTGGGGAGCCCACCATTTAGGGTCTGATGCCAGAGGGCCGTCATCACTGAGAGGAGAAGGCACCCTGCACGCTCCAACTGCCACCAGAGGGCTCACGTCTCCAAGGTGACGTGTGCCAGCCAGGCAGGAGTGACCTCACAACAGAGGGCCTACCTCACAGAACGTTGAGGAACGCAGCCAGGATTAGACTCTCGCCAGAGGGCCCACCTCACCAAGAGGATAGGAACCAGACAGGAGTGTCCTCACAGGAGTGGGGCCACATCATCGAAAGGTGAGGAACGCAGCACATGTGGCCTCAAGCCATAGGACAGTCATCATCAAGGGGCTGGCAGTGAGGCAGGCAGGAGGAGCCTCACAACAGAGGGCACATAGAATAAAAAAGTTGAGGAATCCAGCAGTTGGAACCTCCCAGCAGGCGGCTCAGAGCACCGATGATAAGGGATCCTTGCCGGAGTGAACTCACAGCAGAGGGCCCACATCATGGTACTGTGAGCAAGCCAGCCGTTTTGACCTCAGAGCAGAAGGCCCATATCCCCATGGGGATGGGAACCTGGCAAGAGTGTCCTCACTCACTTGGCACACATCAGAAAATGTGGGGAGCCCAGCAGTTGTGGCCTAAGGCAAGAGGGCCCTCATCACCGAGGGGAGGAGGATCCCAGCACACTCCAACTGCCACCAGAGGGCCCACGTCGCCAAGGTGACGTGTGCCAGACAGGCATGATTGACCTCACAGCAAAGGGCCCACCTCACAGAAGGGTGAGGAACCCAGCCAGGATCAGACTCTCACCTGAGGGCCCACATCAGCAAGGGGATGGGAACCAGTCAGGACTGTCTTGCCTCCAGTGGGGCCACATCATCGAAAGGTGCGGAACCCAGCACATGTGGCCTCAAATCAGAGGACACATATCACAAAGGGAATGGGAGTGAGGTAGGCAGGAGTAGCCTAAAAACAGAGGGCCCAAAGAATAAGAAAGGTGAGGAATCCAGCAGTTGGAACCTCCCAGCAGGCGGCCCAGAGCACAGAGGCTATGGGATGCAGGCAGGAGTGAACTAACAGCAGAGAGCCCACATCATGAAACTGTGAGCAACCCAGGCGTTGGGACCTCAGAGCGGAAGGCCCACATCCCAATGGGGATGTGAACCTGGCTGGAGTGTCCTCGCACCACTGGGCGCACATCACAAAATGTGGGGAGCCCTGCAGTTAGGGCCTGACGCCAGAGGGCCCTCATCACCGAGGGGAGGAGGCTCCCAGCAGGCTCCAAGTGCCACCAGAGGGCTCATGTCCACAAGGCGATGTGAGCAAGCCAGGCAGGAGTGACCTCACAGCAGACGGCCCACCTCACAGATGGGTGAGGAACCCAGCCAGGATCAGACTCTCAACAGAGGGCCCACATCACCAAGGGGATGTGAACCAGGCAGGAGTCTCCTAAGACCATTGCTCCCACATCATCGAAAGGTGAGGAACCCAGCACATGTGGCCTCAAACCAGACGACACACATCACGAAGGGGCTGGGAGTGAGGCAGGCAGGAGGATCCTCACAACAGAGGGCCCAAAAAATTAAAAATGTGAGGAATCCAGCAGTTGGAACCTCCCAGCAGGCGGCCAAGAGCACAGAGGCTATGGGATCCAGGCCACAGTGAACTAACACCAGAGAGCCCACATCATGAAATTGTGATCAACCCAGCCGTTGGAACCTCAGAGCAGAAGGCCCACATCCCCATGGAGATGGGAACCTAAGAGGAGTGCCCGAGCATCACTGGGCTCACTAAGAAAAGTTGGGGAGCCCAGCAGTTAGGGCCTGACGTCAGAGGGCCCTCATCACAGAGGTGAGGAGGCTCCCAGCAGGGTCCAAGTGCCACCAGAGGGCTCATGTCAACAAGGCGAGGTGAGCAAGCCAGGCAAGAGTTACCTGATAGTAGAGGGCCCACCTCACAGATGGGTGAGGAACCCAGCCAGGATCAGACTCTCACCAGAGGGCCCACGTCACAAAGGGGATGGGAAACAGTCAGGATTATCCTCACACCAGTGGGGCCTCATCATCTTAAGGTGAGGAACCCAGCACATGTGTCCTCAAACCAGAGGACCCACATCACAAAGGGCCTTGGAGTGAGGCAGGCAGGAGTAGCCTCACAACACAGGGCACCTAATATAAAAAACGTGAGGATTCCAGTATTTAGACCTTCCAGCAGGCGACTCAGAACACCGAGGCTATGGGATCCAGGCCGCAGTGAACTCACAGCAGAGGGCCCACATCATAAAACTGTGAGCAACCCAGGCGTTGGGACCTCAGCGCAGAAGGCCCACATCCCCATGGGAATGGGAACCTGGCTGGAGTGCCCTCGCACCACTGGGCGTACATCAGAAAATGTGGGGAGCCCACCATTTAGGGTCTGATGCCAGAGGGCCGTCATCACTGAGAGGAGAAGGCACCCTGCACGCTCCAACTGCCACCAGAGGGCTCACGTCTCCAAGGTGACGTGTGCCAGCCAGGCAGGAGTGACCTCACAACAGAGGGCCTACCTCACAGAACGTTGAGGAACGCAGCCAGGATTAGACTCTCGCCAGAGGGCCCACCTCACCAAGAGGATAGGAACCAGACAGGAGTGTCCTCACAGGAGTGGGGCCACATCATCGAAAGGTGAGGAACGCAGCACATGTGGCCTCAAGCCATAGGACAGTCATCATCAAGGGGCTGGCAGTGAGGCAGGCAGGAGGAGCCTCACAACAGAGGGCACATAGAATAAAAAAGTTGAGGAATCCAGCAGTTGGAACCTCCCAGCAGGCGGCTCAGAGCACCGATGATAAGGGATCCTTGCCGGAGTGAACTCACAGCAGAGGGCCCACATCATGGTACTGTGAGCAAGCCAGCCGTTTTGACCTCAGAGCAGAAGGCCCATATCCCCATGGGGATGGGAACCTGGCAAGAGTGTCCTCACTCACTTGGCACACATCAGAAAATGTGGGGAGCCCAGCAGTTGTGGCCTAAGGCAAGAGGGCCCTCATCACCGAGGGGAGGAGGATCCCAGCACACTCCAACTGCCACCAGAGGGCCCACGTCGCCAAGGTGACGTGTGCCAGACAGGCATGATTGACCTCACAGCAAAGGGCCCACCTCACAGAAGGGTGAGGAACCCAGCCAGGATCAGACTCTCACCTGAGGGCCCACATCAGCAAGGGGATGGGAACCAGTCAGGACTGTCTTGCCTCCAGTGGGGCCACATCATCGAAAGGTGCGGAACCCAGCACATGTGGCCTCAAATCAGAGGACACATATCACAAAGGGAATGGGAGTGAGGTAGGCAGGAGTAGCCTAAAAACAGAGGGCCCAAAGAATAAGAAAGGTGAGGAATCCAGCAGTTGGAACCTCCCAGCAGGCGGCCCAGAGCACAGAGGCTATGGGATGCAGGCAGGAGTGAACTAACAGCAGAGAGCCCACATCATGAAACTGTGAGCAACCCAGGCGTTGGGACCTCAGAGCGGAAGGCCCACATCCCAATGGGGATGTGAACCTGGCTGGAGTGTCCTCGCACCACTGGGCGCACATCACAAAATGTGGGGAGCCCTGCAGTTAGGGCCTGACGCCAGAGGGCCCTCATCACCGAGGGGAGGAGGCTCCCAGCAGGCTCCAAGTGCCACCAGAGGGCTCATGTCCACAAGGCGATGTGAGCAAGCCAGGCAGGAGTGACCTCACAGCAGACGGCCCACCTCACAGATGGGTGAGGAACCCAGCCAGGATCAGACTCTCAACAGAGGGCCCACATCACCAAGGGGATGTGAACCAGGCAGGAGTCTCCTAAGACCATTGCTCCCACATCATCGAAAGGTGAGGAACCCAGCACATGTGGCCTCAAACCAGACGACACACATCACGAAGGGGCTGGGAGTGAGGCAGGCAGGAGGATCCTCACAACAGAGGGCCCAAAAAATTAAAAATGTGAGGAATCCAGCAGTTGGAACCTCCCAACAGGCGGCCAAGAGCACAGAGGCTATGGGATCCAGGCCTCTGTGAACTAACACCAGAGAGCCCACATCATGAAAATGTGAACAACCCAGGCGTTGGGACCTCAGGGCAGAAGGCCCACATCCCCATGGAGATGGGATCCTAAGAGGAGTGCCCAAGCATCATTGGGCTCACTAAGAAAAGTTGGTGAGCCCAGCAGTTAGGGCCTGACGCAAGAGGGCCCTCATCACCGGGGGGAGGAGATTCCCAGCACGCTCCTACTGCCACCACACGGCTGACTTCACCAAGGCAATGTGTGCCAGCCATGCAGGAGTGACCTATCAGCAGAGGGTCTCCCTCAGAGAAGGGTGAGGAACACAGCCAGGAACAGACTCTCACCAGGGGGTCCACATAACCACGTGGATGAGAACCAGGCAGGAGTGTCCTCACACTAGTGGGGCCACATCATCCAAAGGTGAGGAACCCAGCAAAGGTGGCCATAAACCAGAGGACCCACATCACCAAGGGGTTGAGAGTGAGGTAGGTGTCTGGACGGGCATATTTAACACTCATTTCCCACCAGGAAGAGGAATTAACCAAAGGCTCAGCGTGCCCTGCCAGAAGCAGATTAGGGCCTGAAGCAGTCTTGCGGGTTTGAGGCCAGCTCACAAGAAAGCGAGTTGAAGAAAGGAGCTCAGGGGCCCTGTAATTCACAAACCTGCAGAGTTATAAATGACAGATAACGTCCAAAAATATATTGAAGTAAGGCTGCCAAGAGGACTTGAAAGCGGGGCAGAATTTCAGGAAACCGATTTCAGGAGGTAGACTGGATTTGCATTTAAAGCATAGGAAAAGAGGCAGAACATCGACAATGATGCACTTGGCAAAAAAGGGCATATGAGTTTGTTCCTGAATATATTCAGGAAAAACACATACGCCCTTTTTGGCAAACCAAGCAAGCTTGCAATGGAAATCCGAACTACTATGAAGTGTCCCTTCCCCCCGGTCTAAAGGGCCATCTGAAAAAAGTGTAAAATCCAGAAAGGCAGGACAGGCCATGGAGAACTGGTAGCCTTGTTATACTGATGGGCGGGATGTAAATTGCAAACAGCCACTCTGGAGAAGTGTATGGTGTTTCCTGATACATCTGAAAAACAAAGCAACAGAGTCTAGGGCATTTCCACTTATGGTCCTATAGCTTAGGGAAATTAAAATCAAAAAGACACAGCCACCCCAAAATTTGGGACGGCTCTGTTTACAGGAACTTCTTCTACGGTACAAGTTAAATATCCCAGAGAACAAATAATTGATAAAGAAGTTGTGGTACTTATGTACAACAGAATACCACTCAGCAATGAAATCTGTGTCACCAGGCCTGTACCAGCATAATGAGTGGATTGAGGCACGATGATTCTAAGTGAAATAAGTCACACAGAAAAAGAAACATCATAAGGTATCACTAATGCACGGAATGTAAACTTGGCTACACATGAACTGAATTACAAAACAGAACAGGGTCTCAAGTTTAGAAAACCAACTTATGCTTGCTTAAGGGGAAAGGTGAGTTGGGGTGCTGCATAAAACCAGAGTTTGAAATTAGCACAGATACCGTTCCATAAGCCAAATATGTAATAGACAAGACCTACCCCTTGCTCAACGAAATGGACTCAACAATGAGGTATCACCTCACACCTGTTAGAATGGGCATCATCTGAAAATCTACAAACAACAAGTGCTGGAAAGTGTGTGGAGAAAAGGAAGCCTCTTCCACTATTGTTGGGAATATAAATTGATACAGTCACTATGGAGAACAATATGGAGTTTCTTAAGAAACTAATAATAGAATTACCATATGATACAGCAATCCCAGTACTGTTCATATACCCAGACAAAGCCATAAATCAAAAAGAGACATTCACCACAATGTTCATTGCATCACTATTTACAATATCGAGGTAATGGAAGCAACCTAAATGCCCACAGACAGACGAATGCATAAAGATGTGGTACATATATAAAATGGAATATTACTAAGCCATGAAAGGAATGAAATTGGGTCATTTGTAGAGACGTCGATGCATCTAGAGACTGTCATACAGAATGAAGTAAGTCAGAAAGAGAAAAACAAATCTTGGATATTCATGCATATATGTGGAACCTAGAAAAACTGTACAGATTAACCGTTTTGCAAGGCATAACTAGAGCAACAGATGTAGACAACAATCGTATGGACAACAAGGGGGGAAAGCTCTTGGGGGGGTGGTGGTGGGAGGAGTTGAGAGATTGGGATTGGCATGTAAACATTTATATGTATAAAATAGATAACCAATAAGAACCTGCTGTATAAAAATATAAAATAAAATTCAAAATTAAAAAGAAATAAAATTTAAATATAAAACAGAAAAAACAATTATTCCCTTCACATACATGTATTTATATGAATAAATTATTTCCATGCTTATATCTGTAAATACAAAAAAGAGGGATAAAATCTACCTTGAACCAAAAACGAAGAAGAGAAAAACAAAACAGAACCCACCAGTTACTCAGAGGAAAACCGTATCAGGGCACTTGCTCCAGTTGTAAACAATTCTGAAGTTGGTCAGTGGTGGGGAATCGTCTCCCATTCAGCCAGCAGCCCCCACACAACAAGCGTCCTCATTGCAAAGCTGGGGCACCGTGCCGAGGCATCTGTGAGTAAACGTGAGCTGAGCCCCAGGCCAGTTGCTGCTGAACTGTTCCCACCCTTCCCAGGTAAAACACCTGAATATATACAAGGACTTGAAAGCCTAGAGGAAGGGCCATGGAGCCACACAAGTGACAGCATGCCAGCTGACTTGGTGCCTGCAGGCCAGCCAGGATGGTCCTGGCCCTGGATGCTCTTCTGGAAGATTTCCATTTCCCTGCCTGAGATACCCGTCCTGTCCCTGCCCCCACTGCTTTTTTCCTTCCTCACCTCTGCCCAGGGAGAAATTCCAGCAGCAGGTATGGGTGACACATCCTCTTCTTTAGCAGGTGGCAGCCTGGCAACTGCTGCAGAAAGTCCAGCAGAGCCCCACTCACACTGGGCCACCCACAAAGCCGTGGCCTCTCACTCCCTCCCACCAGCCCAGCCCCGAGACTGCTGACAGGGCAGAGAAAATGGCGTCAGACACAGCTGCAGGGGCTCTTGCTGCCTGGAGTGGTATTTATATTGATCTCAACCCAGGCACACCTGGGGAGGGCTGGCCGGCACGGTAAGGCTGCCCAGGTCAGCCAATCATCACACCTCAGGGGCTCACAGTTGCAGAAAATGGAACTTGCTGAACCGGCCAGGTCCAAGGAACAGGTGTGGGCTCCTGAGAGTCAGGATAGACAAGGGGCTGCAGCTTTGGCTTGTTTTCTAATCATTTTATCTGGTCCATGAGTGGGAGACAACTTCAAGAAAACCCTCTCCTAATGAGAGGAACCCAGGAGTCAGGGAGAGGAGGGGTGGGTGGTGGTTGGAGACAGAGGCCTGGTGCCCCGGGTGCAGTGGAAGTCTCTGGAAGACCAGGTGGAGGGAGGCCACACAGAGTGATGCCCAGGGTCACAGACCTGTCGGAGCTGCTGTTTGTTAGTTCAAGTCCTGCTCTGAGGTGCTCTGTGTCAGCTCTGAGAGACAGGTGAGATGGGGGTGCTCTTCAATGAGGGCTATGTGCACGGTTCCTGTGTGCCCAGCCCTGCCACGGTACCTGCAAGGGTAGCTCTGTATCCTGGGAGGGGCCTGACCACGAGAGCCCCGTGGGCTGGGTTGGGGGTGGGGTACCTGCCCAGGAGAGCTCCATATCCTGGGATTGGCCTGACCACGAGAGCCCCATGGGCTGCTGGGGACCTGGTAAAGGATGTCAGGACAGTCAGTGAAGCCACCGAGGATATACCTCCAGTTGCTCCTAATTCCTACACCCTGCTGGTCATTCTACCAACCACCAGGACATGGTATTCTGTATTAGTCTTCAATGATGCCTTCTTTTGTATTCCATTAGTCCCAGAGTCACAAGAAATTTTGGCTTGTGAGTGGCAGGACTCAACATACAACTAAAACAATACTTCCGGGCCGTCTTGCCCCAAGGGTTCAAGAATTCCCACACCATCTTTGGGGAAATCTTAGCTAAAGACCGAAAAGTTCTACCTCTGGAAAAGGAAACCCTCCTTCAATATGCAGACGACATTCTGATCGCCAGCCCTACTAAGGAGGCCTCTGAACTACCAAGCCAATAAAGGATAGAAGTTGTCCAAGTAAAAGCTCAAATATCACAGACTGCGGTGACCTGCCTGGGCTTCATTCTCACACAAGGTCGGAGAAGCCCATCCCAGGAAAGGGAAGAAACCATTTGCAGCCTTACCCCTTTCTAAAATGAGAAGACATCTTAGGGGTTCCTGGGGAGGCCAGGGTTTGCTGCTTCTGGATCCCTAACTACAGTCTACTAGCTGGGCCTCTATATGAAACACTGAAAGGAAAAGATGATGATCCTTTTGAACAGAATCCAGAAGTGGCCTTTCAAGAATGGAAAGAGCAGTCAATTCAGACCCTTGCCCTGGAACTCCCTAATTGAGCTAAACCCTTTGACCTTTCCATTCCCAGTGAAAGGTGAATCGCCATTGGAGAATTAGTGCAAAAACTGGGACCACTTGAAATGGAACAACGCAAGAATGCCATCCAGGTAGGATAAACTACAGTCACCAAGGGGCTTGGCCCACTGCCACATCTGGCCAAGATACTGGCGGTATCTAAAAACCTGGAAATCAGCAGCCCAAAAGGCCACCTCCCTCCTAAGGGAAAAGGACCCCACGTGGTGATCCTAATCACCAACCATGCCCTGAAGTTGCAGGGTTCGCTCCGTGGGCACACCGACCTCGAGTGAGGAGGCCCTCCAACTCCAACATCCAGAGAGATAACCGGGGGCAGCAGGACACCATGACGACTCATGTGAACATCACTTGACCTGGAGTTTCTCTCATAAAACAACAATAGTGTGTCCCAAAGGAGTAGACTACTGCTTGCAGGACTTACTGCACCCGGAGGGGAGCTAATAATCTTGGCGGGGGAACCGTATATCACACTGTCACCATAGAAAAGCCTACAGACACCGTGATGATGGTGGTCAATAAGACCGGCTGGACTCCTGTTTACTTCAAAAGGCTGTTGACTCAGTGGCCATCATGGTCCTTGATCACCACTGACCCTGGACTGTCTGAGAGTTGAGCGGGCAGGGCTCTGACACCTGGTGCTGTTTTTACGTTAATTCAGG
This sequence comes from Grampus griseus, assembly GCF_964374135.1. NCBI lineage: Eukaryota > Metazoa > Chordata > Mammalia > Artiodactyla > Delphinidae > Grampus > Grampus griseus. The sequence goes on along the minus strand of NW_028133231.1, from coordinate 416,678 downwards.
GACCTAATTGAAGAAAGAGCAGACTACTGGTCAGAGCATCTAGGCTGGCAGAAACGGTCAGCCTAAGGTGGCCGAACAAATGTGGGGCGGGGTGAAACCGGCCCCCACAGCGTCTCTGCACATCTCTTTCCTGGACCCTTAAAGTTCATTAGAATCTATAACACTTCCAATGCTGGTGCTCAGGCGGACGAGCAGGGAGGCAGGGGTCCTGGGGCCAATCAACGTCACCTGGAGGCTGCTGGGGAGAAGTTCTGACCCTCGTCCCCTGGTATGAGGGCTCCCAACTCAGCACTCAGCAGTTACAGAAGAAGGGTCTGCACCGTCAGCACTCCAAGAATGAGGAATGGGACAAAAGGCAGAGGAGGGGTTTGTCCCCAGCAAAGCCCATGAAAAATCCCTGGGAGATAAAAATAGAATCTGGGCAATAAAGTCAAGTCTGACCTTTTTTATCCTTTGTGCTTTGTCTAATTTCACGTGCTCCTAGAGTCCTGCATGCAGAGGTTCCACACCCGGCACTTCAGACCAGATTTCCTAGTGCAGAATGGCTGGGTCGACACCTCAGCTCCTGGGGCCCAGTGCAGACTCCGAGATATAGAGCCTGAGCTGCAGCCAACCCGGCCCTCGAGAGCTCCGCCCCCTCCCTCCCACTGACTCTGACAGGATCTCTACACAGCAGCCCAGCCCAGCCCACAGCCCACGGGGTAGTGCATGCTCTCACCTCTCCATTCTCTGATCAAAATATAAAGTTTCCTTTGCTTGTGAACCAAACTCAGTCTCGATCTGTTGGCCCCAATGACACTGGGCAGGGGGACACTTGTTGGGGTCCACTCTGGAGGATCAGTAACAGAAATTGAGACTATTGTAACTTCAATGAACAGATGTATGAGCCAAACTGTAGTTAACATAGAACAGTTTATAAGGCTCGGGTAAAATAAGATGTTTCTAACACTTCCATTTGATATTTCCATCACTTTATTATAAGCAAGTTCAGTGAAAAGGTTTGTCTTATTTGTCAGGTCAATATTAGAGAAATGAAGTGATTTCTTTCCAAGCATGTACAGCTAATAATCTTGGTTAAAGTTTCAATCTTGTTTTAAATGCTTTTCCATTGAAAATGATACCTCTCTTTCAGCTCCCCCATTTCTGAGAAGTATAAAATCTTATAATTTATTATTACCAAAGGGGAAAGGTGGGAGGAGGGATAAATTAACAGTTTGGAATTAACACATACACACTGCTATGTATAAAATAGATCATCAACAAGGAACTACTGTATAGCACAGGGAACTACACTCAATATTTTGCAATAACCTATAAGGGGAAATAATCGGAAAAAGAATAGATATTTTTATTGACATCATCTATCAATGACAGTTAAAGTGTAACCTAAGGGAAGCCGGTGGTGAGTGCTTCTGACCCTGAAGACTTCAATCATCTAAAGTTTGGACTCTGCCTACTTCCCAAGGCCCTTAATGAACATATGTGTAGCCGTAGCTTAAAAAATTCCCCAGTTTGGGTTTCGGGGAGACACTGATTTTGAAAAAGCCCTGGTGTTCTCCTTACATGAATGAGACTCTTCCTACTGCTAAAACATGTCTGTCACACCCAGAGGATGGTATACTGTCGGATCGGGAAGAGTTTGGAAAAGGCATCTCATCTCCTCATCTCCTGGTGCTCGGGTTCACCCCTCCAGCGTCTTTACTAACAGTCTCCCCACTTGGAGATGTCAGCACTGTCAACATCCTGTTGCGTACAGTTTGGAATTTGTCCAGAGGATGAAGCGGAAGGATGAGGAACAATGAGAGACAAGTCCTAGGTGTTCAGACAGGCACATGTCACTCTAATTTCCAATCAGGAAGACGAATTGACCAAAGGCTAGGGTTGCCCATGGAAACAGTATAGGGCTTGAGGAAATCCCACTGCTTTGTGGCCAGTTCCCATAAACACAAGTTGAACAATGGAACTCGGGGGCAGTAAAATTCATGAAACTGCAGAGTTGAAAATATCTATCACTGAAAAATGTCTTGAGGAAAGTCAGAGAAAAGGATTGGTAAGCAAGGGAGAATGGCAGGAAAGGGATTTGAGGAGGTAGAAAGGACTCGCCATTAAGCACAAGAAAAGGGGCTGAACATTGCCAACATTGCAGTTGGCCAAAAAGGCTGTATGCGTTTTTTTCTGTATATATTCAAGAAAAGGGCATACACTTTTTTAGCCAACCAAACAGGTGGGCAGTGGAAATCAATACTACAAAAGATATCACTTCGCATCAGTCAGAAGAGCCATCCTCATAAAGTGTAAACACCAGAAATGCAGGACAGGGCAAGGAGAAGAGGGAGCCCTGTGAGGCTTATAGTGGAAATGTATATTGCCAACGGCCATTCTGGAGAAGTGTATTGTGTTTACTAAAGCATCTAAAAAATGAGCTACAGAGCATAGGGCACTTGCACTCATGGGCGTATATCTTGGGAAAAACAAAAATCGAGAGGACACAGGCACCCCAATGTTTACTGCCTCTCTGTTTAAAACATCCTCGACTAGGATATAACTTAAATGTCTCTGGAGGGAAAAAATGGATAGAGATGTGGTACTTATGTAGAGTGGAATATTACTCAGCCTGGAAATCAATGAAATATGGCCAGTTGTAACAACTCCGGAGGAGTTACGTATGATCATTCTAAGTGACATAATTCAAAAAGAAAAAGACACATATCATAAGATATCACTTAAAGGTGGAATCCAAAATGGCTACACATGAAATAAATTACAAAACAAAAACATAGTCAAATATGTAGAAAACACGCGTAAGGCTGCTAAACGGGAAAGGTGGGGAGGGGTGAGGCATCATCCAGGAGGTTGAAATTAGCAAAGATACCATTCCAAATACCAAACTGATAATCAACAAGGCCTACACGGTAGCTAAAAGAACTGCACTCAGCACACTCAAGTCACCGGAAAAGAATATCTATGACTGGTAAGAATCTGAAAAAGAATTTATTGATGTCTCTCTGTATGTGAATCAAGTGGATGTACAGCAGCAAGAAACAGAGCTTTGAAAATCAGCTGTAACCAATATAGTAATAAATTGAAAAAAATAAACGACAGAGAGACAGAGAAAACCTCTTACAACTTTTCCTCAGGGACGGTGATGCAACATGGATTGAACACATCTAGACCCACAGCAGGATGAGACATAAGGCTGGAAACTGTTCGCGCTAAGAGAAATGTGAGGTTGGGTGAGGAAATGCACACCCTTTAAAGTAATACTACCTGGTACCCATTCAATGGGTCCCAAATCTGCACGTTCAAGGAATCTTCCTACAGCTAAAACATGCATGGAAAACCCAGAGGACTGTACACCATGTGATCGGGAGATGTGTCTAAAATGCACCTCATTTATCCTCTCCTGGTGCTCCTGTTCATCATTCCAGCCACGTTACTTAGAATCTCCCCACTTAGAGAATCAGCACATTTAAACTTCTGTTTCACACATTTTGCAAATTGTGAGGAGGATGAACGGGAAGAGGGGGAACCAAAGAGAGAATAGTTGTAGGGGTTTGGACGGGCACATGTCACTCTAATTTCCCATTAAGAATAAGAATTAAAAAAAGGCTCAGCCCGCCTTGCCGGAGCCAAAATAGGGCCTGAAGCAATCCTGCGGCTTTGAGGCCAGCTCACAAAAGAGCAACTTAAAAAATGGAGCTCAGGGTCACTGCAATTCACAAACCTGCAGAGTTATAAATGAAAACTAACGTCCAAAAGTATGTTGAGGTAAGGCAAAGAAGAGGATCTGAATGCAAGACAGAATTGCAAGAAACAGATTTCAAGAGATAGATTGGACTCGTCTTTAAAGCACATGAAAAGCGGCAGAATTTCGACAATGATGCAGTTGGCCCCAAAGGGAGTATGTGTTTTTTCCTGAATATATCCAGGAAAAAACGCATACGCACTTTATGGGCAACCAAGCAAGCAAGCAATGCAAATGTGCACAACAAAGAAGTCTCATTTCCCACCGGTCAAAAGGGCCATCCGAAAAAATTGTAAAAACCAGAAATGCAGGACAGGCCATGGAGAACAGGGAGCCTTTATACACTGATGGACAGTGTGTGAACTGCCGAGAGCCACTCTGGAGAAGTGTATGGTGGTTCCTAAATCATCTAAAAAACAGAGCTACAGAGCATAGGGCACTTCCAATCATGGAAGTATATCTAGGGAAGTCTAAAAATCAACAAGACACAAGCACACCACAGTTTAGGGCTACTCTGTTTACAAGAACCTCAACTTCAGTACACCTTAAATATCCCAGGAAAGAGAACAATGGATAAAGAAGATGTGGTACTTATGTACAATGGAATATCTCTTTACCATGAAATCAATGTAATAAGGCTAGTAGAAGGATAAAGAGTGGATTTAGGTCCGATAATACTACTTGAAATAAGTCAAACAGAAAAAGAAACATATCATAAGATATCACTTATAGAGGGAGGATAAATATGGCTGCACAAAAAATGAATTACAAAACAGAACAGTGTCTCACATTTAGAAAACACACTTATGTCAGCTTAAGGGGAAAGGAGAGGTGGGGTGATGCATAAAACCAGAGTTTGAAATTAGCACAGATACCGTTCAATAAACCAAATAGATATTAGACAAGATCTACACCTTGCTCAATGAACTGGCCTCAACACACCCTATACACCGCAGAGAAATATATCTGAGTAATAAGAATCTTAAAACCCATGTATTGATATATCTCCATAAGGGAATCAAGTGTGCGCAGAGCGGCACAAACACAGCAGTGAAAATGAGCTAAACCCCATTATAGAAATAAATTTTAAAACCAAAACGCAGAAACAATGAAAGAGAGAAAAATTCTTACAAAATTCGCTCAGGGGCTGTGATGCAACCTGGAATGACCACATATAAACCCACAGCTGGATAAGACATAAGGCTGGACACTTGGGGCTGAGAGCATTGGTGAGCTTTGGTGAGCAACTGCCGAAAGTTTAATGCAATACTTCATGCTACTCATTCCAAGGGTCCCAACACTCCAGGTTGAAGGGAATCTTCCTACAGCTAAACCATGCATGGGAAATCCAGCGGATGGTATACCATATGATCGGGAAAGGTTTCTAAAACGCACCTCATTTTCCTCTCCTGGGGCTCCGGATCAACATTCCAGCCACTTTATTAACAACATCTCCACATGGAGAGTCAATGCCTTTAAGTTCCGGTATCGCACAGTCTGCAGTTAGTGCGGAGGATGAATGGGAATAGGGGGAACCAGTGAGAAAATAGCTGTAGCGGTTTCAATGGGCACATGTCACTCTAATTTCACATCAGGAAGAAGAATTAACCAAAGGCAGAGCAAGGCGCCCCAGAAGAAGAATAGGGCCTGAACAAATCCTGTGGATATGAGGCAAGATCACAAAAATAAGAGCTGAAACATGGAGCTAAGGGCCACTGCAATTCAAAAACCTGCAGAGTTATAAAGGCCAACTATTTTCCAAGAGTATATTGAGGTAAGGCTATGAAGAGGCACTGACAGCACGGCAGAATTGCAGGAAACCGATTTCAGGAGGTAGACTGGAATTGCATGTAAAGCATAGGAAAAGAGGCAGAACGTCCACAATGATGCACTTGGCCAAAAAGGGCGTATGCGTTTTTTCCTGAATATATTCAGGAAAAAACGCATACGCCCTTTTTGGCCAACCAAGCAAGCTTGCAAAGGAAATCTGCACTACAATGAAGTTTCACTGCCCCCCGGTCAAAAGGGCCATCTGAAAAAAGTGTAAAATCCAGAAAGGCAGGACAGGCCATGGAGAACTGGGAGCCTAGTTAGGCTGATGGGCGGGATGTAAATTGCCAAGAGCCACTCTGGAGAAGTGTATGGTGTTTCCTGAAACATCTAAAAAACAAAGCAACAGAGCCTAGGGCACTTCCACTTATGGTCCTATAGCTTAGGGAAATTAAAATCAAAAAGACACAGCCACCCCAAAGTTTGGGACGGCTCTGTTTACAAGAACCTCGTTTACGGTACAAGTTCAATATCGCAGAAAGCGAAAAATGGATAAAGAAGTTGTGGTACTAACGTACAATGAAATAACACTCAGCAATGAAATCTATGTCATCAGGCCCATAGCAGCATAATGAGTGGATTCAGGTATGTTGATTCTAAGTGAAATAAGTCACACATAAAAAGAAACATCATAAGATATCACTAATACACGGAATGTAAACTTGGCTACACAGGAATTGAATTACAAAACAGAACAGGGTCTCAAATGTAGAAAACCAACTTATGCTTGCTTAAGGGGAAAGGTGAGTTGGGGTGCTGCATAAAACCAGAGATTGAAATTAGCACAGATACAGTTACATAAGCCAAATATGTAATAGACAAGAGCTACTGCTTGCTCAATGAAGTGGACACAACACCCCATATTAAACGCCTAAGAATATACCTGACTAGTAAGAATCTTAAAACCTATGGATTTATATGTCTCCGAAAGAGAATCCAGCGTGTGTACAGCGGCATAAACGCAGCAGTGATAGGACTGGTGAGGTTCGGTGAGCAAATGCAGACCCTTTGAAGTCATATTGCATGGTACCCATTCCATGGGTCTCAACTCTCCAGGTTTAAGGGATTCTTCCTTCAGCTAAAACATGCATATGGAACCCAGAGTATGATCCACCATGTGATCGGGAAACGTGTTCAAATGTGTCTCAGTTTTTGTCCCCTGGTACTCGGGTGCAACATTCCAGACGCTTTACTAACACTCTCCCCACTTGGAGAGTCAGTGCCTTTAACCTCCTGTTTGGCCCAGTTTGAAATTTCTGCGGAAAATGAACAGGAATAGGGAGAACCAATGAGAGACTAGCTGGAGGTGTCTGGACGGGCAAATTTAACTCTCATTTCCCACCAGGAAGAGGAATTAACCAAAGGCTCAGCGTGCCGTGCCGGAACCACACTAGGGCCTGAAGCAATCCTGCGGTGTTGCGGCCAGCTCACAAGAAAGCGAGTTGAAGAAAGGAGCCCAGGGGCACTGTAATTCACAAAACTGCAGAGTTATAAATGACAGCTATCGTCCAAAAATATATTGAAGTAAGGCTGCCAAGAGGACTTGAAAGCGGGGCAGAATTGCAGGAAACCGATTTCAGGAGGTAGACTGGAATTGCATGTAAAGCATAGGAAAAGAGGCAGAACGTCCACAATGATGCACTTGGCCAAAAAGGGCATATGCGTTTTTTCCTGAATATATTCAGGAAAAAACGCATACGCACTTTTTGGCCAACCAAGCAAGCTTGCAAAGGAAATCTGCACTACAATGAAGTCTCACTGCCCCCCGGTCAAAAGGGCCATCTGAAAAAATTGTAAAATCCAGAAAGGCAGGACAGGCCATGGAGAACTGGGAGCCTAGTTAGGCTGATGGGCGGGATGTAAATTGCCAACAGCCACTCTGGAGAAGTGTATGGTGTTTCCTGAAACATCTAAAAAACAAAGCAACAGAGCCTAGGGCACTTCCACTTATGGTCCTATAGCTTAGGGAAATTAAAATCAAAAAGACACAGCCACCCCAAAGTTTGGGACGGCTCTGTTTACAAGAACCTCGTTTACGGTACAAGTTCAATATCGCAGAAAGCGAAAAATGGATAAAGAAGTTGTGGTACTAACGTACAATGAAATATCACTCAGCAATGAAATCTATGTCATCAGGCCCATAGCAGCATAATGAGTGGATTCAGGTATGTTGATTCTAAGTGAAATAAGTCACACAGAAAAAGAAACATCATAAGATATCACTAATACACGGAATGTAAACTTGGCTACACCGGAACTGAATTACAAAACAGAATAGGGTCTCAAATGTAGAAAACCAACTTATGCTTGCTTAAGGGGAAAGGTGAGTTGGGGTGCTGCATAAAACCAGAGATTGAAATTAGCACAGATACCTTTCCATAAGCCAAATATGTAATAGACAAGAGCTACTGCTTGCTCAACGAAGTGGACTCAACACCCCATATTAAACGCCTAAGAATATACCTGACTAGTAAGAATCTTAAAACCTATGGATTTATATGTCTCCGAAAGAGAATCAAGCGTGTGTACAGCAGCATAAACGCAGCAGTGATAGGATTGGTGAGGTTCGGTGAGCAAATGCAGACCCTTTGAAGTCATATTGCATGGTACCCATTCCATGGTTCTCAACTCTCCAGGTTTAAGGGATTCTTCCTTCAGCTAAAACATGCATGTGGAACCCAGAGTATGATCCACCGTGTGATTGGGAAACGTGTTCAGATGTGTCTCAGTTTTCGTCCCCTGGTACTCGGGTGCAACATTCCAGACGCTTTGCTAACACTGTTCCCACTTGGAGAGTCAGTGCCTTTAACCTCCTGTTTGGCGCAGTTTGCCATTTCTGCGGAAAATGAACAGGAATAGGGAGAACCAATGAGAGACTAGCTGGAGGTGTCTGGACGGGCAAATTTAACTCTCATTTCCCACCAGGAAGAGGAATTAACCAAAGGCTCAGCGTGCCGTGCCGGAACCACACTAGGGCCTGAAGCAATCCTGCGGTGTTGCGGCCAGCTCACAAGAAAGCGAGTTGAAGAAAGGAGCCCAGGGGCACTGTAATTCACAAAACTGCAGAGTTATAAATGACAGCTATCGTCCAAAAATATATTGAAGTAAGGCTGCCAAGAGGACTTGAAAGCGGGGCAGAATTGCAGGAAACCGATTTCAGGAGGTAGACTGGAATTGCATGTAAAGCATAGGAAAAGAGGCAGAACGTCCACAATGATGCACTTGGCCAAAAAGGGCATATGCGTTTTTTCCTGAATATATTCAGGAAAAAACGCATATGCACTTTTTGGCCAACCAAGCAAGCTTGCAAAGGAAATCTGCACTACAATGAAGTCTCACTGCCCCCCGGTCAAAAGGGCCATCTGAAAAAAGTGTAAAATCCAGAAAGGCAGGACAGGCCATGGAGAACTGGGAGCCTAGTTAGGCTGATGGGCGGGATGTAAATTGCCAACAGCCACTCTGGAGAAGTGTATGGTGTTTCCTGAAACATCTAAAAAACAAAGCAACAGAGCCTAGGGCACTTCCACTTATGGTCCTATAGCTTAGGGAAATTAAAATCAAAAAGACACAGCCACCCCAAAGTTTGGGACGGCTCTGTTTACAAGAACCTCGTTTACGGTACAAGTTCAATATCGCAGAAAGCGAAAAATGGATAAAGAAGTTGTGGTACTAACGTACAATGAAATATCACTCAGCAATGAAATCTATGTCATCAGGCCCATAGCAGCATAATGAGTGGATTCAGGTATGTTGATTCTAAGTGAAATAAGTCACACAGAAAAAGAAACATCATAAGATATCACTAATACACGGAATGTAAACTTGGCTACACCGGAACTGAATTACAAAACAGAATAGGGTCTCAAATGTAGAAAACCAACTTATGCTTGCTTAAGGGGAAAGGTGAGTTGGGGTGCTGCATAAAACCAGAGATTGAAATTAGCACAGATACCTTTCCATAAGCCAAATATGTAATAGACAAGAGCTACTGCTTGCTCAACGAAGTGGACTCAACACCCCATATTAAACGCCTAAGAATATACCTGACTAGTAAGAATCTTAAAACCTATGGATTTATATGTCTCCGAAAGAGAATCAAGCGTGTGTACAGCAGCATAAACGCAGCAGTGATAGGATTGGTGAGGTTCGGTGAGCAAATGCAGACCCTTTGAAGTCATATTGCATGGTACCCATTCCATGGTTCTCAACTCTCCAGGTTTAAGGGATTCTTCCTTCAGCTAAAACATGCATGTGGAACCCAGAGTATGATCCACCGTGTGATTGGGAAACGTGTTCAGATGTGTCTCAGTTTTCGTCCCCTGGTACTCGGGTGCAACATTCCAGACGCTTTGCTAACACTGTTCCCACTTGGAGAGTCAGTGCCTTTAACCTCCTGTTTGGCGCAGTTTGCCATTTCTGCGGAAAATGAACAGGAATAGGGAGAACCAATGAGAGACTAGCTGGAGGTGTCTGGACGGGCAAATTTAACTCTCATTTCCCACCAGGAATAGGAATTAACCAAAGGCTCAGCGAGCCATGCCGGAACCACACTAGGGCCTGAAGCAATCCTGCGGTGTTGCGGCCAGCTCACAAGAAAACGAGTTGAAGAAAGGAGTTCAGGGGCACTGTCATTCACAAACCTGCAGAGTTATAAATGACAGCTATCGTCCAAAAATATATTGAAGTAAGGCTGCCAAGAGGACTTGAAAGCGGGGCAGAATTGCAGGAAACCGATTTCAGGAGGTAGACTGGAATTGCATGTAAAGCATAGGAAAAGAGGCAGAACGTCCACAATGATGCACTTGGCCAAAAAGGGCGTATGCGTTTTTTCCTGAATATATTCAGGAAAAAACGCATACGCCCTTTTTGGCCAACCAAGCAAGCTTGCAAAGGAAATCTGCACTACAATGAAGTCTCACTGCCCCCCGGTCAAAAGGGCCATCTGAAAAAAGTGTAAAATCCAGAAAGGCAGGACAGGCCATGGCGAACTGGGAGCCTAGTTAGGCTGATGGGCGGGATGTAAATTGCCAAGAGCCACTCTGAAGAAGTGTATGGTGTTTCCTGAAACATCTAAAAAACAAAGCAACAGAGCCTAGGGCACTTCCACTTATGGTCCTATAGCTTAGGGAAATGAAACTCAAAAAGACACAGCCACCCCAAAGTTTGGGACGGCTCTGTTTACAGGAACCTCGTTTACGGTACAAGTTCAATATCGCAGAAAGCGAAAAATGGATAAAGAAGTTGTGGTACTAACGTACAATGCAATATCACTCAGCAATGAAATCTATGTCATCAGGCCCATAGCAGCATAATGAGTGGATTCAGGTATGTTGATTCTAAGTGAAATAAGTCACACAGAAAAAGAAACATTATAAGATATCACTAATACACGGAATGTAAACTTGGCTACACAGGAACTGAATTACAAAACAGAATAGGGTCTCAAATGTAGAAAACCAACTTATGCTTGCTTAAGGGGAAAGGTGAGTTGGGGTGCTGCATAAAACCAGAGATTGAAATTAGCACAGATACCGTTGCAGAAGCCAAATATGTAATAGACAAGAGCTACTGCTTGCTCAACGAAGTGGACTCAACACCCCATATTAAACGCCTAAGAATATACCTGACTAGTAAGAATCTTAAAACCTATGGATTTATATGTCTCCGAAAGAGAATCAAGCGTGTGTACAGCTGCATAAACGCAGCAGTGATAGGATTGGTGAGGTTCGGTGAGCAAATGCAGACCCTTTGAAGTCATATTGCATGGTTACAATTCCATGGGTCTCAACTCTCCAGGTTTAAGGGATTCTTCCTTCAGCTAAAACATGCATGTGGAACCCAGAGTATGATCCACCGTGTGATCGGGAAACGTGTTCAAATGTGTCTCACTTTTCGTCCCCTGGTACTCGGGTGCAACATTCCAGACGCTTTACTAACACTCTCCCCACTTGGAGACTCAGTGCCTTTAACCTCCCGTTTGGCCCAGTTTGCCATTTCTGCGGAAAATGAACAGGAATAGGGAGAACCAATGAGAGACTAGGTGGAGGTGTCTGGACGGGCAAATTTAACTCTCATTTCCCACCAGGAAGAGGAATTAACCAAAGGCTCAGCGAGCCATGCCGGAACCACACTAGAGCCTGAAGCAATCCTGCTGTGTTGCGGCCAGCTCACAAGAAAGCGAGTTGAAGAAAGGAGCTCAGGGGCACTGTCATTCACAAACCTGCAGAGTTATAAATGACAGCTATCGTCCAAAAATATATTGAAGTAAGGCTGCCAAGAGGACTTGAAAGCGGGGCAGAATTGCAGGAAACCGATTTCAGGAGGTAGACTGGAATTGCATGTAAAGCATAGGAAAAGAGGCAGAACGTCCACAATGATGCACTTGGCCAAAAAGGGCGTATGCGTTTTTTCCTGAATATATTCAGGAAAAAACGCATAAGGCCTTTTTGGCCAACCAACCAAGCTTGCAAAGGAAATCTGCACTACAATGAAGTCTCACTGCCCCCCGGTCAAAAGGGCCATCTTAAAAAAGTGTAAAATCCAGAAAGGCAGGACAGGCCATGGAGAACTGGGAGCCTAGTTAGGCTGATGGGCGGGATGTAAATTGCCAAGAGCCACTCTGGAGAAGTGTATGGTGTTTCCTGAAACATCTAAAAAACAAAGCAACAGAGCCTAGGGCACTTCCATTTATGGTCCTATAGCTTAGGGAAATGAAAATCAAAAAGACACAGCCACCCCAAAGTTTGGGACGGCTCTGTTTACAAGAACCTCGTTTACGGTACAAGTTCAATATCGCAGAAAGCGAAAAATGGATAAAGAAGTTGTGGTACTAACGTACAATGCAATATCACTCAGCAATGAAATGTATGTCATCAGGCCCATAGCAGCATAATGAGTGGATTCACGTACGATGATTCTAAGTGAAATAAGTCACACAGAAAAAGAAACATCATAAGATATCACTAATACACGGAATGTAAACTTGGCTACACAGGAACTGAATTACAAAATAGAATAGGGTCTCAAGTGCAGAAAACCAACTTATGCTTGCTTAAGGGGAAAGGTGAGTTGGGGTGCTGCATAAAACCAGAGATTGAAATTAGCACAGATACCTTTCCATAAGCCAAATATGTAATAGACAAGAGCTACTGCTTGCTCAACGAAGTGAACTCAAAACCCCATATTAAACGCCTAAGAATATACCTGACTAGTAAGAATCTTAAAACCTATGGATTTATATGTCTCCGAAAGAGAATCAAGCGTGTGTACAGCAGCATAAACGCAGCAGTGATAGGATTGGTGAGGTTCGGTGAGCAAATGCAGACCCTTTGAAGTCATATTGCATGGTACCCATTCTATGGTTCTCAACTCTCCAGGTTTAAGGGATTCTTCCTTCAGCTAAAACATGCATGTGGAACTCAGAGTATGATCCACCGTGTGATCGGGAAACGTGTTCAAATGTGTCTCAGTTTTCGTCCCCTGGTACGCGGGTGCAACATTCCAGACGCTTTACTAACACTCTCCCCACCTGGAGAGTCAGTGCCTTTAACCTCCTGTTTGACCCAGTTTGCAATTTCTGCGGAAAATGAACAGGAATAGGGAGAACCAATGAGAGACTAGCTGGAGGTGTCTGGACGGGCAAATTTAACTCTCATTTCCCACCAGGAAGAGGAATTAACCAAAGGCTCAGCGAGCCATGCCGGAACCACACTAGGGCCTGAAGCAATCCTGCGGTGTTGCGGCCAGCTCACAAGAAAGCGAGTTGAAGAAAGGAGCTCAGGGGCACTGTAATTCACAAACCTGCAGAGTTCTAAATGACAGTTATCGTCTAAAAATATATTGAAGTAAGGCTGCCAAGAGGACTTGAATGCGGGGCAGAATTGCAGGAAACCGATTTCAGGAGGTAGACTGGAATTGCATGTAAAGCCTAGGAAAAGAAGCAGAACGTCCACAATGATGCACTTGGCCAAAATGGGCGTATGCGTTTTTTCCTGAATATATTCAGGAAAAAACGCATACGCCCTTTTTGGCCAACCAAGCAAGCTTGCAAAGGAAATCTGCACTACAATGAAGTCTCACTGCCCCCTCGGTCAAAAGGGCCATCTGAAAAAAGTGTAAAATCCAGAAAGGCAGGACAGGCCATGGAGAACTGGGAGCCTAGTTAGGCTGATGGGTGGGATGTAAATTACCAACAGCCACTCTGGAGAAGTGTATGGTGTTTCCTGAAACATCTAAAAAACAAAGCAACAGAGCCGAGGGCACTTCCACTTATGGTCCTATAGCTTAGGGAAATTAAAATCAAAAAGACACAGCCACCCCAAAGTTTGGGACGGCTCTGTTTACAAGAACCTCGTTTACGGTACAAGTTCAATATCACAGAAAGCGAAAAATGGATAAAGTAGTTGTGGTACTAACGAACAATGCAATATCACTCAGCAATGAAATCTATGTCATCAGGCCCATAGCAGCATAATGAGTGGATTCAGGTATGATGATTCTAAGTGAAATAAGTCACACAGAAAAAGAAACATCATAAGATATCACTAATACACGGAATGTAAACTTGGCTAAACAGGAACTGAATTACAAAACAGAATAGGGTCTCAAATGTAGAAAACCAACTTATGCTTGCTTAAGGGGAAAGGTGAGTTGGGGTGCTGCATAAAACCAGAGATTGAAATTAGCACAGATACCTTTCTATAAGCCAAATATGTAATAGACAAGAGCTACTGCTTGCTCAACGAAGTGGACTCAACACCCCATATTAAACGCCTAAGAATATACCTGACTAGTAAGAATCTTAAAACCTATGGATTTATATGTCTCCGAAAGAGAATCAAGCGTGTGTACTGCGGCATAAACGCAGCAGTGATAGGATTGGTGAGGTTCGGTGAGCAAATGCAGACCCTTTGAAGTCATATTGCATGGTACCCATTCCATGGTTCTCAACTCTCCAGGTTTAAGAGATTCTTCCTTCAGCTAAAACATGCATGTGGAACCCAGAGTATGATCCACCGTGTGATCGGGAATCGTGTTCAAATGTGTCTCAGTTTTCGTCCCCTGGTACTCGGGTGCAACATTCCAGACGCTTTACTAACACTCTCCCCACTTGGAGAGTCAGTGCCTTTAACCTCCTGTTTGGCCCAGTTTGCAATTTCTGCGGAAAATGAACAGGAATAGGGAGAACCAATGAGAGACTAGCTGGAGGTGTCTGGACGGGCAAATTTATCTCTCATTTCCCACCAGGAAGAGGAATTAACCAAAGGCTCAGCGAGCCATGCCTGAACCACACTAGGGCCTGATGCAATCCTGCACTGTTGCGGCCAGTTCACAAGAAAACGAGTTGAAGAAAGGAGATAAGGAGCACTGTCATTCACAAACCTGCAGAGTTATAAATGACAGCTATCGTCCAAAAATATATTGAAGTAAGGCTGCCAAGAGGACTTGAAAGCGGGGCAGAATTGCAGGAAACCGATTTCAGGAGGTAGACTGGAATTGCATGTAAAGCCTAGGAAAAGAGGCAGAACGTCCACAATGATGCACTTGGCCAAAAAGGGCGTATGCGTTTTTTCCTGAATATATTCAGGAAAAAACGCATACGCCCTTTTTGGCCAACCAAGCAAGCTTGCAAAGGAAATCTGTACTACAAT
This sequence comes from Grampus griseus, assembly GCF_964374135.1. NCBI lineage: Eukaryota > Metazoa > Chordata > Mammalia > Artiodactyla > Delphinidae > Grampus > Grampus griseus. Next base: position 401,453 of record NW_028133231.1, on the reverse strand, counting down.
GAAGTCTCACTGCCTCCCGGTCAAAAGGGCCATTTGAAAAAAGTGTAAAATCCAGAAAGGCAGGACAGGCCATGGAGAACTGGGAGCCTAGTTAGGATGATGGGCGGGATGTAAATTACCAACAGCCACTCTGGAGAAGTGTATGGTGTTTCCTGAAGCATCTAAAAAACAAAGCAACAGAGCCGAGAGCACTTCCACTTATGGTCCTATAGATTAGGGAAATTAAAATCAAAAAGACACAGCCACCCCAAAGTTTGGGACGGCTCTGTTTACAAGAACCTCGTTTACGGTACAAGTTCAATATCGCAGAAAGCGAAAAATGGATAAAGAAGTTGTGGTACTTACGTACAATGCAATATCACTCAGCAATGAAATCTATGTCATCAGGCCAGTAGCAGCATAATGAGTGGATTCAGGTATGATGATTCTAAGTGAAATAAGTCACACAGAAAAAGAAACATCATAAGATATCACTAATACACGGAATGTAAACTTGGCTACACAGGAACTGAATTACAAAACAGAATAGGGTCTGAAATGCAGAAAAGCAACTTATGCTTGCTTAAGGGGAAAGGTGAGTTGGGGTGCTGCATAAAACCAGAGATTGAAATTAGCACAGATACCTTTCCATAAGCCAAATATGTCATAGACAAGAGATACTGCTTGCTCAACGATGTGGACTCAACACCCCATATTAAACGCCTAAGAATATACCTGACTAGTAAGAATCTTAAAACCTATGGATTTATATGTCTCCGAAAGAGAATCAAGCGTGTGTACAGCGGCATAAACGCAGCAGTGATAGGATTGGTGAGGTTCGGTGAGCAAATGCAGACCCTTTGAAGTCATATTGCATGGTACCCATTCCATGGTTCTCAACTCTCCAGGTTTAAGGGATTCTTCCTTCAGCTAAAACATGCATGTGGAACCCAGAGTATGATCCACCGTGTGATCGGGAAACGTGTTCAAATGTGTCTCAGTTTTCGTCCCCTGGTACTCGGGTGCAACATTCCAGACGCTTTACTAACACTCTCCCCACCTGGAGAGTCAGTGCCTTTAACCTCCTGTTTGACCCAGTTTGCAATTTCTGCGGAAAATGAACAGGAAAGGGAGAACCAATGAGAGACTAGCTGGAGGTGTCTGGACGGGCAAATTTAACTCTCATTTCCCACCAGGAAGAGGAATTAACCAAAGGCTCAGCGAGCCATGCCGGAACCACACTAGGGCCTGAAGCAATCCTGCGGTGTTGCGGCCAGCTCACAAGAAAACGAGTTGAAGAAAGGAGCTCAGGGGCACTGTCATTCACAAACCTGCAGAGATCTAAATGACAGCTATCATCCAAAAATATATTGAAGTAAGGCTGCCAAGAGGACTTGAAAGCGGGACAGAATTGCAGGAAAACGATTTCAGGAGGTAGATTGGAATTGCATGTAAAGCCTAGGAAAAGAGGCAGAACGTCCACAATGATGCACTTGGCCAAAAAGGGCGTATGCGTTTTTTCCTGAAAATATTCAGGAAAAAACGCATACGCACTTTTTGGCCAACCAAGCAAGCTTGCAAAGGAAATCTGCACTACAATGAAGTCTCACTGCCCCCCGGTCAAAAGGGCCATCTGAAAAAAGTGTAAAATCCAGAAAGGCAGGACAGGCCATGGAGAACTGGGAGCCTAGTTAGGCTGATGGGCGGGATGTAAATTGCCAACAGCCACGCTGGAGAAGTGTATGGTATTTCCTGAAACATCTAAAAAACACAGCAACAGAGCCGAGGGCACTTCCACTTATGGTCCTATAGCTTAGGGAAATTAAAATCAAAAAGACACAGCCACCCCAAAGTTTGGGACGGCTTTGTTTACAAGAACCTCGTTTATGGTACAAGTTCAATATCGCAGAAAGCGAAAAATAGATAAAGAAGTTGTGGTACTAACGTACAATGAAATATCACCCAGCAATGAAATCTATGTCATCAGACCCATAGCAGCATAATGAATGGATTCAGGTACGATGATTCTAAGTGAAATAAGTCACACAGAAAAAGAAACATTATAAGATATCACTAATACACGGAATGTAAACTTGGCTACACAGGAACTGAATTACAAAACAGAATAGGGTCTCAAATGTAGAAAACCACCTTATGCTTGCTTAAGGGGAAAGGTGAGTTGGGGTGCTACATAAAACCAGAGATTGAAATTAGCACAGATACCTTTCCATAAGCCAAATATGTAATAGACAAGAGCTACTGCTTGCTCAACGAAGTGGACTCAACACCCCATATTAAACGCCTAAGAATATACCTGACTAGTAAGAATCTTAAAACCTATGGATTTATATGTCTCCGAAAGAGAATCAAGCGTGTGTACAGCGGCATAAACACAGCAGTGATAGGATTGGTGAGGTTCGGTGAGCAAATGCAGACCCTTTGAAGTCATATTGCATGGTACCCATTCCATGGTTCTCAACTCTACAGATTTAAAGGATTCTTCCTTCAGCTAAAACATGCATGTGGAACCCAGAGTATGATCCACCATGTGATCGGGAAACGTGTTCAATTGTGTCTCAGTTTTCATCCCCTGGTACTCGGGTGCAACATTCCAGACGCTTTACTAACACTCTCCCCACTTGGAGAGTCAGTGCCTTTAAACTCCTGTTTGGCCCAGTTTGCCATTTCTGCGGAAAATGAACAGGAATAGGGAGAACCAATGAGAGACTAGCTGGAGGTGTCTGGACAGGCAAATTTAACTCTCATTTCCCACCAGGAAGAGGAATTAACCAAAGGCTCAGCGAGCCATGCCGGAACCACACTAGGGCCTGAAGCAATCCTGCGGTGTTGCGGCCAGCTCACAAGAAAGCGAGTTGAAGAAAGGAGCTCAGGGGCACTGTATTTCACATACCTGCAGAGTTCTAAATGACAGCTATCGTCCAAAAATATATTGAAGTAAGGCTGCCAAGAGGACTTGAAAGCGGGGCAGAATTGCAGGAAACCGATTTCAGGAGGTAGACTGGAATTGCATGTAACGCATAGGAAAAGAGGCAGAACGTCCACAATGATGCACTTGGCCAAAAAGGGTGTATGCGTTTTTTCCTGAATATATTCAGGAAAAAACGCATATGCACTTTTTGGCCAACCAAGCAAGCTTGCAAAGGAAATCTGCACTACAATGAAGTCTCACTGCCCCCCGGTCCAAAGGGCCATCTGAAAAAAGTGTAAATTCCAGAAAGGCAGGACAGGCCATGGAGAACTGGGAGCCTAGTTAGGCTGATGGGCGGGATGTAAATTGCCAACAGCCACTCTGGAGAAGTGTATGGTGTTTCCTGAAACATCTAAAAAACAAAGCAACAGAGCCTAGGGCACTTCCACTTATGGTCCTATAGCTTAGGGAAATTAAAATCAAAAAGACACAGCCACCCCAAAGTTTGGGACGGCTCTGTGTACAAGAAACTCGTTTACGGTACAAGTTCAATATCACAGAAAGCGAAAAATGGATAAAGTAGTTGTGGTACTAACGAACAATGCAATATCACTCAGCAATGAAATCTATGTCATCAGGACCATAGCAGCATAATGAGTGGATTCAGGTACGATGATTCTAAGTGAAATAAGTCACACAGAAAAAGAAACATCATAAGATATCACTAATACACGGAATGTAAACTTGGCTACACAGGAACTGAATTACAAAACAGAATAGGGTCTCAAATGTAGAAAACCAACTTATGCTTGCTTAAGGGGAAAGGTGAGTTGGGGTGCTGCATAAAACCAGAGATTGAAATTAGCACAGATACCTTTCCATAAGCCAAATATGTAATAGACAAGAGCTACTGCTTGCTCAACGAAGTGGACTCAACACCCCATATTAAACGCCTAAGAATATACCTGACTAGTAAGAATCTTAAAACCTATGGATTTATATGTCTCCGAAAGAGAATCAAGCGTGTGTACAGCGGCATAAACGCAGCAGTGATAGGACTGGTGAGGTTCGGTGAGCAAATGCAGACTCTTTGAAGTCATATTGCATGGTACCCATTCCATGGTTCTCAACTCTCCAGGTTTAAGGGATTCTTCCTTCAGCTAAAACATGCATGTGGAACCCAGAGTATGATCCACCGTGTGATAGGGAAACGTGTTCAAATGTGTCTCAGTTTTCGTCCCCTGGTACTCGGGTGCAACATTCCAGACGCTTTACTAACACTCTCCCCACTTGGAGAGTCAGTGCCTTTAACCTCCTGTTTGGCCCAGTTTGCAAATTCTGCGAAAAATGAACAGGAATAGGGAGAACCAATGAGAGACTAGCTGGAGGTGTCTGGACGGGCAAATTTAACTCTCATTTCCCACCAGGAAGAGGAATTAACCAAAGGCTCAGCGAGCCATGCCAGAACCACACTAGGGCCTGAAGCAATCCTGCGGTGTTGCGGCCAGCTTACAAGAAAGCGAGTTGAAGAAAGGAGCTCAGGGGCACTGTCATTCACAAACCTGCAGAGTTATAAATGACAGCTATCGTCCAAAAATATACTGAAGTAAGGCTGCCAAGAGGACTTGAAAGCGGGGCAGAATTGCAGGAAACCGATTTCAGCAAGTAGACTGGAATTGCATGTAAAGCATAGGACAAGAGGCAGAACGTCCACAATGATGCACTTGGCCAAAAAGGGCGTATGCGTTTTTTCCTGAATATATTCAGGAAAAAACGTATACGGCCTTTTTGGCCAACCAAGCAAACTTGCAAAGGAAATCTGCAGTACAATGAAGTCTCACTGCCCCCCGGTCAAAAGGGCCATCTGAGAAAAGTGGAACATCCAGAAAGGCAGGACAGGCCATGGAGAACTGGGAGCCTTCTTATGCTGATAGGCTGGATGTAAATTGCCAACAGCCACTCTGGAGAAGTGTATGGTGTTTCCTGAAACATCTAAAATACAAAGCAACAGAGCCTAGGGCACTTCCACTTATGGTCCTATAGCTTAGGGAAATTAAAATCAAAAAGACACAGCCACCCCAAAGTTTGGGACGGCTCTGTTTACAAGAACCTCGTTTACGGTACAAGTTCAATATCACAGAAAGCGAAAAATGGATAAAGAAGTTGTGGTACTAACGTAGAATGAAATATCACTCAGCAATGAAATCTATGTCATCAGTCCCGTAGCAGCATAATGAGTGGATTCAGGTATGTTGATTCTAAGTGAAATAAGTCACACAGAAAAAGAAACATCATAAGATATCACTAATACACGGAATGTAAACTTGGCTACACAGGAACTGAATTACAAAACAGAATAGGGTCTCAAATGTAGAAAACCAACTTATGCTTGCTTAAGGGGAAAGGTGAGTTGGGGTGCTGCATAAAACCAGAGATTGAAATTAGCACAGATACCTTTCTATAAGCCAAATATGTAATAGACAAGAGCTACTGCTTGCTCAACGAAGTGGACTCAACACCCCATATTAAACGCCTAAGAATATACCTGACTAGTAAGAATCTTAAAACCTATGGATTTATATGTCTCCGAAAGAGAATCAAGCGTGTGTACAGCGGCATAAACGCAGCAGTGATAGGATTGGTGAGGTTCGGTGAGCAAATGCAGACCCTTTGAAGTCATATTGCATGGTACCCATTCCATGGTTCTCAACTCTCCAGGTTTAAGAGATTCTTCCTTCAGCTAAAACATGCATGTGGAACCCAGAGTATGATCCACCGTGTGATCGGGAATCGTGTTCAAATGTGTCTCAGTTTTCGTCCCCTGGTACTCAGGTGCAACATTCCAGACGCTTTACTAACACTCTCCCCACCTGGAGAGTCAGTGCCTTTAACCTCCTGTTTGGCCCAGTTTGCAATTTCTGCGGAAAATGAACAGGAATAGGGAGAACCAATGAGAGACTAGCTGGAGGTGTCTGGACGGGCAAATTTATCTCTCATTTCCCACCAGGAAGAGGAATTAACCAAAGGCTCAGCGAGCCATGCCGAACCACACTAGGGCCTGAAGCAATCCTGCGCTGTTGCGGCCAGTTCACAAGAAAACGAGTTGAAGAAAGGAGATAAGGAGCACTGTCATTCACAAACCTGCAGAGTTATAAATGACAGCTATCGTCCAAAAATATATTGAAGTAAGGCTGCCAAGAGGACTTGAAAGCGGGGCAGAATTGCAGGAAACCGATTTCAGGAGGTAGACTGGAATTGCATGTAAAGCCTAGGAAAAGAGGCAGAACGTCCACAATGATGCACTTGGCCAAAAAGGGCGTATGCGTTTTTTCCTGAATATATTCAGGAAAAAACGCATACGCCCTTTTTGGCCAACCAAGCAAGCTTGCAAAGGAAATCTGTACTACAATGAAGTCTCACTGCCTCCCGGTCAAAAGGGCCATTTGAAAAAAGTGTAAAATCCAGAAAGGCAGGACAGGCCATGGAGAACTGGGAGCCTAGTTAGGATGATGGGCGGGATGTAAATTACCAACAGCCACTCTGGAGAAGTGTATGGTGTTTCCTGAAGCATCTAAAAAACAAAGCAACAGAGCCGAGGGCACTTCCACTTATGGTCCTATAGATTAGGGAAATTAAAATCAAAAAGACACAGCCACCCCAAAGTTTGGGACGGCTCTGTTTACAAGAACCTCGTTTACGGTACAATTTCAATATCGCAGAAAGCGAAAAATGGATAAAGAAGTTGTGGTACTTACGTACAATGCAATATCACTCAGCAATGAAATCTATGTCAGCAGGCCAGTAGCAGCATAATGAGTGGATTCAGGTATGATGATTCTAAGTGAAATAAGTCACACAGAAAAAGAAACATCATAAGATATCACTAATACACGGAATGTAAACTTGGCTACACAGGAACTGAATTACAAAACAGAAGAGGGTCTCAAATGTAGAAAACCAACTTATGCTTGCTTAAGGGGAAAGGTGAGTTGGGGTGCTGCATAAAACCAGAGATTGAAATTAGCACAGATACCTTTCTATAAGCCAAATATGTAATAGACAAGAGCTACTGCTTGCTCAACGAAGTGGACTCAACACCCCATATTAAACGCCTAAGAATATACCTGACTAGTAAGAATCTTAAAACCTATGGATTTATATGTCTCCGAAAGAGAATCAAGCGTGTGTACAGCGGCATAAACGCAGCAGTGATAGGATTGGTGAGGTTCGGTGAGCAAATGCAGACCCTTTGAAGTCATATTGCATGGTACCCATTCCATGGGTCTCAACTCTCCAGGTTTAAGGGATTCTTCCTTCAGCTAAAACATGCATGTGGAACCCAGAGTATGATCCACCGTGTGATAGGGAAACGTGTTCAAATGTGTCTCAGTTTTCGTCCCCTGGTACTCGGGTGCAACATTCCAGACGCTTTACTAACACTCTCCCCACTTGGAGAGTCAGTGCCTTTAACCTCCTGTTTGGCCCAGTTTGCAAATTCTGCGAAAAATGAACAGGAATAGGGAGAACCAATGAGAGACTAGCTGGAGGTGTCTGGACGGGCAAATTTAACTCTCATTTCCCACCAGGAAGAGGAATTAACCAAAGGCTCAGCGAGCCATGCCGGAACCACACTAGGGCCTGAAGCAATCCTGCGGTGTTGCGGCCAGCTCACAAGAAAGCGAGTTGAAGAAAGGAGCTCAGGGGCACTGTCATTCACAAACCTGCAGAGTTATAAATGACAGCTATCGTCCAAAAATATACTGAAGTAAGGCTGCCAAGAGGACTTGAAAGCGGGGCAGAATTGCAGGAAACCGATTTCAGCAAGTAGACTGGAATTGCATGTAAAGCATAGGACAAGAGGCAGAACGTCCACAATGATGCACTTGGCCAAAAAGGGCGTATGCGTTTTTTCCTGAATATATTCAGGAAAAAACGTATACGGCCTTTTTGGCCAACCAAGCAAACTTGCAAAGGAAATCTGCAGTACAATGAAGTCTCACTGCCCCCCGGTCAAAAGGGCCATCTGAGAAAAGTGGAACATCCAGAAAGGCAGGACAGGCCATGGAGAACTGGGAGCCTTCTTATGCTGATGGGCTGGATGTAAATTGCCAACAGCCACTCTGGAGAAGTGTATGGTGTTTCCTGAAACATCTAAAAAACAAAGCAACAGAGCCTAGGGCACTTCCACTTATGGTCCTATAGCTTAGGGAAATTAAAATCAAAAAGACACAGCCACCCCAAAGTTTGGGATGGCTCTGTTTACAAGAACCTCGTTTACGGTACAAGTTCAATATCACAGAAAGCGAAAAATGGATAAAGAAGTTGTGGTACTAACGTAGAATGAAATATCACTCAGCAATGAAATCTATGTCATCAGTCCCGTAGCAGCATAATGAGTGGATTCAGGTATGTTGATTCTAAGTGAAATAAGTCACACAGAAAAAGAAACATCATAAGATATCACTAATACACGGAATGTAAACTTGGCTACACAGGAACTGAATTACAAAACAGAATAGGGTCTCAAATGTAGAAAACCAACTTATGCTTGCTTAAGGGGAAAGGTGAGTTGGGGTGCTGCATAAAACCAGAGATTGAAATTAGCACAGATACCTTTCTATAAGCCAAATATGTAATAGACAAGAGCTACTGCTTGCTCAACGAAGTGGACTCAACACCCCATATTAAACGCCTAAGAATATACCTGACTAGTAAGAATCTTAAAACCTATGGATTTATATGTCTCCGAAAGAGAATCAAGCGTGTGTACAGCGGCATAAACGCAGCAGTGATAGGATTGGTGAGGTTCGGTGAGCAAATGCAGACCCTTTGAAATCATATTGCATGGTACCCATTCCATGGTTCTCAACTCTCCAGGTTTAAGAGATTCTTCCTTCAGCTAAAACATGCATGTGGAACCCAGAGTATGATCCACCGTGTGATCGGGAATCGTGTTCAAATGTGTCTCAGTTTTCGTCCCCTGGTACTCGGGTGCAACATTCCAGACGCTTTACTAACACTCTCCCCACCTGGAGAGTCAGTGCCTTTAACCTCCTGTTTGGCCCAGTTTGCAATTTCTGCGGAAAATGAACAGGAATAGGGAGAACCAATGAGAGACTAGCTGGAGGTGTCTGGACGGGCAAATTTATCTCTCATTTCCCACCAGGAAGAGGAATTAACCAAAGGCTCAGCGAGCCATGCCGAACCACACTAGGGCCTGAAGCAATCCTGCGCTGTTGCGGCCAGTTCACAAGAAAACGAGTTGAAGAAAGGAGATAAGGAGCACTGTCATTCACAAACCTGCAGAGTTATAAATGACAGCTATCGTCCAAAAATATATTGAAGTAAGGCTGCCAAGAGGACTTGAAAGCGGGGCAGAATTGCAGGAAACCGATTTCAGGAGGTAGACTGGAATTGCATGTAAAGCCTAGGAAAAGAGGCAGAACGTCCACAATGATGCACTTGGCCAAAAAGGGCGTATGCGTTTTTTCCTGAATATATTCAGGAAAAAACGCATACGCCCTTTTTGGCCAACCAAGCAAGCTTGCAAAGGAAATCTGTACTACAATGAAGTCTCACTGCCTCCCGGTCAAAAGGGCCATTTGAAAAAAGTGTAAAATCCAGAAAGGCAGGACAGGCCATGGAGAACTGGGAGCCTAGTTAGGATGATGGGCGGGATGTAAATTACCAACAGCCACTCTGGAGAAGTGTATGGTGTTTCCTGAAGCATCTAAAAAACAAAGCAACAGAGCCTAGGGCACGTCCACTTATGGTCCTATAGCTTAGGGAAATTAAAATCAAAAAGACACAGCCACCCCAAAGTTTGGGATGGCTCTGTTTACAAGAACCTCGTTTACGGTACAAGTTCAATATCACAGAAAGCGAAAAATAGATAAAGTAGTTGTGGTAGTAACGAACAATGCAATATCACTCAGCAATGAAATCTATGTCATCAGGCCCATAGCAGCATAATTAGTGGATTCAGGTACGATGATTCTAAGTGAAATAAGTCACACAGAAAAAGAAACATCATAAGATATCACTAATACACGGAATGTAAACTTGGCTACACAGGAACTGAATTACAAAACAGAATAGGGTCTGAAATGTAGAAAACCAACTTATGCTTGCTTAAGGGGAAAGGTGAGTTGGGGTGCTGCATAAAACCAGAGATTGAAATTAGCACAGATACCTTTCCATAAGCCAAATATGTAATAGACAAGAGCTACTGCTTGCTCAACGAAGTGGACTCAACACCCCATATTAAAGGCCTAAGAATATACCTGACTAGTAAGAATCTTAAAACCTATGGATTTATATGTCTCCGAAAGAGAATCAAGCGTGTGTACAGCGGCATAAACGCAGCAGTGATAGGATTGGTGAGGTTCGGTGAGCAAATGCTGAACCTTTGAAGTCATATTGCATGGTACCCATTCCATGGTTCTCAACTCTCCAGGTTTAAGGGATTCTTCCTTCAGCTAAAACATGCATGTGGAACCCAGAGTATGATCCAACGTGTGATCGGGAAACGTGTTCAAATGTGTCTCAGTTTTCGTCCCCTGGTACTCATGTGCAACATTCCAGACGCTTTACTAACACTCTCCCTACCTGGAGAGTCAGTGCCTTTAACCTCCTGTTTGGGCCAGTTTGCAATTTCTGCGGAAAATGAACAGGAATAGGGAGAACCAATGAGAGACTAGCTGGAGGTGTCTGGACGGGCAAATTTAACTCTCATTTCCCACCAGAAAGAGGAATTAACCAAAGGCTCAGCGAGCCATGCCGGAACCACACTAGGGCCTGAAGCAATCCTGCGGTGTTGCAGCCAGCTCACAAGAAAGCGAGTTGAAGAAAGGAGCTCAGGGGCACTGTAATTCACAAACCTGCAGAGTTCTAAATGACAGTTATCGTCAAAAAATATATTGAAGTAAGGCTGCCAAGAGGACTTGAAAGCGGGGCAGAATTGCAGGAAACCGATTTCAGGAGGTAGACTGGAATTGCATGTAAAGCCTAGGAAAAGAAGCAGAACGTCCACAATGATGCACTTGGCCAAAAAGGGCGTATGCGTTTTTTCCTGAATATATTCAGGAAAAAACGCATACGCCCTTTTTGGCCAACCAAGCAAGCTTGCAAAGGAAATCTGCACTACAATGAAGTCTCACTGCCCCCTCGGTCAAAAGGGCCATCTGAAAAAAGTGTAAAATCCAGAAAGGCATGACAGGCCATGGAGAACTGGGAGCCTAGTTAGGCTGATGGGCGGGATGTAAATTACCAACAGCCACTCTGGAGAAGTGTATGGTGTTTCCTGAAACATCTAAAAATCAAAGCAACAGAGCCGAGGGCACTTCCACTTATGGTCCTATAGATTAGGGAAATTAAAATCAAAAAGACACAGCCACCCCAAAGTTTGGGACGGCTCTGTTTACAAGAACCTCGTTTACGGTACAAGTTCAATATCACAGAAAGCGAAAAATGGATAAAGAAGTTGTGGTACTTACGTACAATGCAATATCACTCAGCAATGAAATCTATGTCATCAGGCCCATAGCAGCATAATGAGTGGATTCAGGTACGATGATTCTAAGTGAAATAAGTCACAGAGAAAAAGAAACATCATAAGATATCACTAATACACGGAATGTAAACTTGGCTACACAGGAACTGAATTACAAAACAGAATAGGGTCTCAAATGTAGAAAACCAACTTATGCTTGCTTAAGGGGAAAGGTGAGTTGGGGTGCTGCATAAAACCAGAGATTGAAATTAGCACAGATACCTTTCCATAAGCGAAATATGTCATAGACAAGAGCTACTCCTTGCTCAACGAAGTGGACTCAACACCCCATATTAAACGCCTAAGAATATACCTGACTAGTAAGAATCTTAAAACCTATGGATTTATATGTCTCCGAAAGAGAATCAAGCGTGTGTACAGCGGCATAAACGCAGCAGTGATAGGATTGGTGAGGTTCGGTGAGCAAATGCAGACCCTTTGAAGTCATATTGCATGGTACCCATTCCACGGTTCTCAACTCTCCAGGTTTAAGGGATTCTTCCTTCAGCTAAAACATGCATGTGGAACCCAGAGTATGATCCACCGTGTGATCGGGAAACGTGTTCAAATGTGTCTCAGTTTTCGTCCCCTGGTACACGGGTGCAACATTCCAGACGCTTTACTAACACTCTCCCCACTTGGAGAGTCAGTGTCTTCAACTTCCTGTTTGGCCCAGTTTGCAATTTCTGCGGAAGATGAACAGGAATAGGGAGAACCAATGAGAGACTAGCTGGAGGTGTCTGGACGGGCAAATTTATCTCTCATTTCCCACCAGGAAGAGGAATTAACCAAAGGCTCAGCGAGCCATGCCGGAACCACACTAGGGCCTGAAGCAATCCTGCGGTGTTGCGGCCAGTTCACAAGAAAGCGAGTTGAAGAAAGGAGCTCAGGAGCACTGTAATTCACAAACCTGCAGAGTTATAAATGACAGCTATCGTCCAAAAATATATTGAAGTAAGGCTGCCAAGAGGACTTGAAAGCAGGGCAGAATTGCAGGAAACCGATTTCAGGAGGTAGACTGGAATTGCATGTAAAGCATAGGAAAAGAGGCAGAACGTCCACAATGATGCACTTGGCCAAAAAGGGCGTATGCGTTTTTTCCTGAATATATTCAGGAAAAAACGCATACGCCCTTTTTGGCCAACCAAGCAAGCTTGCAAAGGAAATCTGCACTACAATGAAGTCTCACTGCCCCCCGGTCAAAAGGGCCATCTGAAAAAAGTGTAAAATCCAGAAAGGCAGGACAGGCCATGGAGAACTGGGAGCCTAGTTAGACTGATGGGCGGAATGTAAATTGCCAACAGCAACCATGGAGAAGTGTATGGTGTTTCCTGAAACATCTAAAAAACAAAGCAACAGAGCCTAGGGCACTTCCACTTATGGTCCTATAGATTAGGGATATTAAAATCAAAAAGACACAGCCACCCCAAAGTTTGGGACGGCTCTGTTTACAAGAACCTCGTTTACGGTACAAGTTCAATATCACAGAAAGCGAAAAATGGATAAAGAAGTTGTGGTACTTAGGTACAATGCAATATCACTCAGCAATGAAATCTATGTCATCAGGCCCATAGCAGCATAATGAGTGGATTCAGGTATGATGATTCTAAGTGAAATAAGTCACACAGAAAAAGAAACATCATAAGATATCACTAATACACGGAATGTAAACTTGGCTACACAAGAACTGAATTACAAAACAGAATAGGGTCTCAAATGTAGAACACCAACTTATGCTTGCTTAAGGGGAAAGGTGAGTTGGGGTGCTGCATAAAACCAGAGATTGAAATTAGCACAGATACCTTTCCATAAGCCAAATATGTAATAGACAAGAGCTACTGCTTGCTCAACGAAGTGGACTCAACACCCCATATTAAACGCCTAAGAATATACCTGACTAGTAAGAATCTTAAAACCTATGGATTTATATGTCTCCGAAAGAGAATCAAGCGTGTGTACAGCGGCATAAACGCAGCAGTGATAGGATTGGTGAGGTTCGGTGAGCAAATGCAGACCCTTTGAAGTCATATTGCATGGTACCCATTCCATGGTTCTCAACTCTCCAGGTTTAAGGGATTCTTCCTTCAGCTAAAACATGCATGTGGAACCCAGAGTATGATCCACCGTGTGATCGGGAAACGTGTTCAAATGTGTCTCAGTTTTCGTCCCCTGGTACTCGGGTGCAACATTCCAGACGCTTTACTGACACTCTCCCCACTTGGAGAGTCAGTGTCTTCAACTTCCTGTTTGGCCCAGTTTGCAATTTCTGCGGAAAATGAACAGGAATAGGGAGAACCAATGAGAGACTAGCTGGAGGTGTCTGGACGGGCAAATTTATCTCTCATTTCCCACCAGGAAGAGGAATTAACAAAAGGCTCAGCGAGCCATGCCTGAACCACACTAGGGCCTGAAGCAATCTTGCGGTGTTGCGGCCACCTCAAAAGAAAACGAGTTGAAGAAAGGAGCTCAGGGGCACTGTAATTCGCAAACCTGCAGAGTTATAAATGACAGCTATCGTCCAAAAATATATTGAAGTAAGGCTGCCAAGAGGACTTGAAAGCGGGGCAGAATTGCAGGAAACAGATTTCAGGAGGGAGACTAGAACTGCATGTAAAGAATAGGAAAAGAGGCAGAACATCCACAATGATGCACTTGGCCAAAAAGGGCGTATGCGTTTTTTCCTGAATATATTCAGGAAAAAACGCATACGCCCTTTTTGGCCAACCAAGCAAGCTTGCAAAGGAAATCTGCACTACAATGAAGTCTCACTGCCTCCCGGTCAAAAGGGCCATTTGAAAAAAGTGTAAAATCCAGAAAGGCAGGACAGGCCATGGAGAACTGGGAGCCTAGTTAGGCTGATGGGCGGGATGTAAATTGCCAACAGCCACTCTGGAGAAGTGTATGGTGTTTCCTGAAACATCTAAAAAACAAAGCAACAGAGCCTAGGGCACTTCCACTTATGGTCCTATAGCTTAGGGAAATTAAAATCAAAAAGACACAGCCACCCCAAAGTTTGGGACGGCTCTGTTTACAAGAACCTCGTTTACGGTACAAGTTCAATATCACAGAAAGCGAAAAATGGATAAAGAAGTTGTGGTACTAACGTACAATGAAATATCACTCAGCAATGAAATCTATGTCATCAGGCCCATAGCAGCATAATGAGTGGATTCAGGTATGATGATTCTAAGTGAAATAAGTCACACAGAAAAAGAAACATCATAAGATATCACTAATACACGGAATGTAAACTTGGCTACACAGGAACTGAATTACAAAAGAGAATATGGTCTCAAATGTAGAAAACCAACTTATGCTTGCTTAAGGGGAAAGGTGAGTTGGGGTGCTGCATAAAACCAGAGATTGAAATTAGCACAGATACCTTTCCATAAGCCAAATATGTAATAGACAAGAGCTACTGCTTGCTCAACGAAGTGGACTCAACACCCCATATTAAACGCCTAAGAATATACCTGACTAGTAAGAATCTTAAAACCTATGGATTTATATGTCTCCGAAAGAGAATCAAGCGTGTGTACAGCGGCATAAATGCAGCAGTGATAGGATTGGTGAGGTTCGGTGAGCAAATGCGGACCCTTTGAAGTCATATTGCATGGTACCCATTCCATGGTTCTCAACTTTCCAGGTTTAAGGGATTCTTCCTTCAGCTAAAACATGCATGTGGAACCCAGAGTATGATCCACCATGTGATCGGGAAACGTGTTCAATTGTGTCTCAGTTTTCATCCCCTGGTACTCGGGTGCAACATTCCAGACGCTTTACTAACACTCTCCCCACTTGGAGAGTCAGTGCCTTTAACCTCCTGTTTGGCCCACTTTGCAATTTCTGCGGAAAATGAACAGGAATAGGGAGAACCAATGAGAGACTAGCTGGAGGTGTCTGGACGGGCAAATTTAACTCTCATTTCCCACCAGGAAGAGGAATTAACCAAAGGCTCAGCGAGCCATGCCGGAACCACACTAGGGCCTGAAGCAATCCTGCGGTGTTGCGGCCAGCTCACAAGAAAGCGAGTTGAAGAAAGGAGCTCAGGGGCACTGTCATTCACACACCTGCAGAGTTATAAATGACAGCTATCGTCCAAAAATATATTGAAGTAAGGCTGCCAAGAGGACTTGAAAGCGGGGCAGAATTGCAGGAAACCGATTTCAGGAGGTAGACTGGAATTGCATGTAAAGCATAGGAAAAGAGGCAGAACGTCCACAATGATGCACTTGGCCAAAAAGGGCGTATGCGTTTTTTCCTGAATATATTCAGGAAAAAACGCATACGCCCTTTTTGGCCAACAAAGCAAGCTTGCAAAAGAAATCTGCACTACAATGAAGTCTCACTGCCCCCCGGTCCAAAGGGCCATCTGAAAAAAGTGTAAATTCCAGAAAGGCAGGACAGGCCATGGAGAACTGGGAGCCTAGTTAGGCTGATGGGCGGGATGTTAATTGCCAACAGCCACTCTGGAGAAGTGTATGATGTTTCCTGAAACATCTAAAAAACAAAGCAACAGAGCCTAGGGCACTTCCACTTATGGTCCTATAGCTTAGGGAAATTAAAATCAAAAAGACACAGCCACCCCAAAGTTTGGGACGGCTCTGTGTACAAGAAACTCGTTTACGGTACAAGTTCAATATCACAGAAAGCGAAAAATGGATAAAGTAGTTGTGGTACTAACGAACAATGCAATATCACTCAGCAATGAAATCTATGTCATCAGGACCATAGCAGTATAATGAGTGGATTCAGGTACGATGATTCTAAGTGAAATAAGTCACACAGAAAAAGAAACATCATAAGATATCACTAATACACGGAATGTAAACTTGGCTACACAGGAACTGAATTACAAAACAGAATAGGGTCTCAAATGTAGAAAACCAACTTATGCTTGCTTAAGGGGAAAGGTGAGTTGGGGTGCTGCATAAAACCAGAGATTGAAATTAGCACAGATACCTTTCCATAAGCCAAATATGTAATAGACAAGAGCTACTGCTTGCTCAACGAAGTGGACTCAACACCCCATATTAAACGCCTAAGAATATACCTGAGTAGTAAGAATCTTAAAACCTATGGATTTATATGTCTCCGAAAGAGAATCAAGCGTGTGTACAGCGGCATAAACGCAGCAGTGATAGGATTGGTGAGGTTCGGTGAGCAAATGCAGACCCTTTGAAGTCATATTGCATGGTACCCATTCCATGGTTCTCAACTCTCCAGGTTTAAGGGATTCTTCCTTCAGCTAAAACATGCATGTGGAACCCAGAGTATGATCCACCATGTGATAGGGAAACGTGTTCAAATGTGTCTCAGTTTTCGTCCCCTGGTACTCGGGTGCAACATTCCAGACGCTTTACTAACACTCTCCCCACTTGGAGAGTCAGTGCCTTTAACCTCCTGTTTGGCCCAGTTTGCAAATTCTGCGAAAAATGAACAGGAATAGGGAGAACCAATGAGAGACTAGCTGGAGGTGTCTGGACGGGCAAATTTAACTCTCATTTCCCACCAGGAAGAGGAATTAACCAAAGGCTCAGCGAGCCATGCCGGAACCACACTAGGGCCTGAAGCAATCTTGCGGTGTTGCGGCCACCTCACAAGAAAGCGAGTTGAAGAAAGGAGCTCAGGGGCACTGTCATTCACAAACCTGCAGAGTTATAAATGACAGCTATCGTCCAAAAATATATTGAAGTAAGGCTGCCAAGAGGACTTGAAAGCGAGGCAGAATGGCAGGAAACCGATTTCAGGAGGTAGACTGGAATTGCATGTAAAGCATAGGACAAGAGGCAGAACGTCCACAATGATGCACTTGGCCAAAAAGTGCGTATGCGTTTTTTCCTGAATATATTCAGGAAAAAACGCATACGCCCTTTTTGGCCAACCAAGCAAGCTTGCAAAGGAAATCTGCACTACAATGAAGTCTCACTGCCCCCCGGTCAAAAGGGCCATCTGAAAAAAGTGTAAAATCCAGAAAGGCAGGACAGGCCATGGAGAACTGGGAGCCTAGTTAGACTGATGGGCGGAATGTAAATTGCCAACAGCTACTCTGGAGAAGTGTATGGTGTTTCCTGAAACATCTAAAAAACAAAGCAACAGAGCCTAGGGCACTTCCACTTATGGTCCTATAGCTTAGGGAAATTAAAATCAAAAAGACACAGCCACCCCAAAGTTTGGGACGGCTCTGTTTACAAGAACCTCGTTTACGGTACAAGTTCAATATCACAGAAAGCGAAACATGGATAAAGAAGTTGTGGTACTTAGGTACAATGCAATATCACTCAGCAATGAAATCTATGTCATCAGGCCCATAGCAGCATAATGAGTGGATTCAGGTATGATGATTCTAAGTGAAATAAGTCACACAGAAAAAGAAACATCATAAGATATCGCTAATACACGGAATGTAAACTTGGCTACACAGGAACTGAATTACAAAACAGAATAGGGTCTCAAATGTAGAAAACCAACTTATGCTTGCTTAAGGGAAAGGTGAGTTGGGGTGCTACATAAAACCAGAGATTGAAATTAGCACAGATACCTTTCCATAAGCCAAATATGTAATAGACAAGAGCTCCTGCTTGCTCAACGAAGTGGACTCAACACCCCATATGAAACGCTTAAGAATATACCTGACTAGTAAGAATCTTAAAACCTATGGATTTATATGTCTCCGAAAGAGAATCAAGCGTCTGTACAGCGGCATAAACGCAGCAGTGATAGGATTGGTGAGGTTCGGTGAGCAATTGCAGACACTTTGAAGTCATATTGCATGGTACCCATTCCATGGTTCTCAACTCTCCAGGTTTAAGGGATTCTTCCTTCAGCTAAAACATGCATGTGGAACCCAGAGTATGATCCACCGTGTGATCGGGAAACGTGTTCAAATGTGTCTCAGTTTTCGTTCCCTGGTACTCGGGTGCAACATTCCAGACGCTTTACTAACACTCTCCCCACTTGGAGAGTCAGTGCCTTTAACCTCCTGTTTGGCCCAGTTTGCAATTTCTGCGGAAAATGAACAGGAATAGGGAGAACCAATGAGAGACTAGCTGGAGGTTTCTGGACGGGCAAATTTAACTCTCATTTCCCACCAGGAAGAGGAATTAACCAAAGGCTCAGCGAGCCATGCCTGAACCACACTAGGGCCTGAAGCAATCCTGCGCTGTTGCGGCCAGTTCACAAGAAAACGAGTTGAAGAAAGGAGATCAGGAGCACTGTAATTCACAAACCTGCAGAGTTATAAATGACAGCTATCGTCCAAAAATATATTGAAGTAAGGCTGCCAAGAGGACTTGAAAGCAGGGCAGAATTGCAGGAAACCGATTTCAGGAGGTAGACTGGAATTGCATGTAAAGCATAGGAAAAGAGGCAGAACGTCCACAATGATGCACTTGGCCAAAAAGGGCGTATGCGTTTTTTCCTGAATATATTCAGGAAAAAACGCATACGCCCTTTTTGGCCAACCAAGCAAGCTTGCAAAGGAAATCTGCACTACAATGAAGTCTCACTGCCCCCCGGTCAAAAGGGCCATCTGAAAAAAGTGTAAAATCCAGAAAGGCAGGACAGGCCATGGAGAACTGGGAGCCTAGTTAGGCTGATGGGCGGGATGTAAATTGCCAACAGCCACCCTGGGGAAGTGTATGGTGTTTCCTGAAACATCTAAAAAACAAAGCAACAGAGCCTAGGGCACTTCCACTTATGGTCCTATAGCTTAGGGAAATTAAAATCAAAAAGACACAGCCACCCCAAAGTTTGGGAAGGCTCTGTTTACAAGAACCTCGTTTACGGTACAAGTTCAATATCACAGAAAGCGAAAAATGGATAAAGTAGTTGTGGTAGTAACGAACAATGCAATATCACTCAGCAATGAAATCTATGTCATCAGGCCCATAGCAGCATAATGAGTGGATTCAGGTATGATGATTCTAAGTGAAATAAGTCACACAGAAAAAGAAACATCATAAGATATCACTAATACACGGAATGTAAACTTGGCTACACAGGAACTGAATTACAAAGCAGAATAGGGTCTCAAATGTAGAAAACCAACTTATGCTTGCTTAAGGGAAAGGTGAGTTGGGGTGCTACATAAAACCAGAGATTGAAATTAGCACAGATACCTTTCCATAAGCCAAATATGTAATAGACAAGAGCTACTGCTTGCTCAACGAAGTGGACTCAACACCCCATATTAAACGCCTAAGAATATACCTGACTAGTAAGAATCTTAAAACCTATGGATTTATATGTCTCCGAAAGAGAATCAAGCGTGTGTACAATGGCATAAACGCAGCAGTGATAGGATTGGTGAGGTTCGGTGAGCAAATGCAGACCCTTTGAAGTCATATTGCATGGTACCCATTCCATGGTTCTCAACTCTCCAGGTTTAAGGGATTCTTCCTTCAGCTAAAACATGCATGTGGAACCCAGAGTATGATCCACCGTGTGATAGGGAAACGTGTTCAAATGTGTCTCAGTTTTCGTCCCCTGGTACTCGGGTGCAACATTCCAGACGCTTTACTAACACTCTCCCCACTTGGAGAGTCAGTGCCTTTAACCTCCTGTTTGGCCCAGTTTGCAATTTCTGCGGAAAATGAACAGGAATAGGGAGAACAAATGAGAGACTAGCTGGAGGTGTCTGGACGGGCAATTTTAACTCTCATTTCCCACCAGGAAGAGGAATTAACCAAAGGCTCAGCGAGCCATGCCGGAACCACACTAGGGCCTGAAGCAATCTTGCGCTGTTGCGGCCAGCTCACAAGAAAGCGAGTTGAAGAAAGGAGCTCAGGAGCACTGTAATTCACACACCTGCAGAGTTATAAATGACAGCTATCGTTGAAAAATATATTGAAGTAAGGCTGCCAAGAGGACTTGAAAGCAGGGCAGAATTGCAGGAAACTGATTTCAGGAGGTAGACTGGAATTGCATGTATAGCATAGGAAAAGAGGCAGAACGTCCACAATGATGCACTTGGCCAAAAAGGGCGTATGCGTTTTTTCCTGAATATATTCAGGAAAAAACGCATACGCCCTTTTTGGCCAACCACGCAAGCTTGCAAAGGAAATGTGCACGACAATGAAGTCTCACTGCCCCCCGGTCAAAAGGGCCATCTGAAAAAAGTGGAAAATCCAGAAAAGCAGGACAGGCCATGGAGAACTGGGAGCCTTCTTATGCTGATGGGCTGGATGTAAATTGCCAACAGCCACTCTGGAGAAGTGTATGGTGTTTCCTGAAACATCTAAAAAACAAAGCAACAGAGCCTAGGGCACTTCCACTTATGGTCCTATTGATTAGGGAAATTAAAATCAAAAAGACACAGCCACCCCAAAGTTTGGGACAGCTCTGTTTCCAAGAACCTCGTTTACGGTACAAGTTCAATATCGCAGAACGCAAAAAATGGATAAAGAAGTTGTGGTACTTACGTACAATGCAATATCACTCAGCAATGAAATCTATGTCATCAGGTCAGTAGCAGCATAATGAGTGGATTCAGGTATGATGATTCTAAGTGAAATAAGTCACACAGAAAAAGAAACATCATAAGATGTCACTAATACATGGCAGGTAAACTTGGCTACACAGGAACTGAATTACAAAACAGAATAGGGTCTCAAATGTAGAAAACCAACTTATGCTTGCTTAAGGGGAAAGGTGAGTTGGGGTGCTGCATAAAACCAGAGATTGAAATTAGCACAGATACCTTTCCATAAGCCAAATATGTAATAGACAAGAGCTACTGCTTGCTCAACGAAGTGGACTCAACACCCCATATTAAACGCCTAAGAATATACCTGACTAGTAAGAATCTTAAAACCTATGGATTTATATGTCTCCGAAAGAGAATCAAGCATGTGTACAATGGCATAAACGCAGCAGTGATAGGATTGGTGAGGTTCGGTGAGCAAATGCAGACACTTTGAAGTCATATTGCATGGTACCCATTCCATGGTTCTCAACTCTCCAGGTTTAAGGGATTCTTCCTTCAGCTAAAACATGCATGTGGAACCCAGAGTATGATCCACCGTGTGATAGGGAAACGTGTTCAAATGTGTCTCAGTTTTCGTCCCCTGGTACTCGGGTGAAACATTCCAGATGCTTTACTAACACTCTCCCAACTTGGAGAGTCAGTGCCTTTAACCTCCTGTTTGGCCCAGTTTGCAATTTCTGCGGAAAATGAACAGGAATAGGGAGAACAAATGAGAGACTAGCTGGAGGTGTCTGGACGGGCAATTTTAACTCTCATTTCCCACCAGGAAGAGGAATTAACCAAAGGCTCAGCGAGCCATGCCGGAACCACACTAGGGCCTGAAGCAATCTTGCGCTGTTGCGGCCAGCTCACAAGAAAGC
This sequence comes from Grampus griseus, assembly GCF_964374135.1. Taxonomy (NCBI): domain Eukaryota; kingdom Metazoa; phylum Chordata; class Mammalia; order Artiodactyla; family Delphinidae; genus Grampus; species Grampus griseus. Next base: position 379,647 of record NW_028133231.1, on the reverse strand, counting down.
GAGTTGAAGAAAGGAGCTCAGGAGCACTGTAATTCACACACCTGCAGAGTTATAAATGACAGCTATCGTTGAAAAATATATTGAAGTAAGGCTGCCAAGAGGACTTGAAAGCAGGGCAGAATTGCAGGAAACTGATTTCAGGAGGTAGACTGGAATTGCATGTATAGCATAGGAAAAGAGGCAGAACGTCCACAATGATGCACTTGGCCAAAAAGGGCGTATGCGTTTTTTCCTGAATATATTCAGGAAAAAACGCATACGGCCTTTTTGGCCAACCACGCAAGCTTGCAAAGGAAATGTGCACGACAATGAAGTCTCACTGCCCCCCGGTCAAAAGGGCCATCTGAAAAAAGTGGAAAATCCAGAAAAGCAGGACAGGCCATGGAGAACTGGGAGCCTTCTTATGCTGATGGGCTGGATGTAAATTGCCAACAGCCACTCTGGAGAAGTGTATGGTGTTTCCTGAAACATCTAAAAAACAAAGCAACAGAGCCTAGGGCACTTCCACTTATGGTCCTATTGATTAGGGAAATTAAAATCAAAAAGACACAGCCACCCCAAAGTTTGGGACAGCTCTGTTTCCAAGAACCTCGTTTACGGTACAAGTTCAATATCGCAGAACGCAAAAAATGGATAAAGAAGTTGTGGTACTTACGTACAATGCAATATCACTCAGCAATGAAATCTATGTCATCAGGCCAGTAGCAGCATAATGAGTGGATTCAGGTATGATGATTCTAAGTGAAATAAGTCACACAGAAAAAGAAACATCATAAGATGTCACTAATACATGGCAGGTAAACTTGGCTACACAGGAACTGAATTACAAAACAGAATAGGGTCTCAAATGTAGAAAACCAACTTATGCTTGCTTAAGGGGAAAGGTGAGTTGGGGTGCTGCATAAAACCAGAGATTGAAATTAGCACAGATACCTTTCCATAAGCCAAATATGTAATAGACAAGAGCTACTGCTTGCTCAACGAAGTGGACTCAACACCCCATATTAAACGCCTAAGAATATACCTGACTAGTAAGAATCTTAAAACCTATGGATTTATACGTCTCCGAAAGAGAATCCAGCGTGTGTACAGCGGCATAAACGCAGCAGTGATAGGATTGGTGAGGTTCGGTGAGCAAATGCAGACTCTTTGAAGTCATATTGCATGGTACCCGTTCCCTGGGTCTCAACTCTCCAGGTTTAAGGGATTCTTCCTTCAGCTAAAACATGCATGTGGAACCCAGAGTACGATCCACGGTGTGATCGGGAAACGTGTTCAAATGTGTCTCAGTTTTCGTCCCCTGGTACTCGGGTGCAAGATTCCAGACGCTTTACTAACACTCTCCCCACTTGGAGAGTCAGTGCCTTTAACCTCCTGTTTGGACCAGTTTGCAATTTCTGCGGAAAATGAACAGGAATAGGGAGAACCAATGAGAGGCTAGCTGGAGGTGTCTGGACGGGAAAATTTAACTCTCATTTCCCACCAGGAAGAGGAATTAACCAAAGGCTCAGCGAGCCATGCCAGAACCACACTAGGGTCTGAAGCAATCCTGCGGTGTTGCGGCCAGCTCACAAGAAAGCGAGTTGAAGAAAGGAGCTCAGGGGCACTGTAATTCACAAACCTGCAGAGTTCTAAATGACAGCTATCGTCCAAAAATATATTGAAGTAAGGCTGCCAAGAGGACTTGAAAGCGGGGCAGAATTGCAGGAAACCGATTTCAGGAGGTAGACTGGAATTGCATGTAAAGCATAGGAAAAGAGGCAGAACGTCCACAATGATGCACTTGGCCAAAAAGTGCGTATGCGTTTTTTCCTGAATATATTCAGGAAAAAACGCATACGCACTTTTTGGCCAACCAAGCAAGCTTGCAAAGGAAATCTGCACTACAATGAAGTCTCACTTCCCCCCGGTCAAAAGGGCCATCTGAAAAAAGTGTAAAGTCCAGAAAGGCAGGACAGGCCATGAAGAACTGGGAGCCTTCTTATGCTGATGGGCGGGATGTAAATTGCCAAGAGCCGCTCTGGAGAAGTGTATGGTGTTTCCTGAAACATCTAAAAAAGAAAGCAACAGAGCCTAGGGCACTTCCACTTATGGTCCTATAGATTAGGGAAATTAAAAGCAAAAAGACACAGCCACCCCAAAGTTTGGGACGGTTCTGTTTACAAGAACCTCATTTACGGTACAACTTCAATATCGCAGAAAGAGAAAAATGGATAAAGAAGTTGTGGTACTTACGTACAATGCAATATCACTCAGCAATGAAATCTATGTCATCAGGCCAGTAGCAGCATAATGAGTGGATTCAGGTACGATGATTCTAAGTGAAATAAGTCACACAGAAAAAGAAACATCATAAGATATCACTAATACACGTAATGTAAACTTGGCTACACAGGAACTGAATTACAAAACAGAACAGGGTCTCAAATGTAGAAAACCAACTTATGCTTGCATAAGGGGAAAGGTGAGTTGGGGTGCTGCATAAAACCAGAGATTGAAATTAGCACAGATACCTTTCCATAAGCAAAATATGTAATAGACAAGAGCTACTGCTTGCTCAACGAAGTGGACTCAACACCCCATATTAAACGCCTAAGAATATACCTGAGTAGTAAGAATCTTAAAACCTATGGATTTATATGTCTCCGAAAGAGAATACAGCGTGTGTACAGCGGCATAAACGCAGCAGTGATAGGATAGGTGAGGTTCGGTGAGCAAATGCAGACTCTTTGAAGTCATATTGCATGGTACCCATTCCATTGGTCTCAACTCTCCAGGTTTAAGGGATTCTTCCTTCAGCTAAAACATGCATGTGGAACCCAGAGTATGATCCACCGTGTGATCAGGAAACGTGTTCAAATGTGTCTCAGTTTCCGTCCCCTGGTACTCGGATACAACATTCCAGACGCTTTACTAACACTCTGCCCACTTGGAGAGTCAGTGCCTTTAACCTCCTGTTTGGCCCAGTTTGCAATTTCTGCAGAAAATGAACAGGAATAGGGAGAACCAATGAGAGACTAGCTGGAGGTGTCTGGACGGGCAAATTTAACTCTCATTTCCCACCAAGAAGAGGAATTAACCAAAGGCTCAGAGAGCCATGCCGGAACCACACTAGGGCCTGATGCAATCCTGCGGTGTTGCGGCCAGCTCACAAGAAAACGAGTTGAAGAAAGGAGCTCAGGGGCACTGTAATTCACAAACCTGCAGAGTTATAAATAACAGCTATCGTCCAAAAATATATTGAAGTAAGGCTGCCAAGAGGACTTGAAAGCGGGGCAGAATTGCAGGAAACCGATTTCAGGAGGTAGACTGGAATTGCATGTAAAGCATAGGAAAAGAGGCAGAACGTCCACAATGATGCACTTGGCCAAAAAGGGCGTATGCGTTTTTTCCTGAATATATTCAGGAAAAAACGCATACGCCCTTTTTGGCCAACCAAGCAAGATTGCAAAGGAATACTGCACTACAATGAAGTCTCACTGCCCCCCGGTCAAAATGGCCATCTGAAAAAAGTGTAAAATCCAGAAAGGCAGCACAGGCCATGGAGAACTGGGAGCCTTGTTATGCTGATGGGCGGGATGTAAATTGCCAACAGCCACTCTGGAGAAGTGTATGGTGTTTCCTGCAACATCTAAAAAACAAAGCAACAGAGCCTAGGGCACTTCCACTTATGGTCCTATAGCTTAGGGAAATTAAAATCAAAAAGACACAGCCACCCCAAAGTTTGGGATGGCTCTGTTTACAAGAACCTCGTTTACGGTACAAGTTCAATATCGCAGAGAGCGAAAAATGGATAAAGAAGTTGTCGTTCTTATGTACAATGCAATATCACTCAGCAATGAAATCTATGTCATAAGGTCAGTAGCAGCATAATGAGTGGATTCAGGTACGATGATTCTAAGTGAAATAAGTCACACAGAAAAGAAACATCATAAGATATCACTAATACACGGAATGTAAACTTGGCTACACAGGAACTGAATTACAAAACAGAACAGTGTCTCAAACGTAGAAAACCAACATATGCTTCCTTAAGGGGAAAGGTGAGTTGGGGTGCTGCATAAAACCAGAGATTGAAATTAGCACAGATACCTTTCCATAAGCAAAATATGTAATAGACAAGAGCTACTGCTTGCTCAACGAAGTGGATCAACACCCCATATTAAAGGCCTAAAAATATACATGACTAGTAAGAATCTTAAAACCTATGGATTTATATGTCTCCGAAAGAGAATCCAGCGTGTGTACAGTGGCATAAACGCAGCAGTGATGGGATAGGTGAGGTTCGGTGAGCAAATGCAGACTCTTTGAAGTCATATTGCATGGTACCCATTCCATGGGTCTCAACTCTCCAGGTTTAAGGGATTCTTCCTTCAGCTAAAACATGCATGTGGAACCCAGAGTATGATCCACCGTGTGATCGGGAAACGTGTTCAAATGTGTCTCAGTTTTCGTCCCCTGGTACTCGGGTGCAACATTCCAGACGCTTTACTAACACTCTCTCCACTTGGAGAGTCAGTGCCTTTAACCTCCTGTTTGGCCCAGTTGGCAATTTCTGCGGAAAAGGAACAGGAATAGGGAGAACCAATGAGAGACTAGCTTTAGGTGTCTGGACGGGCAAATTTAACTCTCATTTCCCAACAGGAAGAGGAATTAACCAAAGGCTCAGCGTGCCATGCCGGAACCACACTAAGGCCTGAAGCAATCCTGTGGTGTTGTGTCCAGCTTACAAGAAAGCGAGTTGAAGAAAGGAGCTCAGGGGCACTGTAATTCACAAACCTGCAGAGTTCTAAATGACAGCTATCGTCCAAAAATATATTGAAGTAAGGCAGCCAAGAGGACTTGAAAGCGGGGCAGAATTGCAGGAAACCTTTTTCAGGAGTTAGACTGGAATTGCATGTAGAGCATAGGAAAAGAGGCAGAACGTCCACAATGATGCACTTGGCCAAAAACGGCGTATGCGTTTTTTCCTGAATATATTCAGGAAAAAACGCATACGCCGTTTTTGGCCAACCAAGCAAGCTTGCAAAGGAAATCTGCACTACAATGAAGTCTCACTGCCCCCCCCCGCTCAAAAGGGCCATCTGAAAAAAGTGTAAAATCCACAAAGGCAGGACAGGCCATGGAGAACTGGGAGCCTTCTTATGCTGATGGGCGGGATGTAAATTGCCAACAGCCACTCTGGAGAAGTGTATGGTGTTTCCTGAAACATCTATAAAACAAAGCAACAGAGCCTAGGGTACTTCCACTTATGGTCCTATAGATTAGGGAAATTAAAAGAAAAAGACACAGCCACCCCAAAGTTTGGGACGGTTCTGTTTACAAGAACCTCATTTACGGTACAACTTCAATATCGCAGAAAGAGAAAAATGGATAAAGAAGTTGTGGTACTTACGTACAATGCAATATCACTCAGCAATGAAATCTATGTCATCAGGCCAGTAGCAGCATAATGAGTGGATTCAGGTACGATGATTCTAAGTGAAATAAGTCACACAGAAAAAGAAACATCATAAGATATCACTAATACACAGAATGTAAACTTGGCTACACAGGAACTGAATTACAAAACAGAACAGGGTCTCAAATGTAGAAAACCAACTTATGCTTGCTTAAGGGGAAAGGTGAGTTGGGGTGCTGCATAAAACCAGAGATTGAAATTAGCACAGATACCTTTCCATAAGCCAAATATGTAATAGACAAGAGCTACTGCTTGCTCAACGAAGTGGACTCAACACCCCATATTAAACGCCTAAAAATATACCTGACTAGTAAGAATCTTAAAACCTATGGATTTATATGTCTCCGAAAGAGAATCAAGCGTGTGTACAGGGGCATAAACGCAGCAGTGATAGGATTGGTGAGCTTCGGTGAGCAAATGCAGACTCTTTGAAGTCATATTGCATGGTACCCATTATATGGGTCTCAACTCTCCAGGTTTAAGGGATTCTTCCTTCAGCTAAAACATGCATGTGGAACCCAGAGTATGATCCAACGTGTGATCGGGAAACGTGTTCAAATGTGTCTCAGTTTTCGTCCCCTGGTACTCGGGTGCAACATTCCAGACGCTTTACTAACACTCTCCCCACTTGGAGAGTCAGTGCCTTTAACGACCTGTTTGGCCCAGTTTGCAATTTCTGCAGAAAATGAACAGGAATAGTGAGAACCAATGAGAGACTAGCTGGAGGTGTCTGGACGGGCAAATTTAACTCTCATTTCCCAACAGGAAGAGGAATTAACCAAAGGCTCAGCGAGGCATACCGGAACCACACTAGGGTCTGAAGCAATCCTGCGGTGTTGCGGCCAGCTCACAAGAAAGCGAGTTGAAGAAAGGAGCTCAGGGGCACTGTAATTCACAAACCTGCAGAGTTCTAAATGACAGCTATCGTCCAAAAATATATTGAAGTAAGGCTGCCAAGAGGACTTGAAAGCGGGGCAGAATTGCAGGAAACCGATTTCAGGAGGTAGACTGGAATTGCATGTAAAGCATAGGAAAAGAGGCAGAACGTCCACAATGATGCACTTGGCCAAAAAGGGCGTATGCGTTTTTTCCTGAATATATTCAGGAAAAAACGCATACGCCCTTTTTGGCCAACCAAGCAAGCTTGCAAAGGAATACTGCACTACAATGAAGTCTCACTGCCCCCCGGTCAAAATGGCCATCTGAAAAAAGTGTAAAATCCAGAAAGGCAGGACAGGCCATGGAGAACTGGGAGCCTTGTTATGCTGATGGGCGGGATGTAAATTGCCAACAGCCACTCTGGAGAAGTGTATGGTGTTTCCTGAAACATCTAAAAAACAAAGCAACAGAGCCTAGGGCACTTCCACTTATGGTCCTATAGCTTAGGGAAATTAAAATCAAAAAGACACAGCCACCCCAAAGTTTGGGATGGCTCTGTTGACAAGAACCTCGTTTACGGTACAAGTTCAATATCGCAGAAAGCAAAAAATGGATAAAGAAGTTGTGGTTCTTATATACAATGCAATATCACTCAGCAATGAAATCTATATCATAAGGTCAGTAGCAGCATAATGAGTGGATTCAGGTACGATGATTCTAAGTGAAATAAGTCACACATAAAAGAAACATCATAAGATATCACTAATACACGGAATGTAAACTTGGCTACACAGGAACTGAATTACACAACAGAACAGTGTCTCAAACGTAGAAAACCAACATATGCTTCCTTAAGGGGAAAGGTGAGTTGGGGTGCTGCATAAAACCAGAGATTGAAATTAGCACAGATACCGTTGCAGAAGCCAAATATGTAATAGACAAGAGCAACTCCTTCCTCAACGAAGTGGACTCAACACACCATATTAAACGCCTAAGAATATACCTGAGTAGTAAGAATCTTAAAACCTATGGATTTATATGTCTCTGAAAGAGAATCAAGCGTGTGTACAGCGGTATAAACGCAGCAGTGATAGGATTGGTGAGGTTCGGTGAGCAAATGCAGACTCTTTGAAGTCATATTGCATGGTACCCACTCCATGGGTCTCAACTCTCCAGGTTTAAGGGATTCTTCCTTCAGCTAAAACATGCATGTGGAACCCAGAGTACGATACACGGTGTGATCGGGAAACGTGTTCAAATGTGTCTCAGTTTTCGTCCCCTGGTACTCGGGTGCAACATTCCAGACGCTTTACTAATGCTCTCCCCACTTGGAGAGTCAGTGCCTTTAACCTCCTGTTTGGCCCAGTTTGCAATTTCTGCGTAAGATGAACAGAAATAAGGAGAACCAATGAGAGACTAGCTGGAGGTGTCTGGATGGGCAAATTTAACTCTCATTGCCCACCCAGAAGAGGAATTAACCGAAGGCTCAGCGTGCCGTGCCGGAAAAACTAGGGCCTGAAGCAATCCTGCGGTGTTGCGGCCAGCTCACAAGAAAGCGAGTTGAAGAAAGGAGCTCAGGGCACTGTATTTCACAAACCTGCAGTTATAAATCACAGCTATCGTCCAAAAATATATTGAAGTAAGGCTGCCAAGAGGACTTGAAAGCGGTGCAGAATTGTAGGAAAAAAATTTCAGGAGGTAGACTGGAATTGCATGTAAAGCATAGGAAAAGAGGCAGAACGTCCACAATGATGCACTTGGCCAAAAAGGGCGTATGCGTTTTTTCCTGAATATATTCAGGAAAAAACGCATACGCCCTTTTTGGCCAACCAAGCAAGCTTGCAAAGGAAATCTGCACTACAATGAAGTCTCACTGCCCCCCGGTCAAAAGGGCCATCTGAAAAAAGTGTAAAATCCAGAAAGGCAGGACAGGCCATGGAGAACTGGGAGCCTAGTTAGGCTGATGGGCGGGATGTAAATTGCCAACAGCCACTCTGGAGAAGTGTATGGTGTTTCCTGAAACATCTAAAAAACAAAGCAACAGAGCCTAGGGCACTTCCACTTATGGTCCTATAGCTTAGGGAAATTAAAAGCAAAAAGCCACAGCCACCCCAAAGTTTGGGACGGCCCTGTTTACAAGAACCTTCTTTATGGAACAAGTTCAATATCGCAGAAAGCGAAAAATGGATAAAGAAGTTGTGGTACTTACGTACAATGCAATATCACTCAGCAATGAAATCTATGTCATCAGGCCCATAGCAGCATAATGAGTGGATTCAGGTACGATGATTCTAAGTGAAATAAGTCACACAGAAAAAGAAACATCATAAGATATCACTAATACACGGAATGTAAACTTGGTTACACAGGAACTGAATTACAAAACAGAACAGGGTCTCAAATGTAGAAAACCAACTTATGCTTGCATAAGGGGAAAGGTGAGTTGGGGTGCTGCATAAAACAAGAGATTGAAATTAGCACAGATACCTTTCCATAAGCAAAATATGTAATAGACAAGAGCTACTGCTTGCTCAACGAAGTGGACTCAACACCCCATATTAAACGCCTAAGAATATACCTGAGTAGTAAGAATCTTAAAACCTATGGATTTATATGTCTCCGAAAGAGAATCCAGCGTGTGTACAGCGGCATAAACGCAGCAGTGATGGGATAGGTGAGGTTCGGTGAGCAAATGCAGACTCTTTGAAGTCATATTGCATGGTACCCATTCCATGGGTCTCAACTCTCCAGGTTTAAGGGATTCTTCCTTCAGCTAAAACATGCATGTGGAACCCAGAGTATGATCCACCGTGTGATCGGGAAACGTGTTCAAATGTGTCTCAGTTTTCGTCCCCTGGTACTCGGGTGCCACATTCCAGACGCTTTACTAACACTCTCCCCACTTGGAGAGTCAGTGCCTTTAACCTCCTGTTTGGCCCAGTTGGCAATTTCTGCGGAAAAGGAACAGGAATAGGGAGAACCAATGAGAGACTAGCTGGAGGTGTCTGGACGGGCAAATTTAACTCTCATTTCCCAACAGGAAGAGGAATTAACCAAAGGCTCAGCGTGCCATGCCGGAACCACACTAAGGCCTGAAGCAATCCTGTGGTGTTGTGTCCATCTTACAAGAAAGCGAGTTGAAGAAAGGAGCTCAGGGGCACTGTAATTCACAAACCTGCAGAGTTATAAATGACAGCTATCGTCCAAAAATATATTGAAGTAAGGCAGCCAAGAGGACTTGAAAGCGGGGCAGAATTGCAGGAAACCTTTTTCAGGAGGTAGACTGGAATTGCATGTAGAGCATAGGAAAAGAGGCAGAACGTCCACAATGATGCACTTGGCCAAAAATGGCGTATGCGTTTTTTCCTGAATATATTCAGGAAAAAACGCATACGCCCTTTTTGGCCAACCAAGCAAGCTTGCAAAGGAAATCTGCACTACAATGAAGTCTCACTGCCCCCCGGTCAAAAGGGCCATCTGAAAAAAGTGTAAAATCCAGAAAGGCAGGACAGGCCATGGAGAACTGGGAGCCTTGTTATGCTGATGGGCGGGATGTAAATTGCCAAGAGCCACTCTGGAGAAGTGTATGGTGTTTCCTGAAACATCTATAAAACAAAGCAACAGAGCCTAGGGTACTTCCACTTATGGTCCTATAGCTTAGGGAAATTAAAATCAAAAAGACACAGCCACCTCAAAGTTTGGGACAGCTCTGTTTACAAGAACCTCGTTTACGGTACAAGTTCAATATCACAGAAAGCGAAAAATGGATAAAGAAGTTGTGGTACTTACGTACAATGCAATATCACTCAGCAATGAAATCTATATCATCAGGCCCGTAGCAGCATAATGAGTGGATTCAGGTACGATGATTCTAAGTGAAATAAGTCACACAGAAAAAGAAACATCATAAGATATCACTAATACATGGAATGTAAACTTGGCTACACAGGAACTGAATTACAAAACAGAACAGTGTCTCAAACGTAGAAAACCAACATATGCTTCCTTAAGGGGAAAGGTGAGTTGGGGTGCTGCATAAAACCAGAGATTGAAATTAGCACAGATACCGTTGCATAAGCCAAATATGTAATAGACAAGAGCAACTCCTTCCTCAACGAAGTGGACTCAACACCCCATATTAAACGCTTAAGAATATTCCTGAGTAGTAAGAATCTTAAAACCTATGGATTTATATGTCTCTGAAAGAGAATCCAGCGTGTGTACAGCGGCATAAACGCAGCAGTGATAGGATTGGTGAGGTTCGGTGAGCAAATGCAGACTCTTTGAAGTCATATTGCATGGTACCCGTTCCATGGTTCTCAACTCTCCAGGTTTAAGGGATTCTTCCTTCAGCTAAAACATGCATGTGGAACCCAGAGTATGATCCACCGTGTGATCGGGAAACGTGTTCAAATGTGTCTCAGTTTTCATCTCCTGGTACTCGGGTGCAACATTCCAGACGCTTTACTAACACTCTCCCCACTTGGAGAGTCAGTGCCTTTAACCTCCAGTTTGGCCCAGTTTGCAATTTCTGCAGAAAATGAACAGGAATAGGGAGAACCAATGAGAGACTAGCTGGAGGTGTCTGGACGGGCAAATTTAACTCTCATTTCCCACCAGGAAGAGGAATTAACCAAAGGCTCGGCGAGCCATGCCGGAACCACACAAGGGTCTGAAGCAATCCCGCGGTGTTGCGGTCAGCTCACAAGAAAGCGAGTTGAAGAAAGGAGCTCAGGGGCACTGTCATTCACAAACCTGCAGAGTTCTAAATGACAGCTATCGTCCAAAAATATATTGAGGTAAGGCTGCCAAGAGGACTTGAAAGCGGGGCAGAATTGCAGGAAACCGATTTCAGGAGGTAGACTGGAATTGCATGTAAAGCATAGGAAAAGAGGCAGAACGTCCACAATGATGCACTTGGCCAAAAAGTGCGTATGCGTTTTTTCCTGAATATATTCAGGAAAAAACGCATACGCACTTTTTGGCCAACCAAGCAAGCTTGCAAAGGAAATCCGCACTACAATGAAGTCTCACTGCCCCCCGGTCAAAAGGGCCATCTGAAAAAAGTGTAAAATCCAGAAAGTCAGGACAGGCCATGGAGAACTGGGAGCCTAGTTAGGCTGATGGGTGGGATGTAAATTGCCAACAGCCACTCTGGAGAAGTGTATGCTGTTTCCTGAAACATCTAAAAAACAGAGCAACAGAGCCTAGGGCACTTCCACTTATGGTCCTATAGATTAGGGAAATGAAAATAAAAAAGACACAGCCACCCCAAAGTTTGGGACGGCTCTGTTTACAAGAACCTCGTTTACGGTACAAGTTCAATATCGCAGAAAGCGAAAAATGGATACAGAAGTTGTGGTACTTACGTACAATGCAATATCTCTCAGCAATGAAATCTATGTCATCAGGCCAGTAGCAGCATAATGAGTGGATTCAGGTACGATGATTCTAAGTGAAATAAGTCACACAGAAAAAGAAACATCATAAGATATGACTAATACAAGGAATGTAAACTTGGCTACACAGGAACTGAATTACAAAACAGAATAGGGTCTCAAATGTAGAAAACCAACTTATGCTTGCTTAAGAGGAAAGGTGAGTTGGGGTGCTGCATAAAACCAGAGATTGAAATTAGCACAGATACCTTTCCATAAGCAAAATACGTAATAGACAAGAGCTACTCCTTGCTCAGCGAAGTGGACTCAACACCCCATATTAAACGCCTAAGAATATACCTGACTAGTAAGAATCTTAAAACCTATGGATTTATATGTCGCCGAAAGAGAATCAAGCATGTGTACAGCGGCATAAACGCAGCAGTGATAGGATTGGTGAGGTTCGGTGAGCAAATGCAGACCCTTTGAAGTCATATTGTATGGTACCCATTCCATGGGTCTCAACTCTCCAGGTTTAAGGGATTCTCCCTTCAGCTAAAACATGCATGTGGAACCCAGAGTATGATCCACCGTGTGATCGGGAAACGTGTTCAAGTGTGTCTCAGTTTTCGTCCCCTGGTACTCGGGTGCAACATTCCAGACGCTTTACTAACACTCTCCCCACTTGGAGACTCAGTGCCTTTAACCTCCTGTTTGGCCCAGTTTGCAATTTCTGCGGAAAATGAACAGGAATAGGGAGAACCAATGAGAGACTAGCTGGAGGTGTCTGGACGGGCAAATTTAACTCTCATTTCCCACCAGGAAGAGGAATTAACAAAAGGCTCAGTGAGCCATGCCGGAACCACACTAGGGCCTGAAGCAATCCTGCGGTGTTGCGGCCAGCTCACAAGAAAGCGAGTTGAAGAAAGGAGCTCAGGGGCACTGTAATTCACAAACCTGCAGAGTTCCAAATGACAGCTATCGTCCAAAAATATATTGAAGTAAGGCTGCCAAGAGGATTTGAAAGCGGGGCAGAATTGCAGGAAACCGATTTCAGGAGGTAGACTGGAATTGCATGTAAAGCATAGGAAAAGAGGCAGAACGTCCACAACAATACACTTGGCCAAAAAGGGCGTATGCGTTTTTTCCTGAATATACTCAGGAAAAAACGCATACGCCCTTTTTGGCCAACCAAGCAAGCTTGCAAAGGATATCTGCACTACAATGAAGTCTCACTGCCCCCCGGTCAAAAGGGCCATCTGAAAAAAGTGTAAAATCCAGAAAGGCAGGACAGGTCATGGAGAACTGGGAGCCTTCTTATGCTGATGGGCGGGATGTAAATTGCCAACAGCCACTCTGGAGAAGTGTATGGTGTTTCCTGAAACATCTAAAAAACAAAGCAACAGAGCCTAGGGCACTTCCACTTATGGTCCTATAGATTAGGGAAATTAAAATCAAAAAGACACAGCCACCCCAAAGTTTGGGACGACTCTGTTTACAAGAACCTCGTTTACGGTACAAGTTCAATATCGCAGAAAGCGAAAAATGGATAAAGAAGTTGTGGTACTTACGTACAATGCAATATCACTCAGCAATGAAATCTATGTCATCAGGCCAGTAGCAGCATAATGAGTGGATTCAGGTACGATGATTCTAAGTGAAATAAGTCACACAGAAAAAGAAACATCATAAGATATCACTAATACACGGAATGTAAACTTGGCTACACAGGAACTGAATTACAAAACAGAACAGGGTCTCAAATGTAGAAAACCAACTTATGCTTGCTTAAGGGGAAAGGTGAGTTGGGGTGCTGCATAAAACCAGAGATTGAAATTAGCACAGATACCTTTCCATAAGCCAAATATGTAATAGAAAATAGCTACTGCTTGCTCAACGAAGTGGACTCAACACCCCATATTAAACGCCTAAGAATATACCTGACTAGTAAGAATCTTAAAACCTATGGATTCATATGTCTCCGAAAGAGAATCAAGCGTGTGTACAGCGGCATAAATGCAGCAGTGATAGGATTGGTGAGGTTTGGTGAGCAAATGCAGACCCTTTGAAGTCATATTGCATGGTACTCATTCCATGGTTCTCAACTCTCCAGGTTTAAGGGATTCTTCCTTCAGCTAAAACATGCATGTGGAACCCAGAGTATGATCCAAAGTGTGATCGGGAAACGTGTTCAAATGTGTCTCAGGTTTCGTCCCCTGGTACTTGGTTGCAACATTTCAGATGCCTTACTAACACTCTCCCCACTTGGAGAATCAGTGCCTTTAACCTCCTGTTTGGCCCAGTTTGCAATTTCTGCGTAAGATGAACAGGAATAGGGAGAACCAATGAGAGACTAGCTGGAGGTGTCTGGATGGGCAAATTTAACTCTCATTGCCCACCGGGAAGAGGAATTAACCGAAGGCTCAGCGTGCTGTGCCGGAAACACTAGGGCCTGAAACAATCCTGCGGTGTTTCAGCCAGCTCACAAGAAAGCGAGTTGAAGAAAGGAACTCAGGGGCACTGTATTTCACAAACCTGCAGTTATAAATCACAGCTATCATCCAAAAATATATTGAAGTAAGGCTGCAAAGAGGATTGAAAGCGGTGCAGAATTGTAGGAAAAAAATTTCAGGAGGTAGACTGGAATTGCATGTAAAGCATAGGAAAAGAGGCAGAACGTCCACAATGATGCACTTGGCCAAAAAGGGCGTATGCGTTTTTTCCTGAATATATTCAGGAAAAAACGCATACGCACTTTTTGGCCAACCAAGCAAGCTTGCAAAGGAAATCTGCACTACAATGAAGTCTCACTGCCCCCCGGTCAAAAGGGCCATCTGAAAAAAGTGTAAAATCCAGAAAGTCAGGACAGGCCATGGAGAACTGGGAGCCTAGTTAGGCTGATGTGCGGGATGTAAATTGCCAACAGCCACTCTGGAGAATTGTATGGTGTTTCCTGAAACATCTAAAAAACAAAGCAACAGAGCCTAGGGCACTTCCACTTATGGTCCTATAGCTTAGGGAAATTAAAATCAAAAAGACACAGCCACCCCAAAGTTTGGGATGGCTCTGTTTACAAGAACCTCGTTTACGGTACAAGTTCAATATTGCAGAAAGCGAAAAATGGATAATGAAGTTGTGGTACTTACGTACAATGCAATATCACTCAGCAATGAAATCTATGTCATCAGGCCAGTAGCAGCATAATGAGTGGATTCAGGTACGATGATTCTAAGTGAAATAAGTCACACAGAAAAAGAAACATCATAAGATATCACTACTACACGGAATGTAAACTTGGCTACACAGGAACTGAATTACAAAACAGAAGAGGGTCTCAAATGTAGAAAACCAACTTATGCTTGCTTAAGAGGAAAGGTGAGTTGGGGTGCTGCATAAAACCAGAGATTGAAATTAGCACAGATACCTTTCCATAAGCCAAATATGTAATAGACAAGAGCTACTCCTTGCTCAGCGAAGTAGACTCAACACCCCATATTAAACGCCTAAGAGTATACCTGACTAGTAAGAATCTTAAAACCTATGGATTTATATGTCTCCGAAAGAGAATCAAGCGTGTGTACAGCGGCATAAACGCAGCAGTGATAGGATTGGTGAGGTTCGGTGAGCAAATGCAGACCCTTTGAAGTCATATTGCATGGTACCCATTACAAGGGTCTCAACTCTCCAGGTTTAAGGGATTCTTCCTTCAGCTAAAGCATGCATGTGGAACCCAGAGTATGATCCACCGTGTGATCGGGAAACGTGTTCAAATGTGTCTCAGTTTTCGTCCCCTGGTACTCGGGTGCAACATTCCAGACGCATTACTAACACTCTCGCCACTTGGAGAGTCAGTGCCTTTAACCTCCTGTTTGGCCCAGTTTGCAATTTCTGCGGAAAATGAACAGGAATAGGGAGAACCAATGAGAGACTAGCTGGAGGTGTCTGGACGGGCAAATTTAACTCTCATTGCCCACCCGGAAGAGGAATTAACCAAAGGCTCAGCGTGCCGTGCTGGAACCACACTAGGGCCTGAAGCAATCCTGCGGTGTTGCGGCTAGCTCACAAGAAAGCGAGTTGAAGAAAGGAGCTCAGGGGCACTGTATTTCACAAACATGCAGAGTTCTAAATAACAGCTATCGTCCAAAAATATATTGAAGTAAGGCTGCCAAGAGGACTTGAAAGCGAGGCAGAATTGCAGGAAACCGATTTCAGGAGGTAGACTGGAATTGCATGTAAAGCATAGGAAAACAGGCAAAACGTCCACAATGATGCACTTGGCCAAAAAGGGCGTATGCCTTTTTTCCTGAATACATTCAGGAAAAAATGCATACGCCCTTTTTGGCCAACCAAGCAAGCTTGCAAAGGAAATCTGCACTACAATGAAGTCTCACTGCCCCCCGGTCAAAAGGGCCATCTGAAAAAAGTGTAAAATCCAGAAAGTCAGGACAGGCCATGGAGAACTGGGAGCCTAGTTAGGCTGATGGGCGGGATGTAAATTGCCAACAGCCACTCTGGAGAAGTGTATGGTGTTTCCTGAAACATCTAAAAAACAAAGCAACAGAGCCTAGGGCACTTCCACTTACGGTCCTATAGCTTAGGGAAATTAAAAGCAAAAAGCCACAGCCACCCCAAAGTTTGGGACGGCTCTGTTTACAAGAACCTCGTTTACGGTACAAGTTCAATATCGCAGAAAGCGAAAAATGGATAAAGAAGTTGTCGTACTTACGTACAATGCAATATCACTCAGCAATGAAATCTATGTCATCAGGCCAGTAGCAGCATAATGAGTGGATTCATGTACGATGATTCTAAGTGAAATAAGTCACACAGAAAAAGAAACATCATAAGATATCACTAATACACGGAATGTAAACTTGGCTACACAGGAACTGAATTACAAAACAGAATAGGGTCTCAAATGTAGAAAACCAACTTATGCTTGCTTAAGGGGAAAGGTGAGTTGGGGTGCTACATAAAACCAGAGATTGAAATTAGCACAGATACCTTTCCATAAGCCAAATATGTAATAGACAAGAGCTACTGCTTGCTCAACGAAGTGGACTCAACACCCCATATTAAACGCCTAAGAATATACCTGACTAATAAGAATCTTAAAACCTATGGATTTATATGTCTCCGAAAGAGAATCAAGCATGTGTACAGCGACATAAACGCAGCAGTGATAGGATTGGTGAGGTTCGGTGAGCAAATGCAGACCCTTTGAAGTCATATTGCATGGTACCCATTCCATGGGTCTCAACTCTCCAGGTTTAAGGGATTCTTCCTTCAGCTAAAACATGCATGTGGAACCCAGAGTATGATCCACCATGTGATCGGGAAACGTGTTCAAATGTGTCTCAGTTTTCGTACCCTGGTACTCGGGTGCAACATTCCAGACGCTTTACTAACACTCTCCCCACTTGGAGAGTCAGTGCCTTTAAACTCCTGTTTGGCCCAGTTTGCAATTTCTGCGGAAAATGAACAGGAATAGAGAGAACCAATGAGAGAGTAGCTGGAGGTGTCTGGACGGGCAAATTTAACTCTCATTTCCCACCAAGAAGTGGAATTATCCAAAGGCTAAGCGAGCCGTGCCAGAACCACACGAGGGCCTGAAGCAATCCTGCGGTGTTGCGGCCAGCTCACAAGAAAGCGAGTTGAAGAAAGGAGCTCAGGGGCACTGTAATTCACAAACCTGCAGAGTTCTAAATGACAGCTATCGTCCAAAAATATATTGAAGTAAGGCTGCCAAGAGGACTTGAAAGCGGGGCAGAATTGCAGGAAACTGATTTCAGGAGGTAGACAGGAATTGCATGTAAAGCATAGGAAAAGAGGCAGAACGTCCACAATGATGCACTTGGCCAAAAACGGCGTATGCGTTTTTTCCTGAATATATTCAGGAAAAAACGCATACGCCCTTTTTGGCTAACCAAGCAGGCTTGCAAAGGAAATCTGCACTACAAGGAAGTCTCACTGCCCCACTGGTCAAAAGAGCCATCTGAAAAAAGTGTAAAATCCAGAAAGGCAGGACAGGCCATGGAGAACTGGGAGCCTTCTTATGTTGATGGGCGGGATGTAAATTGCAAACAGCCACTCTGGAGAAGTGTATGGTGTTTCCTGAAACATCTAAAAAACAAAGCAACAGAGCCTAGGGCAATTCCACTTATGGTCCTATAGATTAGGGAAATTAAAATCAAAAAGACACAGCCACCCCAAAGTTTGGGATGGCTCTGTTTACAAGAACCTCGTTTACGGTACAAGTTCAATATCACAGAAAGCGAAAAATGGATAATGAAGTTGTGGTACTTACGTACAATGCAATATCACTCAGCAATGAAATCTATGTCATCAGGCCAGTAGCAGCATAATGAGTGGATTCAGGTACGATGATTCTAAGTGAAATAAGTCACACAGAAAAAGAAACATCATAAGATATCACTACTACACGGAATGTAAACTTGGCTACACAGGAACTGAATTACAAAACAGAACAGGGTCTCAAATGTAGAAAACCAATTTATGCTTGCTTAAGAGGAAAGGTGAGTTGGGGTGCTGCATAAAACCAGAGATTGAAATTAGCACAGATACCTTTCCATAAGCCAAATATGTAATAGACAAGAGCTACTCCTTGCTCAGCGAAGTAGACTCAACACCCCATATTAAACGCCTAAGAGTATACCTGACTAGTAAGAATCTTAAAACCTATGGATTTATATGTCTCCGAAAGAGAATCAAGCGTGTGTACAGCGGCATAAACGCAGCAGTGATAGGATTGGTGAGGTTCGGTGAGCAAATGCAGACCCTTTGAAGTCATATTGCATGGTACCCATTCCATGGTTCTCAACTCTCCAGGTTTAAGGGATTCTTCCTTCAGCTAAAACATGCATGTGGAACCCAGAGTATGATCCACCGTGTGATCGGGAAACGTGTTCAAATGTGTCTCAGTTTTCGACCCCTGGTACTCGGGTGCAACATTCCAGACGCTTTACTAACACTCTCCCCACTTGGAGAGTCAGTGCCTTTAACCTCCTGTTTTGCCCAGTTTGCAATTTCTGCGGAAAATGAACAGGAATAGGGAGAACCAATGAGAGACTAGCTGGAGGTGTCTGGACGGGCAAATTTAACTCTCATTTCCCACCAGGAAGAAGAATTAACTAAAGGCTCAACGAGCCATGCCGAAACCACACTAGGGCCTGAAGCAATCCTGCGGTGTTGCGGCCAGCTCACAAGAAAGCGAGTTGAAGAAAGGAGCTCAGGGGCACTGTCATTCACAAACCTGCAGAGTTCTAAATGACAGCTATCGTCCAAAAATATATTGAAGTAAGGCTGCCAAGAGGACTTGAAAGCGAGGCAGAATTGCAGGAAACCGATTTCAGGAGGTGGACTGGAATTGCATGTAAAGCATAGGAAAACAGGCAAAAGGTCCACAATGATGCACTTGGCCAAAAAGGGCGTATGCGTTTTTTCCTGAATACATTCAGGAAAAAATGCATACGCCCTTTTTGGCCAACCAAGCAAGCTTGCAAAGGAAAACTGCACTACAATGAAGTCTCACTGCCCCCCGGTCAAAAGGGCCATCTGAAAAAAGTGTAAAATCCAGAAAGGCAGGACAGGCCATGGAGAACTGGGAGCCTTGTTATGCTGATGGGCGGGATGTAAATTGCCAACAGCCACTCTGGAGAAGTGTATGGTGTTTCCTGAAATATCTAAAAAACAAAGCAACAGAGCCTAGGGCACTTCCACTTATGGTACTATAGCTTAGGGAAATTAAAATCAAAAAGACACAGCCACCCCAAAGTTTGGGACGGCTCTGTTTACAAGAACCTCGTTTACGGTACAAGTTCAATATCGCAGAAAGCGAAAAATGGATAAAGTAGATGTGGTACTAACGAACAATGCAATATCACTCAGCAATGAAATCTATGTCATCAGGCCCATAGCAGCATAATGAGTGGATTCAGGTACGATGATTCTAAGTGAAATAAGTCACACAGAAAAAGAAACATCATAAGATATCACTACTCCACGGAATGTAAACTTAGCTACACAGGAACTGAATTACAAAAGAGAACAGGGTCTCAAATGTAGAAAACCAACTTATGCTTGCTTAAGGGGAAAGGTGAGTTGGGGTGCTGCATAAAACCAGAGATTGAAATTAACACAGATACCTTTCCATAAGCCAAATATGTAATAGACAAGAGCTACTGCTTGCTCAACGAAGTGGACTCAACACCCCATATTAAACGCTAAAGAATATAGCTGACTAGTAAGAATCTTAAAACCTATGGATTTATATGTCTCCGAAAGAGAATCAAGCATGTGTACAGCAGCATAAACGTAGCAGTGATAGGATTGGTGAGGTTCGGTGAGCAAATGCAGACCCTTTGAAGTCATATTGCATGGTACCCATTCCATGGATCTCAACTCTCCAGGTTTAAGGGATTCTTCCTTCAGCTAAAACATGCATGTGGAACCCAGAGTATGCTCCACCGTGTGATCGGGAAACGTGTTCAAATGTGTCTCAGTTTTCGTCCCCTGGTACTCGGGTGCAACATTCCAGACGCTTTACTAACACTCTCCCCACTTGGAGAGTCAGTGCCTTTAAAATCCTGTTTGGCCCAGTTTGCAATTTCTGCGGAAAATGAACAGGAATAGGGAGAACAAATGAGAGACTAGCTGGAGGTGTCTGGACGGGCAAATTTAACTCTCATTTCCCACCAGGAAGAGGAAGTAACCAAAGGCTCAGCGTGCCATCCAGGAACCACACTAGGGCCTGAAACAATCCTGCGGTGTTGCGGCCAGCTCACAAGAAAGCGAGTTGAAGAAAGGAGCTCAGGGTCACTGTAATTGACAAACCTGCAGAGTTATAAATGACAGCTATCGTCCAAAAATATATTGAAGTGAGGCTGCCAAGAAGACTTGAAAACGGGGCAGAATTGCAGGAAACCGATTTCAGGAGGTAGACAGGAATTGCATGTAAAGCATAGGAAAAGAGGCAGAATGACCACAATGATGCACTTGACCAAAAAGGGCGTATGCGTTTTTTCCAGAATATATTCAGGAAAAAACGCATACGCCCTTTTTGGCCAACCAAGCAAGCTTGCAAAGGAAATCTGCACTACAATGAAGTCTCACTGCCCCCCGGTCAAAAGGGCCATCTGAAAAAAGTGTAAAATCCAGAAAGTCAGGACAGGCCATGGAGAACTGGGAGCCTTGTTATGCTGATGGGCGGGATGTAAATTGCCAACAGCCAGTCTGGAGTAGTGTATGGTGTTTCCTGAAACATCTAAAAAACAATACAACAGAGCCAAATGCACTTCCACTTATGGTCCTATAGATTAGGGAAATTAAAATCAAAAAGACACAGCCACCCCAAAGTTTGGGACGGCTCTGTTTACAAGAAACTCGTTTACGGTACAAGTTCAATATCGCAGAAAGCGAAAAATGGATAAAGAAGTTGTGGTACGTACGTACAATGCAATATCACTCAGCAATGAAATCTATGTCATCAGGCCAGTAGCAGCATAATGAGTGGATTCAGGTACGATGACTCTAAGTGAAATAAGTCACACAGAAAAAGAAACATCATAAGATATCACTAATACACGGAATGTAAACTTGGCCACACAGGAACTGAATTACAAAACAGAATAGGGTCTCAAATGTAGAAAACCAACTTATGCTTGCTTAAGGGGAAAGGTGAGTTGGGGTGCTGCAAAAAACCAGAGATTGAAATTAGCACAGATACCTTTCCATAAGCCAAATATGTAATAGAAAAGAGCTACTGCTTGCTCAACGAAGTGGACTCAACACCCCATATTAAACGCCTAAGAATATACCTGACTAGTAAGAATCTTAAAACCTATGGATTTATATGTCTCCGAAAGAGAATCAAGCGTGTGTACAGTGGCCTAATCGCAGCAGTGATAGGATTGGTGAGGTTCGGTGAGCAAATGCAGACCCTTTGAAGTCATATTGCATGGTACCCATTCCATGGTTCTCAACTCTCCAGGTTTAAGGGATTCTTCCTTCAGCTAAAACATGCATGTGGAACCCAGAGTATGATCCACCGTGTGATCGGGAAACGTGTTCAAATGTGTCTCAGTTTTCGACCCCTGGTACTCGGGTGCAACATTCCAGACGCTTTACTAACACTCTCCCCACTTGGAGACTCAGTGCCTTTAACCTCCTGTTTGGACCAGTTTGCAATTTCTGCGGAAAATGAACAGGAATAGGGAGAACCAATGAGAGACTAGCTGGAGGTGTCTGGACGGGCAAACTTAACTCTCATATCCCAAAGGGTAGAGGAATTAACCAAAGGCTCAGCGAGCCATGCCGGAACCACACTAGGGCCTGAAGCAATCCTGCAGTGTTGCGGCCAGCTCACAAGAAAGCGAGTTGAAGAAAGGAGCTCAGGGGCACTGTAATTCACAAACATGCAGAGCTCTAAATGACAGCTATCGTCCAAAAATATATTGAAGTAAGGCTGCCAAGAGGACTTGAAAGCGGGGCAGAATTGCAGGAAACCGATTTCAGGAGGTAGACTGGAATTGCATGTAAAGCATAGGAAAAGAGGCAGAACGTCCACAATGATGCACTTGGCCAAAAACTGCGTATGCGTTTTTTCCTGAATATATTCAGGAAAAAACGTATACGCCCTTTTTGGCCAACCAAGCAAGCTTGCAAAGGAAATCTGCACTACAATGAAGTCTCACTGCCCGCCCACCTGGTCAAAAGGGCCATCTGAAAAAAGTGTAAAATCCAGAAAGTCAGGACAGGCCATTGAGAACTGGGAGCCTTGTTATGCTGATGGGCGGGATGTAAATTGCCAACAGCCACTCTGCAGAAGTGTATGGTGTTTCCTGAAACATCTATAAAACAAAGCAACAGAGCCTAGGGCACTTCCACTTATGGTCCTATAGCTTAGGGAAATTAGAATCAAAAAGACACAGCCACCTCAAAGTTTGGGACGGCTCTGTTTACAAGAACCTCGTTTACGGTACAAGTTCAATATCACAGAAAGCGAAAAATGGATAAAGAAGTTGTGGTACTTACGTACAATGCAATATCACTCAGCAATGAAATCTATATCATCAGGCCCGTAGCAGCATAATGAGTGGATTCAGGTACGATGATTCTAAGTGAAATAAGTCACACAGAAAAAGAAACATCATAAGATATCACTAATACACGGAATGTAAACTTGGCTACACAGGAACTGAATTACAAAACAGAACAGTGTCTCAAACGTAGAAAACCAACATATGCTTCCTTAAGGGGAAAGGTGAGTTGGGGTGCTGCATAAAACCAGAGATTGAAATTAGCACAGATAACTTTCCATAAGCCAAATATGTAATAGACAAGAGCAACTCCTTCCTCAACGAAGTGGACTCAACACCCCATATTAAACGCCTAAGAATATACCTGACTAGTAAGAATCTTAAAACCTATGGATTTATATGTCTCTGAAAGAGTATCCAGCGTGTGTACAGTGGCAAAACTGCAGCAGTGATAGGATTGGTGACGTTCGGTGAGCAAATGCAGACCCTTTGAAGTCATATTGCATGGTACACATTCCATGGGTCTCAACTCTCCAGGTTTAAGGGATTCTTCCTTCAGCTAAAACATGCATGTGGAACCCAGAGTATGATCCAAAGTGTTATCGGGAAACGTGTTCAAATGTGTCTCAGTTTTCGTCCCCTGGTACTCGGGTGCAACATTTCAGATGCTTTACTAACACTCTGCCCACTTGGAGAGTCAGTGCCTTTAACCACCTGTTTGGCCCAGTTTGCAATTTCTGCGGAAAATGAACAGGAATAGGGAGAACCAATGAGAGACTAGCTGGAGGTGTCTGGATGGGCAAATTTAACTCTCATTGCCCACCCGGAAGAGGAATTAACCGAAGGCTCAGCGTGCCATGCCAGAAACACTAGGGCCTGAAGCAATCCTGCGGTGTTGTGGCCAGCTCACAAGAAAGCGAGTTGAAGAAAGGAGCTCAGAGGCACTGTACTTCACAAACCTGCAGTTATAAATCACAGCTATCGTCCAAAAATATTTTGAAGTAAGGCTGCCAAGAGGACTTGAAAGCGGTGCAGAATTGTAGGAAAAAAATTTCATGAGGTAGACTGGAATTGCATGTAAAGCATAGGAAAAGATGCAGAACGTCCACAATGATGCACTTGGCCAAAAAGGGCGTATGCGTTTTTTCCGGAATATATTCAGGAAAAAACGCATACGCCCTTTTTGGTCAACGAAGCAAGCTTGCAAGGAAATCTGCACTACAATGAAGTCTCACTGCCCCCCGGTCAAAAGGGCCATCTGAAAAAAGTGTAAAATCCAGAAAGGCAGGACAGGCCATGGACAACTGGGAGCCTAGTTAGGCTGATGGGCGGGACGTAAATTGCCAACAGCCACTCTGGAGAAGTGTATGGTGTTTCCTGAAACATCTAAAAAACAAAGCAACAGAGCCTAGGGCACTTCCACTTATGGTCCTATAGCTTAGGGAAATTAAAAGCAAAAAGCCACAGCCACCCCAAAGTTTGGGACGGCTCTGTTTACAAGAACCTCGATTACGGTACAAGTTCAATATCGCAGAAAGAGAAAAATGGATAAAGAAGTTGTGGTACTTACGTACAATGCAATATCACTCAGCAATGAAAGCTATGTCATCAGGCCCATAGCAGCATAATGAGTGGATTCAGGTACGATGATTCTAAGTGAAATAAGTCACACAGAAAAAGAAACATCATAAGATATCACTAATACACGGAATGTAAACTTGGTTACACAGGAACTGAATTACAAAAGAGAACAGGGTCTCAAATGTAGAAAACCAACTTATGCTTGCATAAGGGGAAAGATGACTTGGGGTGCTGCATAAAACCAGAGATTGAAATTAGCACAGATAACTTTCCATAAGCCCAATATGTAATTGACAAGAGCTACTGCTTGCTCAACGAAGTGGACTCAACACACCATATTAAACGCCTAAGAATATACCTGACTAGTAAGAATCTTAAAACCTATGGATTTATATGTCTCCAAAAGAGAATCAAGCGTGTGTACAGCGGCATAAATGCAGCAGTGATAGGATTGGTGAGGTTCGGTGAGCAAATGCAGACCCTTTCATGTCATATTGCATGGCACCCATTCCATAGGTCTCAACTCTCCAGGTTTAAGGGATTCTTCCTTCAGCTAAAACATGCATGTGGAACCCAGAGTATGATCCACCGTGTGATCGGGAAACGTGTTCAAATGTGTCTCACTTTTCGTCCCCTGGTACTCGGGTGCAACATTCCAGACGCTTTACTAACACTCTCCCCACTTGGAGACTCAGTGCCTTTAACCTCCTGTTTGGCCCAGTTTGCAATTTCTGCGGAAAATGAACAGGAATAGGGAGAACCAATGAGAGACTAGCTGGAGGTGTCTGGACGGGCAAATTTAACTCTCATTTCCCACCAGGAACAGGAATTAACCAAAGGCTCAGCGAGCCATGCCGGAAACACACTGGGGCCTGAAGCAATCCTGCGGTGTTGCGGCCTGCTCACAAGAAAGCGAGTCGAAGAAAGGAGCTCAGGGACACTGTCATTCACAAACCTGCAGAGTTATAAATGACAGCTATCGTCCAAAAATATATTGAAGTAAGGCTGCCAAGAGGACTCGAAAGCGGGGCAGAATTGCAGGAAACCGATTTCAGGAGGTAGACTGGAATTGCATGTAAAGCATAGGAAAACAGGCAGAACGTCCACAATGATGCACTTGGCCAAAAAGGGCGTATGCGTTTTTTCCTGAATATATTCAGGAAAAAAAGCATACGCCCTTTTTAGCCAACCAAGCAAGCTTGCAAAGGAAATCTGCACTACAATGAAGTCTCACTGCCCCCCGGTCAAAAGGGCCATCTGAAAAAAGTGCAAAATCCAGAAAGGCAGGACAGGCCATGGAGAACTGGGAGCCTAGTTAGGCTGATGGGCGGGATGTAAATTGCCAAGAGCCACTCCTGAGAAGTGTATGGTGTTTCCTGAAACATCTAAAAAACAAAGCAACAGAGCCTAGGGCATTCCACTTATGGTCCTATAGCTTAGGGAAATTAAAATCAAAAAGACACAGCCACCCCAAAGTTTGGGATGGCTCTGTTTACAAGAACCTCGTTTACGGTACAAGTTCAATATCGCAGAAAGCGAAAAATGGATAAAGAAGTTGTGGTACTAACGTACAATGAAATATCACTCAGCAATGAAATCTATGTCATCAGGCCAGTAGCAGCATAATGAGTGGATTCAGGTACGATGATTCTAAGTGAAATAAGTCACACAGAAAAATAAACATCATAAGATATCACTAATACACGGAATGTAAACTTGGCGACACAGGAACTGAATTACAAAACAGAATAGGGTCTCAAATGTAGAAAACCAACTTATGCTTGCTTAAGGGGAAAGGTGAGTTGGGGTGCTACATAAAACCAGATATTGAAATTAGCACAGATACCTTTCCATAAGCCAAATATGTAATAGACAAGAGCTACTGCTTGCTCAACGAAGTGGACTCAACACCCCATATTAAACGCCTAAGAATATACCTGACTAGTAAGAATCTTAAAACCTATGGATTTATATGTCTCCGAAAGAGAATCAAGCGTGTGTACAGCGGCATAAACGCAGCAGGGATAGGATTGGTGAGGTTCGGTGAGCAAATGCAGACCCTTTGAAGTCATATTGCATGGTACCCATTCCACGGTTCTCAACTCTCCAGGTTTAAGGGATTCTTC
This sequence comes from Grampus griseus, assembly GCF_964374135.1. Taxonomy (NCBI): domain Eukaryota; kingdom Metazoa; phylum Chordata; class Mammalia; order Artiodactyla; family Delphinidae; genus Grampus; species Grampus griseus. Next base: position 353,165 of record NW_028133231.1, on the reverse strand, counting down.
CTTCAGCTAAAACATGCATGTGGAACCCAGAGTATGATCCACCGTGTGATCGGGAAACGTGTTCAAATGTGTCTCACTTTTCGTCCCCTGGTACTCGGGTGCAACATTCCAGAGGCTTTACTAACACTCTCCCCACTTGGAGACTCAGTGCCTTTAACCTCCTGTTTGGCCCAGTTTGCAATTTCTGCGGAAAATGAACAGGAATAGGGAGAACCAATGAGAGACTAGCTGGAGGTGTCTGGACGGGCAAATTTAACTCTCATTTCCCACCAGGAAGAGGAATAAACCAAAGGCTCAGCGAGCCATGCCGGAACCACACTAGGGCCTGAAGCAATCCTGCAGTGTTGCGGCCAGCTCACAAGAAAGCGATTTGAAGAAAGGAGCTCAGGGGCTCTGTCATTCACAAACCTGCAGAGTTATAAATGACAGCTATCGTCCAAAAATATATTGAAGTAAGGCTGCCAAGAGGACTTGAAAGCGGGGCAGAATTGCAGGAAACCGATTTCAGGAGGTAGACTGGAATTGCATGTAAAGCATAGGAAAAGAGGCAGAACGTCCACAATGATGCACTTGGCCAAAAAGGGCGTATGCGTTTTTTCCTGAATATATTCAGGAAAAAACGCATACGCCCTTTTTGGCCAACGAAGCAAGCTGGCAAAGGAAATCTGCACTACAATGAAGTCTCACTGCCCCCCGGTCAAAAGGGCCATCTGAAAAAAGTGTAAAACCCAGAAAGGCAGGACAGGCCATGGAGAACTGGGAGCCTAGTTAGGCTGATGGGCGGGATGTAAACTGCCAACAGCCACTCTGGAGAAGTGTATGGTGTTTCCTGAAACATCTAAAAAACAAAGCAACAGAGCCTAGGGCACTTCCACTTATGGTCCTATAGCTTAGGGAAATTAAAATCAAAAAGACACAGCCACCCCAAAGTTTGGGATGGCTCTGTTTACAAGAACCTCATTTACGGTACAAGTTCAATATCGCAGAAAGTGAAAAATGGATAAAGAAGTTGTGGTACTAACGTACAATGAAATATCACTCAGCAATGAAATCTATGTCATCAGGCCCATAGCAGCATAATGAGTGGATTCAGGTATGATGATTCTAAGTGAAATAAGTCACACAGAAAAAGAAACATCATAAGATATCACTAATACACGGAATGTAAACTTGGCTACACAGGAACTGAATTACAAAACAGAATAGGGTCTCAAATGTAGAAAACCAACTTATGCTTGCTTAAGGGGAAAGGTGAGTTGGGGTGCTGCATAAAACCAGAGATTGAAATTAGCACAGATACCTTTCCATAAGCCAAATATGTAATAGACAAGAGCTACTGCTTGCTCAACGAAGTGGACTCAACACCCCATATTAAACGCCTAAGAATATACCTGACTAGTAAGAATCTTAAAACCTATGGATTTATATGTCTCCGAAAGAGAATCAAGCGTGTGTACAGAGGCATAAACGCAGCAGTGATAGGATTGGTGAGGTTCGGTGAGCAAATGCAGACCCTTTGAAGTTATATTGCATGGTACCCATTCCATGGTTCTCAACTCTCCAGGTTTAAGGGATTCTTCCTTCAGCTAAAACATGCATGTGGAACTCAGAGTATGATCCACCGTGTGATCGGGAAACGTGTTCAAATGTGTCTCACTTTTCGTCCCCTGGTACTCGGGTGCAACATTCCAGACGCTTTACTAACACTCTCCCCACTTGGAGACTCAGTGCCTTTAACCTCCTGTTTGGCCCAGTTTGCAATTTCTGCGGAAAATGAACAGGAATAGTGAGAACCAATGAGAGACTAGCTGGAGGTGTCTGGACGGGCAAATTTAACTCTCATTTCCCACCAGGAAGAGGAATTAACCAAAGGCTCAGCGAGCCATGCCGGAAACACACTAGGGCCTGAAGCAATCCTGCGGTGTTGCGGCCAGCTCACAAGAAAGCGAGTCGAAGAAAGGAGCTCAGGGGCACTGTCATTCACAAACCTGCAGAATTATAAATGACAGCTATCGTCCAAAAATATATTGAAGTAAGGCTGCCAAGAGGACTTGAAAGCGGGGCAGAATTGCAGGAAACCGATTTCAGGAGGTAGACTGGAATTGCTTGTAAAGCATAGGAAAAGAGGCAGAACGTCCACAATGATGCACTTGGCCAAAAAGGGCGTATGCGTTTTTCCTGAATATATTCAGGAAAAAACGCATACGCCCTTTTTGGCCAACCAAGCAAGCTTGCAAAGGAAATCTGCACTAAAATGAAGTCTCACTGCCCCCCGGTCAAAAGGGCCATCTGAAAAAAGTGTAAAATCCAGAAAGGCAGGACAGGCCATGGAGAACTGGGAGCCTAGTTAGGCTGATGGGCGGGATGTAAATTGCCAAGAGCCACTCTGGAGAAGTGTATGGTGTTTCCTGAAACATCTAAAAAACAAAGCAACAGAGCCTAGGGCACTTCCACTTATGGTCCTATAGCTTAGGGAAATTAAAATCAAAAAGACACAGCCACCCCAAAGTTTGGGATGGCTCTGTTTACAAGAACCTCGTTTACGGTACAAGTTCAATATCGCAGAAAGCGAAAAATGGATAAAGAAGTTGTGGTACTAACGTACAATGAAATATCACTCAGCAATGAAATCTATGTCATCAGGCCCATAGCAGCATAATGAGTGGATTCAGGTATGATGATTCTAAGTGAAATAAGTCACACAGAAAAAGAAACATCATAAGATATCACTAATACACGGAATGTAAACTTGGCTACACAGGAACTGAATTACAAAACAGAATAGGGTCTCAAATGTAGAAAACCAACTTATGCTTGCTTAAGGGGAAAGGTGAGTTGGGGTGCTGCATAAAACCAGAGATTGAAATTAGCACAGATACCTTTCCATAAGCCAAATATGTAATAGACAAGAGCTACTGCTTGCTCAACGAAGTGGACTCAACACCCCATATTAAACGCCTAAGAATATACCTGACTAGTAAGAATCTTAAAACCTATGGATTTATATGTCTCCGAAAGAGAATCAAGCGTGTGTACAGCGATATAAACGCAGCAGTGATAGGATTGGTGAGGTTCGGTGAGCAAATGCAGACCCTTTGAAGTCATATTGCATGGTACCCATTCCATGGTTCTCAACTCTCCAGGTTTAAGGGATTCTTCCTTCAGCTAAAACATGCATGTGGAACTCAGAGTATGATCCACCGTGTGATCGGGAAACGTGTTCAAATGTGTCTCACTTTTCGTCCCCTGGTACTCGGGTGCAACATTCCAGACGCTTTACTAACACTCTCCCCACTTGGAGAGTCAGTGCCTTTAACCTCCTGTTTGGCCCAGTTTGCAATTTCTGCGGAAAATGAACAGGAATAGGGAGAATCAATGAGAGACTAGCAGGAGGTGTCTGGACGGGCAAATTTAACTCTCATTTCCCACCAGGAAGAGGAATTAACCAAAGGCTCAGCGAGCCATGCCGGAACCACACTAGGGCCTGAAGCAATCCTGCAGTGTAGCAGCCAGCTCACAAGAAAGCGAGTTGAAGAAAGGAGCTCAGGGGCGCTGTCATTCACAAACCTGCAGAGTTATAAATGACAGCTATCGTCCAAAAATATATTGAAGTAAGGCTGCCAAGAGGACTTGAAAGCGGGGCAGAATTGCAGGAAACCGGTTTCAGGAGGTAGACTGTAATTGCATGTAAAGCATAGGAAAAGAGGCAGAACGTCCACAATGATGCACTTGGCCAAAAAGGGCGTATGCGTTTTTTCCTGAATATATTCAGGAAAAAACGCATACGCCCTTTTTGGCCAACCAAGCAAGCTTGCAAAGGAAATCTGCACTACAATGAAGTCTCACTGCCCCCCGGTCAAAAGGGCCATCTGAAAAAAGTGTAAAATCCAGAAAGGCAGGACAGGCCATGGAGAACTGGGAGCCTAGTTAGGCTGATGGGCGGGATGTAAATTGCCAAGAGCCACTCTGGAGAAGTGTATGGTGTTTCCTGAAACATCTAAAAAACAAAGCAACAGAGCCTAGGGCACTTCCACTTATGGTCCAATAGCTTAGGGAAATTAAAATCAAAAAGACACAGCCACCCCAAAGTTTGGGACGGCTCTGTTTACAAGAACCTCGTTTACGGTACAAGTTCAATATCGCAGAAAGCGAAAAATGGATAAAGAAGTTGTGGTACTAACGTACAATGAAATATCACTCAGCAATGAAATCTATGTCATCAGGCCAGTAGCAGCATAATGAGTGGATTCAGGTACGATGATTCTAAGTGAAATAAGTCACACAGAAAAAGAAACATCATAAGATATCACTACTACACGGAATGTAAACTTGGCTACACAGGAACTGAATTACAAAACAGAATAGGGTCTCAAATGTAGAAAACCAACTTATGCTTGCTTAAGGGGAAAGGTGAGTTGAGGTGCTACATAAAACAAGAGATTGAAATTAGCACAGATACCTTTCCATAAGCCAAATATGTAATAGACAAGAGCTACTGCTTGCTCAACGAAGTGGACTCAACACCCCATATTAAACGCCTAAGAATATACCTGACTAGTAAGAATCTTAAAACCTATGGATTTATATGTCTCCGAAAGAGAATCAAGCATGTGTACAGCGGCATAAACGCAGCAGGGATAGGATTGGTGAGGTTCGGTGAGCAAATGCAGACCCTTTGAAGTCATATTGCATGGTACCCATTCCATGGTTCTCAACTCTCCAGGTTTAAGGGATTCTTCCTTCAGCTAAAACATGCATGTGGAACCCAGAGTATGATCCACCATGTGATCGGGAAACGTGTTCAAATGTGTCTCACTTTTCGTCCCCTGGTACTCGGGTGCAACATTCCAGACGCTTTACTAACACTCTCCCCACTTGGAGACTCAGTGCCTTTAACCTCCTGTTTGGCCCAGTTTGCAATTTCTGCGGAAAATGAACAGGAATAGGGAGAACCAATGAGAGACTAGCTGGAGGTGTCTGGACGGGCAAATTTAACTCTCATTTCCCAACAGGAAGAGGAATTAACCAAAGGCTCAGCGAGCCATGCCGGAAACACACTAGGGCCTGAAGCAATCCTGCGGTGTTGCGGCCAGCTCACAAGAAAGCGAGTCGAAGAAAGGAGCTCAGGGGCACTGTCATTCACAAACCTGCAGAGTTATAAATGACAGCTATCGTCCAAAAATATATTGAAGTAAGGCTGCCAAGAGGACTTGAAAGCGGGGCAGAATTGCAGGAAACCGATTTCAGGAGGTAGACTGGAATTGCATGTAAAGCATAGGAAAAGAGGCAGAACGTCCACAATGATGCACTTGGCCAAAAAGGGCGTATGCGTTTTTGCCTGAATATATTCAGGAAAAAACGCATACGCCCTTTTTGGCCAACCAAGCAAGCTTGCAAAGGAAATCTGCACTACAATGAAGTCTCACTGCCCCCCGGTCAAAAGGGCCATCTGAAAAAAGTGTAAAATCCAGAAAGGCAGGACAGGCCATGGAGAACTGGGAGCCTAGTTAGGCTGATGGGCGGGATGTAAATTGCCAACAGCCACTCTGGAGAAGTGTATGGTGTTTCCTGAAACATCTAAAAAACAAAGCAACAGAGCCTAGGGCACTTCCACTTATGGTCCTATAGCTTAGGGAAATTAAAATCAAAAAGACACAGCCACCCCAAAGTTTGGGACGGCTCTGTTTACAAGAACCTCGTTTACGGTACAAGTTCAATATCGCAGAAAGCGAAAAATGGATAAAGAAGTTGTGGTACTAACGTACAATGAAATATCACTCAGCAATGAAATCTATGTCATCAGGCCCATAGCAGCATAATGAGTGGATTCAGGTACGATGATTCTAAGTGAAATAAGTCACAGAGAAAAAGAATCATCATAAGATATCACTAATACACGGAATGTAAACTTGGCTACACAGGAACTGAATTACAAAACAGAATAGGGTCTCAAATGTAGAAAACCAACTTATGCTTGCTTAAGGGGAAAGGTGAGTTGGGGTGCTGCATAAAACCAGAGATTGAAATTAGCACAGATACCTTTCCATAAGCCAAATATGTAATAGACAAGAGCTACTGCTTGCTCAACGAAGTGGACTCAACACCCCATATTAAACGCCTAAGAATACACCTGACTAGTAAGAATCTTAAAACCTGTGGATTTATATGTCTCCGAAAGAGAATCAAGCGTGTGTACAGAGGCATAAACGCAGCAGTGATAGGATTGGTGAGGTTCGGTGAGCAAATGCAGACCCTTTGAAGTCATATTGCATGGTACCCATTCCATGGTTCTCAACTCTCCAGGTTTAAGGGATTCTTCCTTCAGCTAAAACATGCATGTGGAACTCAGAGTATGATCCACCGTGTGATCGGGAAACGTGTTCAAATGTGTCTCACTTTTCGTCCCCTGGTACTCGGGTGCAACATTCCAGACGCTTTACTAACACTCTCCCCACTTGGAGACTCAGTGCCTTTAACCTCCTGTTTGGCCCAGTTTGCAATTTCTGCGGAAAATGAACAGGAATAGGGAGAACCAATGAGAGACTAGCTGGAGGTGTCTGGACGGGCAAATTTAACTCTCATTTCCCACCAGGAAGAGGAGTTAACCAAAGGCTCAGCGAGCCATGCCGGAAACACACTAGGGCCTGAAGCAATCCTGCGGTGTTGCGGCCAGCTCACAAGAAAGCGAGTCGAAGAAAGGAGCTCAGGGGCACTGTCATTCACAAAGCTGCATAATTATAAATGACAGCTATCGTCCAAAAATATATTGAAGTAAGGCTGCCAAGAGGACTTGAAAGCGGGGCAGAATTGCAGGAAACCGATTTCAGGAGGCAGACTGGAATTGCATGTAAAGCATAGGAAAAGAGGCAGAACGTCCACAATGATGCACTTGGCCAAAAAGGGCGTATGCGTTTTTTCCTGAATATATTCAGGAAAAAACGCATACGCCCTTTTTGGCCAACCAAGCAAGCTTGCAAAGGAAATCTTCACTACAATGAAGTCTCACTGCCCCCCGGTCAAAAGGGCCATCTGAAAAAAGTGTAAAATCCAGAAAGGCAGGACAGGCCATGGAGAACTGGGAGCCTAGTTAGGCTGATGGGCGGGATGTAAACTGCCAAGAGCCACTCTGGAGAAGTGTATGGTGTTTCCTGAAACATCTAAAAAACAAAGCAACAGAGCCTAGGGCACTTCCACTTATGGTCCAATAGCTTAGGGAAATTAAAATCAAAAAGACACAGCCACCCCAAAGTTTGGGACGGCTCTGTTTACAAGAACCTCGTTTACGGTACAAGTTCAATATCGCAGAAAGCGAAAAATGGATAAAGAATTTGTGGTACTAACGTACAATGAAATATCACTCAGCAATGAAATCTATGTCATCAGGCCAGTAGCAGCATAATGAGTGGATTCAGGTACGATGATTCTAAGTGAAATAAGTCACACAGAAAAAGAAACATCATAAGATATCACTACTACACGGAATGTAAACTTGGCTACACAGGAACTGAATTACAAAACAGAATAGGGTCTCAAATGTAGAAAACCAACTTATGCTTGCTTAAGGGGAAAGGTGAGTTGAGGTGCTACATAAAACCAGAGATTGAAATTAGCACAGATACCTTTCCATAAGCCAAATATGTAATAGACAAGAGCTACTGCTTGCTCAACGAAGTGGACTCAACACCCCATATTAAACGCCTAAGAATATACCTGACTAGTAAGAATCTTAAAACCTATGGATTTATATGTCTCCGAAAGAGAATCAAGCGTGTGTACAGCGGCATAAACGCAGCAGGGATAGGATTGGTGAGGTTCGGTGAGCAAATGCAGACCCTTTGAAGTCATATTGCATGGTACCCATTCCACGGTTCTCAACTCTCCAGGTTTAAGGGATTCTTCCTTCAGCTAAAACATGCATGTGGAACCCAGAGTATGATCCACCGTGTGATCGGGAAACGTGTTCAAATGTGTCTCACTTTTCGTCCCCTGGTACTCGGGTGCAACATTCCAGACGCTTTACTAACACTCTCCCCACTTGGAGACTCAGTGCCTTTAACCTCCTGTTTGGCCCAGTTTGCAATTTTTGCGGAAAAAGAACAGGAATAGGGAGAACCAATGAGAGACTAGCTGGAGGTGTCTGGACGGGCAAATTTAACTCTCATTTCCCACCAGGAAGAGGAATTAACCAAAGGCTCAGCGAGCCATGCCGGAACCACACTAGGGCCTGAAGCAATCCTGCGGTGTTGCGGCCAGCTCACAAGAAAGCGAGTCGAAGAAAGGAGCTCAGGGGCACTGTCATTCACAAACCTGCAGAGTTATAAATGACAGCTATCGTCCAAAAATATATTGAAGTAAGGCTGCCAAGAGGACTTGAAAGCGGGGCAGAATTGCAGGAAACCGATTTCAGGAGGCAGACTGGAATTGCATGTAAAGCATAGGAAAAGAGGCAGAACGTCCACAATGATGCACTTGGCCAAAAAGGGCGTATGCGTTTTTTCCTGAATATATTCAGGAAAAAACGCATACGCCCTTTTTGGCCAACCAAGCAAGCTTGCAAAGGAAATCTGCACTACAATGAAGTCTCACTGGCCCCCGGTCAAAAGGGCCATCTGAAAAAAGTGTAAAATCCAGAAAGGCAGGACAGGCCATGGAGAACTGGGAGCCTAGTTAGGCTGATGGGCGGGATGTAAATTGCCAACAGCCACTCTGGAGAAGTGTATGGTGTTTCCTGAAACATCTAAAAAACAAAGCAACAGAGCCTAGGGCACTTCCACTTATGGTCCTATAGCTTAGGGAAATTAAAATCAAAAAGACACAGCCACCCCAAAGTTTGGGATGGCTCTGTTTACAAGAACCTCGTTTACGGTACAAGTTCAATATCGCAGAAAGCGAAAAATGGATAAAGAAGTTGTGGTACTAACGTACAATGAAATATCACTCAGCAATGAAATCTATGTCATCAGGCCCATAGCAGCATAATGAGTGGATTCAGGTACGAGGATTCTAAGTGAAATAAGTCACACAGAAAAAGAAACATCATAAGATATCACTAATACACGGAATGTAAACTTGGCTACACAGGAACTGAATTACAAAACAGAATAGGGTCTCAAATGTAGAAAACCAACTTATGCTTGCTTAAGGGGAAAGGTGAGTTGGGGTGCTACATAAAACCAGAGATTGAAATTAGCACAGATACCTTTCCATAAGCCAAATATGTAATAGACAAGAGCTACTGCTTGCTCAACGAAGTGGACTCAACACCCCATATTAAACGCTTAAGAATATACCTGACTAGTAAGAATCTTAAAACCTATGGATTTATATGTCTCTGAAAGAGAATCAAGCGTGTGTACAGCGGCATAAACGCAGCAGGGATAGGATTGGTGAGGTTCGGTGAGCAAATGCAGACCCTTTGAAGTCATATTGCATGGTACCCATTCCACGGTTCTCAACTCTCCAGGTTTAAGGGATTCTTCCTTCAGCTAAAACATGCATGTGGAACCCAGAGTATGATCCACCGTGTGATCGGGAAACGTGTTCAAATGTGTCTCACTTTTCGTCCCCTGGTACTCGGGTGCAATATTCCAGACGCTTTACTAACACTCTCCCCACTTGGAGACTCAGTGCCTTTAACCTCTTGTTTGTCCCAGTTTGCAATTTCTGCGGAAAATGAACAGGAATAGGGAGAACCAATGAGAGACTAGCTGGAGGTGTCTGGACGGGCAAATTTAACTCTCATTTCCCACCAGGAAGAGGAATTAACCAAAGGCTCAGCGAGCCATGCCGGAAACACACTAGGGCCTGAAGCAATCCTGCGGTGTTGCGGCCAGCTCACAAGAAAGCGAGTCGAAGAAAGGAGCTCAGGGGCACTGTCATTCACAAACCTGCAGAGTTATAAATGACAGCTATCGTCCAAAAATATATTGAAGTAAGGCTGCCAAGAGGACTTGAAAGCGGGGCAGAATTGCAGGAAACCGATTTCAGGAGGTAGACTGGAATTGCATGTAAAGCATAGGAAAACAGGCAGAACGTCCACAATGATGCACTTGGCCAAAAAGGGCGTATGCGTTTTTTCCTGAATATATTCAGGAAAAAACGCATACGCCCTTTTTGGCCAACCAAGCAAGCTTGCAAAGGAAATCTGCACTACAATGAAGTCTCACTGCCCCCCGGTCAAAAGGGCCATCTGAAAAAAGTGTAAAATCCAGAAAGGCAGGACAGGCCATGGAGAACTGGGAGCCTAGTTAGGCTGATGGGTGGGATGTAAATTGCCAAGAGCCACTCTGGAGAAGTGTATGGTGTTTCCTGAAACATCTAAAAAAAAAGCAACAGAGCCTAGGGCACTTCCACTTATGGTCCTATAGCTTAGGGAAATTAAAATCAAAAAGACACAGCCACCCCAAAGTTTGGGATGGCTCTGTTTACAAGGACCTCATTTACGGTACAAGTTCAATATCGCAGAAAGCAAAAAATGGATAAAGAAGTTGTGGTACTAACGTACAATGAAATATCACTCAGCAATGAAATCTATGTCATCAGGCCAGTAGCAGCATAATGAGTGGATTCAGGTACGATGATTCTAAGTGAAATAAGTCACACAGAAAAAGAAACATCATAAGATATCACTACTACACGGAATGTAAACTTGGCTCCACAGGAACTGAATTACAAAACAGAATAGGGTCTCAAATGTAGAAAACCAACTTATGCTTGCTTAAGGGGAAAGGTGAGTTGGGGTGCTGCATAAAACCAGAGATTGAAATTAGCACAGATACCTTTCCATAAGCCAAATATGTAATAGACAAGAGCTACTGCTTGCTCAACGAAGTGGACTCTACACCCCATATTAAACGCCTAAGAATATACCTAACTAGTAAGAATCTTAAAACCTATGGATTTATATGTCTCCGAAAGAGAATCAAGCGTGTGTACAGCGGCATAAACGCAGCAGTGATAGGATTGGTGAGGTTCGGTGAGCAAATGCAGACCCTTTGAAGTCATATTGCATGGTACCCATTCCACGGTTCTCAACTCTCCAGGTTTAAGGGATTCTTCCTTCAGCTAAAACATGCATGTGGAACCCAGAGTATGATCCACCGTGTGATCGGGAAACGTGTTCAAATGTGTCTCACTTTTCGTCCCCTGGTACTCGGGTGCAACATTTCAGACGCTTTAATAACACTCTCCCCACTTGGAGACTCAGTGCCTTTAACCTCTTGTTTGGCCCAGTTTGCAATTTCTGCGGAAAATGAACAGGAATAGGGAGAACCAATGAGAGACTAGCTGGAGGTGTCTGGACGGGCAAATTTAACTCTCATTTCCCACCAGGAAGCGGAATTAACCAAAGGCTCAGCGAGCCATGCCGGAAACACCCTAGGGCCTGAAGCAATCCTGCGTTGTTGCGGCCAGCTCACAAGAAAGCGAGTCGAAGAAAGGAGCTCAGGGGCCCTGTCATTCACAAACCTGCAGAGTTATAAATGACAGCTATCGTCCAAAAATATATTGAAGTAAGGCTGCCAAGAGGACTTGAAACTGGGGCAGAATTGCAGGAATCCGGTTTCAGGAGGTAGACTGGAATTGCATGTAAAGCATAGGAAAAGAGGCAGAACGTCCACAATGATGCACTTGGCCAAAAAGTGCGTATGCGTTTTTTCCTGAATATATTCAGGAAAAAACGCATACGCCCTTTTTGGCCAACCAAGCAAGCTTGCAAAGGAAATCTGCACTACAATGAAGTCTCACTGCCCCCCGGTCAAAAGGGCCATCTGAAAAAAGTGTAAAATCCAGAAAGGCAGGACAGGCCATGGAGAACTGGGAGCCTAGTTAGGCTGATGGGCGGGATGTAAATTGCCAAGAGCCACTCTGGAGAAGTGTATGGTGTTTCCTGAAACATCTAAAAAACAAAGCAACAGAGCCTAGGGCACTTCCACTTATGGTCCTATAGCTTAGGGAAATTAAAATCAAAAAGACACAGCCACCCCAAAGTTTGGGACGGCTCTGTTTACAAGAACCTCGTTTACGGTACAAGTTCAATATCGCAGAAAGCGAAAAATGGATAAAGAAGTTGTGGTACTAACGTACAATGAAATATCACTCAGCAATGAAATCTATGTCATCAGGCCAGTAGCAGCATAATGAGTGGATTCAGGTACGATGATTCTAAGTGAAATAAGTCACACAGAAAAAGAAACATCATAAGATATCACTAATACACGGAATGTAAACTTGGCTACACAGGAACTGGATTACAAAACAGAATAGGGTCTCAAATGTAGAAAACCAACTTATGCTTGCTTAAGGGGAAAGGTGAGTTGGGGTGCTGCATAAAACCAGAGATTGAAATTAGCACAGATACCTTTCCATAAGCCAAATATGTAATAGACAAGAGCTACTGCTTGCTCAACGAAGTGGACTCAACACCCCATATTAAACGCCTAAGAATATACCTGACTAGTAAGAATCTTAAAACCTATGGATTTATATGTCTCCGAAAGAGAATCAAGCGTGTGTACAGCGGCATAAACGCAGCAGGGATAGGACTGGTGAGGTTCGGTGAGCAAATGCAGACCCTTTGAAGTCATATTGCATGGTACCCATTCCACGGTTCTCAACTCTCCAGGTTTAAGGGATTCTTCCTTCAGCTAAAACATGCATGTGGAACCCAGAGTATGCTCCACCGTGTGATCGGGAAATGTGTTCAAATGTGTCTCACTTTTCGTCCCCTGGTACTCGGGTGCAACATTCCAGACGCTTTACTAACACTCTCCCCACTTGGAGACTCAGTGCCTTTAACCTCCTGTTTGGCCCAGTTTGCAATTTCTGCGGAAAATGAACAGGAATAGGGAGAACCAATGAGAGACTAGCTGGAGGTGTCTGGACGGGCAAATTTAACTCTCATTTCCCACCAGGAAGAGGAATGAACCAAAGGCTCAGCGAGCCATGCCGGAAACACACTAGGGCCTGAAGCAATCCTGCGGTGTTGCGGCCAGCTCACAAGAAAGCGAGTCGAAGAAAGGAGCTCAGGGGCACTGTCATTCACAAACCTGCAGAGTTATAAATGACAGCTATCATCCAAAAATATATTGAAGTAAGGCTGCCAAGAGGACTTGAAAGCGGGGCAGAATTGCAGGAAACCGATTTCAGGAGGTAGACTGGAATTGCATGTAAAGCATAGGAAAAGAGGCAGAACGTCCACAATGATGCACTTGGCCAAAAAGGGCGTATGCGTTTTTTCCTGAATATATTCAGGAAAAAACGCATACGCCCTTTTTGGCCAACCAAGCAAGCTTGCAAAGGAAATCTGCACTACAATGAAGTCTCACTGCCCCCCGGTCAAAAGGGCCATCTGAAAAAAGTGTAAAATCCAGAAAGGCAGGACAGGCCATGGAGAACTGGGAGCCTAGTTAGGCTGATGGGCGGGATGTAAATTGCCAACAGCCACTCTGGAGAAGTGTATGGTGTTTCCTGAAACATCTAAAAAACAAAGCAACAGAGCCTAGGGCACTTCCACTTATGGTCCTATAGCTTAGGGAAATTAAAATCAAAAAGACACAGCCACCCCAAAGTTTGGGATGGCTCTGTTTACAAGAACCTCGTTTACGGTACAAGTTCAATATCGCAGAAAGCGAAAAATGGATAAAGAAGTTGTGGTACTAACGTACAATGAAATATCACTCAGCAATGAAATCTATGTCATCAGACCCATAGCAGCATAATGAGTGGATTCAGGTACGACGATTCTAAGTGAAATAAGTCACACAGAAAAAGAAACATCATAAGATATCACTAATACACGGAATGTAAACTTGGCTACACAGGAACTGAATTACAAAACAGAATAGGGTCTCAAATGTAGAAAACCAACTTATGCTTGCTTAAGGGGAAAGGTGAGTTGGGGTGCTGCATAAAACCAGAGATTGAAATTAGCACAGATACCTTTCCATAAGCCAAATATGTAATAGACAAGAGCTACTGCTTGCTCAACGAAGTGGACTCAACACCCCATATTAAACGCCTAAGAATATACCTGACTAGTAAGAATCTTAAAACCTATGGATTTATATGTCTCCGAAAGAGAATCAAGCTTGTGTACAGAGCCATAAACGCAGCAGTGATAGGATTGGTGAGGTTCGGTGAGCAAATGCAGACCCTTTGAAGTCATATTGCATGGTACCCATTCCATGGTTCTCATCTCTCCAGGTTTAAGGGATTCTTCCTTCAGCTAAAACATGCATGTGGAACCCAGAGTATGATCCACCGTGTGATCGGGAAACGTGTTCAAATGTGTCTCACTTTTCGTCCCCTGGTACTCGGGTGCAACATTCCAGACGCTTTACTAACACTCTCCCCACTTGGAGACTCAGTGCCTTTAACCTCCTGTTTGGCCCAGTTTGCAATTTCTGCGGAAAATGAACAGGAATAGGGAGAACCAATGAGAGATTAGCTGGAGGTGTCTGGACGGGCAAATTTAACTCTCATTTCCCACCAGGAAGAGGAATTAACCAAAGGCTCAGCGAGCCATGCCAGAAACACGCTAGGGCCTGAAGCAATCCTGCGGTGTTGCGGCCAGCTCACAAGAAAGCGAGTCGAAGAAAGGAGCTCAGGGGCACTGTCATTCACAAACCTGCAGAGTTATAAATGACAGCTATCGTCCAAAAATATATTGAAGTAAGGCTGCCAAGAGGACTTGAGAGCGGGGCAGAATTGCAGGAAACCGATTTCAGGAAGTAGACTGGAATTGCATGTAAAGCATAGGAAAACAGGCAGAACGTCCACAATGATGCAGTTGGCCAAAAAGGGCGTATGCGTTTTTTCCTGAATATATTCAGGAAAAAACGCATACGCCCTTTTTGGCCAACCAAGCAAGCTTGCAAAGGAAATCTGCACTACAATGAAGTCTCACTGCCCCCCGGTCAAAAGGGCCATCTGAAAAAAGTGTAAAATCCAGAAAGGCAGGACAGGCCATGGAGAACTGGGAGCCTAGTTAGGCTGATGGGCGGGATGTAAATTGCCAACAGCCACTCTCGAGAAGTGTATGGTGTTTCCTGAAACATCTAAAAAACAAAGCAACAGAGCCTAGGGCACTTCCACTTATGGTCCTATAGCTTAGGGAAATTAAAATCAAAAAGACACAGCCACCCCAAAGTTTGGGACGGCTCTGTTTACAAGAACCTCGTTTACGGTACAAGTTCAATATTGCAGAAAGCGAAAAATGGATAAAGAAGTTGTGGTACTAACGTACAATGAAATATCACTCAGCAATGAAATCTATGTCATCAGGCCAGTAGCAGCATAATGAGTGGATTCAGGTACGATGATTCTAAGTGAAATAAGTCACACAGAAAAAGAAACATCATAAGATATCACTAATACACGGAATGTAAACTTGGCTACACAGGAACTGAATTACAAAACAGAATAGGGTCTCAAATGTAGAAAACCAACTTATGCTTGCTTAAGGGGAAAGGTGAGTTGGGGTGCTACATAAAACCAGAGATTGAAATTAGCACAGATACCTTTCCATAAGCCAAATATGTAATAGACAAGAGCTACTGCTTGCTCAACGAAGTGGACTCAACACCCCATATTAAACGCCTAAGAATATACCTGACTAGTAAGAATCTTAAAACCTATGGATTTATATGTCTCCGAAAGAGAATCAAGCGTGTGTACAGCGGCATAAACGCAGCAGGGATAGGATTGGTGAGGTTCGGTGAGCAAATGCAGACCCTTTGAAGTCATATTGCATGGTACCCATTCCACGGTTCTCAACTCTCCAGGTTTAAGGGATTCTTCCTTCAGCTAAAACATGCATGTGGAACCCAGAGTATGATCCACCGTGTGATCGGGAAACGTGTTCAAATGTGTCTCACTTTTCGTCCCCTGGTACTCGGGTGCAACATTCCAGACGCTTTACTAACACTCTCCCCACTTGGAGACTCAGTGCCTTTAACCTCCTGTTTGGCCCAGTTTGCAATTTTTGCGGAAAATGAACAGGAATAGGGAGAACCAATGAGAGACTAGCTGGAGGTGTCTGGACGGGCAAATTTAACTCTCATTTCCCACCAGGAAGAGGAATTAACCAAAGGCTCAGCAAGCCATGCCGGAAACACACTAGGGCCTGAAGCAATCCTGCGGTGTTGCGGCCAGCTCACAAGAAAGCGAGTCGAAGAAAGGAGCTCAGGGGCACTGTCATTCACAAACCTGCAGAGTTATAAATGACAGCTATCGTCCAAAAATATATTGAAGTAAGGCTGCCAAGAGGACTTGAAAGCGGGGCAGAATTGCAGGAAACCGATTTCAGGAGGCAGACTGGAATTGCATGTAAAGCATAGGAAAAGAGGCAGAACGTCCACAATGATGCACTTGGCCAAAAAGGGCGTATGCGTTTTTTCCTGAATATATTCAGGAAAAAACGCATACGCCCTTTTTGGCCAACCAAGCAAGCTTGCAAAGGAAATCTGCACTACAATGAAGTCTCACTGCCCCCCGGTCAAAAGGGCCATCTGAAAAAAGTGTAAAATCCAGAAAGGCAGGACAGGCCATGGAGAACTGGGAGCCTAGTTAGGCTGATGGGCGGGATGTAAATTGCCAACAGCCACTCTGGAGAAGTGTATGGTGTTTCCTGAAACATCTAAAAAACAAAGCAACAGAGCCTAGGGCACTTCCACTTATGGTCCTATAGCTTAGGGAAATTAAAATCAAAAAGACACAGCCACCCCAAAGTTTGGGATGGCTCTGTTTACAAGAACCTCGTTTACGGTACAAGTTCAATATCGCAGAAAGCGAAAAATGGATAAAGAAGTTGTGGTACTAACGTACAATGAAATATCACTCAGCAATGAAATCTATGTCATCAGGCCCATAGCAGCATAATGAGTGGATTCAGGTACGAGGATTCTAAGTGAAATAAGTCACACAGAAAAAGAAACATCATAAGATATCACTAATACACGGAATGTAAACTTGGCTACACAGGAACTGAATTACAAAACAGAATAGGGTCTCAAATGTAGAAAACCAACTTATGCTTGCTTAAGGGGAAAGGTGAGTTGGGGTGCTACATAAAACCAGAGATTGAAATTAGCACAGATACCTTTCCATAAGCCAAATATGTAATAGACAAGAGCTACTGCTTGCTCAACGAAGTGGACTCAACACCCCATATTAAACGCTTAAGAATATACCTGACTAGTAAGAATCTTAAAACCTATGGATTTATATGTCTCTGAAAGAGAATCAAGCGTGTGTACAGCGGCATAAACGCAGCAGGGATAGGATTGGTGAGGTTCGGTGAGCAAATGCAGACCCTTTGAAGTCATATTGCATGGTACCCATTCCACGGTTCTCAACTCTCCAGGTTTAAGGGATTCTTCCTTCAGCTAAAACATGCATGTGGAACCCAGAGTATGATCCACCGTGTGATCGGGAAACGTGTTCAAATGTGTCTCACTTTTCGTCCCCTGGTACTCGGGTGCAACATTCCAGACGCTTTACTAACACTCTCCCCACTTGGAGACTCAGTGCCTTTAACCTCTTGTTTGTCCAAGTTTGCAATTTCTGCGGAAAATGAACAGGAATAGGGAGAACCAATGAGAGACTAGCTGGAGGTGTCTGGACGGGCAAATTTAACTCTCATTTCCCACCAGGAAGAGGAATTAACCAAAGGCTCAGCGAGCCATGCCGGAAACACACTAGGGCCTGAAGCAATCCTGCGGTGTTGCGGCCAGCTCACAAGAAAGCGAGTCGAAGAAAGGAGCTCAGGGGCACTGTCATTCACAAACCTGCAGAGTTATAAATGACAGCTATCGTCCAAAAATATATTGAAGTAAGGCTGCCAAGAGGACTTGAAAGCGGGGCAGAATTGCAGGAAACCGATTTCAGGAGGTAGACTGGAATTGCATGTAAAGCATAGGAAAACAGGCAGAACGTCCACAATGATGCACTTGGCCAAAAAGTGCGTATGCGTTTTTTCCTGAATATATTCAGGAAAAAACGCATACGCCCTTTTTGGCCAACCAAGCAAGCTTGCAAAGGAAATCTGCACTACAATGAAGTCTCACTGCCCCCCGGTCAAAAGGGCCATCTGAAAAAAGTGTAAAATCCAGAAAGGCAGGACAGGCCATGGAGAACTGGGAGCCTAGTTAGGCTGATGGGTGGGATGTAAATTGCCAAGAGCCACTCTGGAGAAGTGTATGGTGTTTCCTGAAACATCTAAAAAAAAAGCAACAGAGCCTAGGGCACTTCCACTTATGGTCCTATAGCTTAGGGAAATTAAAATCAAAAAGACACAGCCACCCCAAAGTTTGGGATGGCTCTGTTTACAAGGACCTCATTTACGGTACAAGTTCAATATCGCAGAAAGCAAAAAATGGATAAAGAAGTTGTGGTACTAACGTACAATGAAATATCACTCAGCAATGAAATCTATGTCATCAGGCCAGTAGCAGCATAATGAGTGGATTCAGGTACGATGATTCTAAGTGAAATAAGTCACACAGAAAAAGAAACATCATAAGATATCACTACTACACGGAATGTAAACTTGGCTACACAGGAACTGAATTACAAAACAGAATAGGGTCTCAAATGTAGAAAACCAACTTATGCTTGCTTAAGGGGAAAGGTGAGTTGGGGTGCTGCATAAAACCAGAGATTGAAATTAGCACAGATACCTTTCCATAAGCCAAATATGTAATAGACAAGAGCTACTGCTTGCTCAACGAAGTGGACTCTACACCCCATATTAAACGCCTAAGAATATACCTAACTAGTAAGAATCTTAAAACCTATGGATTTATATGTCTCCGAAAGAGAATCAAGCGTGTGTACAGCGGCATAAACGCAGCAGGGATAGGATTGGTGAGGTTCGGTGCGCAAATACAGACCCTTTGAAGTCATATTGCATGGTACCCATTCCACGGTTCTCAACTCTCCAGGTTTAAGGGATTCTTCCTTCAGCTAAAACATGCATGTGGAACCCAGAGTATGATCCACCGTGTGATCGGGAAACGTGTTCAAATGTGTCTCACTTTTCGTCCCCTGGTACTCGGGTGCAACATTTCAGACGCTTTAATAACACTCTCCCCACTTGGAGACTCAGTGCCTTTAACCTCTTGTTTGGCCCAGTTTGCAATTTCTGCGGAAAATGAACAGGAATAGGGAGAACCAATGAGAGACTAGCTGGAGGTGTCTGGACGGGCAAATTTAACTCTCATTTCCCACCAGGAAGCGGAATTAACCAAAGGCTCAGCGAGCCATGCCGGAAACACCCTAGGGCCTGAAGCAATCCTGCGTTGTTGCGGCCAGCTCACAAGAAAGCGAGTTGAAGAAAGGAGCTCAGGGGCACTGTCATTCACAAACCTGCAGAGTTATAAATGACAGCTATCATCCAAAAATATATTGAAGTAAGGCTGCCAAGAGGACTTGAAAGCGGGGCAGAATTGCAGGAAACCAATTTCAGGAGGTAGACTGGAATTGCATGTAAAGCATAGGAAAAGAGGCAGAACGTCCACAATGATGCACTTGGCCAAAAAGGGCGTATGCGTTTTTTCCTGAATATATTCAGGAAAAAACGCATACGCCCTTTTTGGCCAACCAAGCAAGCTTGCAAAGGAAATCTGCACTACAATGAAGTCTCACTGCCCCCCGGTCAAAAGGGCCATCTGAAAAAAGTGTAAAATCCAGAAAGGCAGGACAAGCCATGGAGAACTGGGAGCCTAGTTAGGCTGATGGGCGGGATGTAAATTGCCAAGAGCCACTCTGGAGAAGTGTATGGTGTTTCCTGAAACATCTAAAAAACAAAGCAACAGAGCCTAGGGCACTTCCACTTATGGTCCTATAGCTTAGGGAAATTAAAATCAAAAAGACACAGCCACCCCAAAGTTTGGGATGGCTCTGTTTACAAGAACCTCGTTTACAGTACAAGTTCAATATCGCAGAAAGCGAAAAATGGATAAAGAAGTTGTGGTACTAACGTACAATGAAATATCACTCAGCAATGAAATCTATGTCATCAGACCCATAGCAGCATAATGAGTGGATTCAGGTACGACGATTCTAAGTGAAATAAGTCACACAGAAAAAGAAACATCATAAGATATCACTAATACACGGAATGTAAACTTGGCTACACAGGAACTGAATTACAAAACAGAATAGGGTCTCAAATGTAGAAAACCAACTTATGCTTGCTTAAGGGGAAAGGTGAGTTGGGGTGCTGCATAAAACCAGAGATTGAAATTAGCACAGATACCTTTCCATAAGCCAAATATGTAATAGACAAGAGCTACTGCTTGCTCAACGAAGTGGACTCAACACCCCATATTAAACGCCTAAGAATATACCTGACTAGTAAGAATCTTAAAACCTATGGATTTATATGTCTCCGAAAGAGAATCAAGCGTGTGTACAGAGCCATAAACGCAGCAGTGATAGGATTGGTGAGGTTCGGTGAGCAAATGCAGACCCTTTGAAGTCATATTGCATGGTACCCATTCCACGGTTCTCAACTCTCCAGGTTTAAGGGATTCTTCCTTCAGCTAAAACATGCATGTGGAACCCGGAGTATGATCCACCGTGTGATCGGGAAACGTGTTCAAATGTGTCTCACTTTTCGTCCCCTGGTACTCGGGTGCAACATTCCAGACGCTTTACTAACACTCTCCCCACTTGGAGACTCAGTGCCTTTAACCTCCTGTTTGGCCCAGTTTGCAATTTCTGCGGAAAATGAACAGGAATAGGGAGAACCAATGAGAGACTAGCTGGAGGTGTCTGGACGGGCAAATTTAACTCTCATTTCCCACCAGGAAGAGGAATTAACCAAAGGCTCAGCGAGCCATGCCGGAAACACGCTAGGGCCTGAAGCAATCCTGCAGTGTTGCGGCCAGCTCACAAGAAAGCGAGTCGAAGAAAGGAGCTCAGGGGCACTGTCATTCACAAACCTGCAGAGTTATAAATGACAGCTATCGTCCAAAAATATATTGAAGTAAGGCTGCCAAGAGGACTTGAGAGCGGGGCAGAATTGCAGGAAACCGATTTCAGGAAGTAGACTGGAATTGCATGTAAAGCATAGGAAAACAGGCAGAACGTCCACAATGATGCACTTGGCCAAAAAGGGCGTATGCGTTTTTTCCTGAATATATTCAGGAAAAAATGCATACGCCCTTTTTGGCCAACCAAGCAAGCTTGCAAAGGAAATCTGCACTACAATGAAGTCTCACTGCCCCCCGGTCAAAAGGGCCATCTGAAAAAAGTGTAAAATCCAGAAAGGCAGGACAGGCCATGGAGAACTGGGAGCCTAGTTAGGCTGATGGGCGGGATGTAAATTGCCAAGAGCCACTCTGGAGAAGTGTATGGTGTTTCCTGAAACATCTAAAAAACAAAGCAACAGAGCCTAGGGCACTTCCACTTATGGTCCTATAGCTTAGGGAAATTAAAATCAAAAAGACACAGCCACCCCAAAGTTTGGGATGGCTCTGTTTACAAAAACCTCGTTTACGGTACAAGTTCAATATCGCAGAAAGCGAAAAATGGATAAAGAAGTTGTGGTACTAACGTACAATGAAATATCACTCAGCAATGAAATCTATGTCATCAGGCCAGTAGCAGCATAATGAGTGGATTCAGGTACGATGATTCTAAGTGAAATAAGTCACACAGAAAAAGAAACATCATAAGATATCACTACTACACGGAATGTAAACTTGGCTACACAGGAACTGAATTACAAAACAGAATAGGGTCTCAAATGTAGAAAACCAACTTATGCTTGCTTAAGGGGAAAGGTGAGTTGGGGTGCTACATAAAACCAGAGATTGAAATTAGCACAGATACCTTTCCATAAGCCAAATATGTAATAGACAAGAGCTACTGCTTGCTCAACGAAGTGGACTCAACACCCCATATTAAACGCCTAAGAATATACCTGACTAGTAAGAATCTTAAAACCTATGGATTTATATGTCTCCGAAAGAGAATCAAGCGTGTGTACAGCGGCATAAACGCAGCAGGGATAGGATTGGTGAGGTTCGGTGAGCAAATGCAGACCCTTTGAAGTCATATTGCATGGTACCCATTCCACGGTTCTCAACTCTCCAGGTTTAAGGGATTCTTCCTTCAGCTAAAACATGCATGTGGAACCCAGAGTATGCTCCACCGTGTGATCGGGAAACGTGTTCAAATGTGTCTCACTTTTCGTCCCCTGGTACTCGGGTGCAACATTCCAGACGCTTTACTAACACTCTCCCCACTTGGAGACTCAGTGCCTTTAACCTCCTGTTTGGCCCAGTTTGCAATTTCTGCGGAAAATGAACAGGAATAGGGAGAACCAATGAGAGACTAGCTGGAGGTGTCTGGACGGGCAAATTTAACTCTCATTTCCCACCAGGAAGAGGAATGAACCAAAGGCTCAGCGAGCCATGCCGGAAACACGCTAGGGCCTGAAGCAATCCTGCGGTGTTGCGGCCAGCTCACAAGAAAGCGAGTTGAAGAAAGGAGCTCAGGGGCACTGTCATTCACAAACCTGCAGAGTTATAAATGACAGCTATCATCCAAAAATATATTGAAGTAAGGCTGCCAAGAGGACTTGAAAGCGGGGCAGAATTGCAGGAAACCGATTTCAGGAGGTAGACTGGAATTGCATGTAAAGCATAGGAAAAGAGGCAGAACGTCCACAATGATGCACTTGGCCAAAAAGGGCGTATGCGTTTTTTCCTGAATATATTCAGGAAAAAACGCATACGCCCTTTTTGGCCAACCAAGCAAGCTTGCAAAGGAAATCTGCACTACAATGAAGTCTCACTGCCCCCCGGTCAAAAGGGCCATCTGAAAAAAGTGTAAAATCCAGAAAGGCAGGACAGGCCATGGAGAACTGGGAGCCTAGTTAGGCTGATGGGCGGGATGTAAATTGCCAAGAGCCACTCTGGAGAAGTGTATGGTGTTTCCTGAAACATCTAAAAAACAAAGCAACAGAGCCTAGGGCACTTCCACTTATGGTCCTATAGCTTAGGGAAATTAAAATCAAAAAGACACAGCCACCCCAAAGTTTGGGACGGCTCTGTTTACAAGAACCTAGTTTACGGTACAAGTTCAATATCGCAGAAAGCGAAAAATGGATAAAGAAGTTGTGGTACTAACGTACAATGAAATATCACTCAGCAATGAAATCTATGTCATCAGGCCAGTAGCAGCATAATGAGTGGATTCAGGTACGATGATTCTAAGTGAAATAAGTCACACAGAAAAAGAAACATCATAAGATATCACTAATACACGGAATGAAAACTTGGCTACAGAGGAACTGAATTACAAAACAGAATAGGGTCTCAAATGTAGAAAACCAACTTATGCTTGCTTAAGGGGAAAGGTGAGTTGGGGTGCTACATAAAACCAGAGATTGAAATTAGCACAGATACCTTTCCATAAGCCAAATATGTAATAGACAAGAGCTACTGCTTGCTCAACGAAGTGGACTCAACACCCCATATTAAACGCCTAAGAATATACCTGACTAGTAAGAATCTTAAAACCTATGGATTTATATGTCTCCGAAAGAGAATCAAGCGTGTGTACAGCGGCATAAACGCAGCAGGGATAGGATTGGTGAGGTTCGGTGAGCAAATGCAGACCCTTTGAAGTCATATTGCATGGTACCCATTCCACGGTTCTCAACTCTCCAGGTTTAAGGGATTCTTCCTTCAGCTAAAACATGCATGTGGAACCCAGAGTATGCTCCACCGTGTGATCGGGAAACGTGTTCAAATGTGTCTCACTTTTCGTCCCCTGGTACTCGGGTGCAACATTCCAGACGCTTTACTAACACTCTCCCCACTTGGAGACTCAGTGCCTTTAACCTCCTGTTTGGCCCAGTTTGCAATTTCTGCGGAAAATGAACAGGAATAGGGAGAACCAATGAGAGACTAGCTGGAGGTGTCTGGACGGGCAAATTTAACTCTCATTTCCCACCAGGAAGAGGAATGAACCAAAGGCTCAGCGAGCCATGCCGGAAACACGCTAGGGCCTGAAGCAATCCTGCGGTGTTGCGGCCAGCTCACAAGAAAGCGAGTTGAAGAAAGGAGCTCAGGGGCACTGTCATTCACAAACCTGCAGAGTTATAAATGACAGCTATCATCCAAAAATATATTGAAGTAAGGCTGCCAAGAGGACTTGAAAGCGGGGCAGAATTGCAGGAAACCGATTTCAGGAGGTAGACTGGAATTGCATGTAAAGCATAGGAAAAGAGGCAGAACGTCCACAATGATGCACTTGGCCAAAAAGGGCGTATGCGTTTTTTCCTGAATATATTCAGGAAAAAACGCATACGCCCTTTTTGGCCAACCAAGCAAGCTTGCAAAGGAAATCTGCACTACAATGAAGTCTCACTGCCCCCCGGTCAAAAGGGCCATCTGAAAAAAGTGTAAAATCCAGAAAGGCAGGACAGGCCATGGAGAACTGGGAGCCTAGTTAGGCTGATGGGCGGGATGTAAATTGCCAAGAGCCACTCTGGAGAAGTGTATGGTGTTTCCTGAAACATCTAAAAAACAAAGCAACAGAGCCTAGGGCACTTCCACTTATGGTCCTATAGCTTAGGGAAATTAAAATCAAAAAGACACAGCCACCCCAAAGTTTGGGATGGCTCTGTTTACAAGAACCTCGTTTACGGTACAAGTTCAATATCGCAGAAAGCGAAAAATGGATAAAGAAGTTGTGGTACTAACGTACAATGAAATATCACTCAGCAATGAAATCTATGTCATCAGACCCATAGCAGCATATTGAGTGGATTCAGGTACGACGATTCTAAGTGAAATAAGTCACACAGAAAAAGAAACATCATAAGATATCACTACTACACGGAATGTAAACTTGGCTACACAGGAACTGAATTACAAAACAGAATAGGGTCTCAAATGTAGAAAACCAACTTATGCTTGCTTAAGGGGAAAGGTGAGTTGGGGTGCTGCATAAAACCAGAGATTGAAATTAGCACAGATACCTTTCCATAAGCCAAATATGTAATAGACAAGAGCTACTGCTTGCTCAACGAAGTGGACTCAACACCCCATATTAAACGCCTAAGAATATACCTGACTAGTAAGAATCTTAAAACCTATGGATTTATATGTCTCCGAAAGAGAATCAAGCGTGTGTACAGAGCCATAAACGCAGCAGTGATAGGATTGGTGAGGTTCGGTGAGCAAATGCAGACCCTTTGAAGTCATATTGCATGGTACCCATTCCATGGTTCTCAACTCTCCAGGTTTAAGGGATTCTTCCTTCAGCTAAATCATGCATGTGGAACCCAGAGTATGATCCACCGTGTGATCGGGAAACGTGTTCAAATGTGTCTCACTTTTCGTCCCCTGGTACTCGGGTGCAACATTCCAGACGCTTTACTAACACTCTCCCCACTTGGAGACTCAGTGCCTTTAACCTCCTGTTTGGCCCAGTTTGCAATTTCTGCGGAAAATGAACAGGAATAGGGAGAACCAATGAGAGACTAGCTGGAGGTGTCTGGACGGGCAAATTTAACTCTCATTTCCCACCAGGAAGAGGAATTAACCAAAGGCTCAGCGAGCCATGCCGGAAACACGCTAGGGCCTGAAGCAATCCTGCGGTGTTGCGGCCAGCTCACAAGAAAGCGAGTCGAAGAAAGGAGCTCAGGGGCACTGTCATTCACAAACCTGCAGAGTTATAAATGACAGCTATCGTCCAAAAATATATTGAAGTAAGGCTGCCAAGAGGACTTCAGAGCGGGGCAGAATTGCAGGAAACCGATTTCAGGAGGTAGACTGGAATTGCATGTAAAGCATAGGAAAAGAGGCAGAACGTCCACAATGATGCACTTGGCCAAAAAGGGCGTATGCGTTTTTTCCTGAATATATTCAGGAAAAAACGCATACGCCCTTTTTGGCCAACCAAGCAAGCTTGCAAAGGAAATCTGCACTACAATGAAGTCTCACTGCCCCCCGGTCAAAAGGGCCATCTGAAAAAAGTGTAAAATCCAGAAAGGCAGGACAGGCCATGGAGAACTGGGAGCCTAGTTAGGCTGATGGGCGGGATGTAAATTGCCAAGAGCCACTCTGGAGAAGTGTATGCTGTTTCCTGAAACATCTAAAAAACAAAGCAACAGAGCCTAGGGCACTTCCATTTATGGTCCTATAGCTTAGGGAAATTAAAATCAAAAAGACACAGCCACCCCAAAGTTTGGGGTGGCTCTGTTTACAAAAACCTCGTTTACGGTACAAGTTCAATATCGCAGAAAGTGAAAAATGGATAAAGAAGTTGTGGTACTAACGTACAATGAAATATCACTCAGCAATGAAATCTATGTCATCAGGCCAGTAGCAGCATAATGAGTGGATTCAGGTACGATGATTCTAAGTGAAATAAGTCACACAGAAAAAGAAACATCATAAGATATCACTACTACACGGAATGTAAACTTGGCTACACAGGAACTGAATTACAAAACAGAATAGGGTCTCAAATGTAGAAAACCAACTTATGCTTGCTTAAGGGGAAAGGTGAGTTGGGGTGCTACATAAAACCAGAGATTGAAATTAGCACAGATACCTTTCCATAAGCCAAATATGTAATAGACAAGAGCTACTGCTTGCTCAACGAAGTGGACTCAACACCCCATATTAAACGCCTAAGAATATACCTGACTAGTAAGAATCTTAAAACCTATGGATTTATATGTCTCCGAAAGAGAATCAAGCGTGTGTACAGCGGCATAAACGCAGCAGGGATAGGATTGGTGAGGTTCGGTGAGCAAATGCAGACCCTTTGAAGTCATATTGCATGGTACCCATTCCACGGTTCTCAACTCTCCAGGTTTAAGGGATTCTTCCTTCAGCTAAAACATGCATGTGGAACTCAGAGTATGATCCACCGTGTGATCGGGAAACGTGTTCAAATGTGTCTCACTTTTCGTCCCCTGGTACTCGGGTGCAACATTCCAGACGCTTTACTAACACTCTCCCCACTTGGAGAGTCAGTGCCTTTAACCTCCTGTTTGGCCCACTTTGCAATTTCTGCGGAAAATGAACAGGAATAGGGAGAATCAATGAGAGACTAGCTGGAGGTGTCTGGACGGGCAAATTTAACTCTCATTTCCCACCAGGAAGAGGAATTAACCAAAGGCTCAGCGAGCCATGCCGGAACCACACTAGGGCCTGAAGCAATCCTGCAGTGTTGCAGCCAGCTCACAAGAAAGCGAGTTGAAGAAAGGAGCTCAGGGGCTCTGTCATTCACAAACCTGCAGAGTTATAAATGACAGCTATTGTCCAAAAATATATTGAAGTAAGGCTGCCAAGAGGACTTGAAAGCGGGGCAGAATTGCAGGAAACCGATTTCAGGAGGTAGACTGGAATTGCATGTAAAGCATAGGAAAAGAGGCAGAACGTCCACAATGATGCACTTGGCCAAAAAGGGCGTATGCGTTTTTTCCTGAATATATTCAGGATAAAACGCATACGCCCTTTTTGGCCAACCAAGCAAGCTTGCAAAGGAAATCTGCACTACAATGAAGTCTCACTGCCCCCCAGTCAAAAGGGCCATCTGAAAAAAGTGTAAAATCCAGAAAGGCAGGACAGGCCATGGAGAACTGGGAGCCTAGTTAGGCTGATGGGCGGGATGTAAATTGCCAAGAGCCACTCTGGAGAAGTGTATGGTGTTTCCTGAAACATCTAAAAAACAAAGCAACAGAGCCTAGGGCACTTCCACTTATGGTCCTATAGTTTGGGAAATTAAAATCAAAAAGACACAGCCACCCCAAAGTTTGGGATGGCTCTGTTTACAAGAACCTAGTTTACGGTACAAGTTCAATATCGCAGAAAGCGAAAAATGGATAAAGAAGTTGTGGTACTAACGTACAATGAAATATCACTCAGCAATGAAATCTATGTCATCAGGCCCATAGCAGCATAATGAGTGGATTCAGGTACGATGATTCTAAGTGAAATAAGTCACACAGAAAAAGAAACATCATAAGATATCACTAATACACGGAATGTAAACTTGGCTACACAGGAACTGAATTACAAAACAGAATAGGGTCTCAAATGTAGAAAACCAACTTATGCTTGCTTAAGGGGAAAGGTGAGTTGGGGTGCTGCATAAAACCAGAGATTGAAATTAGCACAGATACCTTTCCATAAGCCAAATATGTAATAGACAAGAGCTACTGCTTGCTCAACGAAGTGGACTCAACACCCCATATTAAACGCCTAAGAATATACCTGACTAGTAAGAATCTTAAAACCTATGGATTTATATGTCTGCGAAAGAGAATCAAGCGTGTGTACAGCGGCATAAACGCAGCAGTGATAGGATTTGTGACGTTCGGTGAGCAAATGCAGACCCTTTGAAGTCATATTGCATGGTACCCATTCCATGGTTCTCAACTCTCCAGGTTTAAGGGATTCTTCCTTCAGCTAAAACATGCATGTGGAACTCAGAGTATGATCCACCGTGTGATCGGGAAACGTGTTCAAATGTGTCTCACTTTTCGTCCCCTGGTACTCGGGTGCAACATTCCAGACGCTTTACTAACACTCTCCCCACTTGGAGAGTCAGTGCCTTTAACCTCCTGTTTGGCCCAGTTTGCAATTTCTGCGGAAAATGAACAGGAATAGGGAGAATCAATGAGAGACTAGCTGGAGGTGTCTGGACGGGCAAATTTAACTCTCATTTCCCACCAGGAAGTGGAATTAACCAAAGGCTCAGCGAGCCATGCCGGAACCACACTAGGGCCTGAAGCAATCCTGCAGTGTTGCGGCCAGCTCACAAGAAAGCGAGTTGAAGAAAGGAGCTCAGGGGCTCTGTCATTCACAAACCTGCAGAGTTATAAATGACAGCTATCGTCCAAAAATATATTGAAGTAAGGCTGCCAAGAGGACTTGAAAGCGGGGCAGAATTGCAGGAAACCGATTTCAGGAGGTAGACTGGAATTGCATGTAAAGCATAGGAAAAGAGGCAGAACGTCCACAATGATGCACTTGGCCAAAAAGGGCGTATGCGTTTTTTCCTGAATATATTCAGGAAAAAACGCATACGCCCTTTTTGGCCAACCAAGCAAGCTTGCAAAGGAAATCTGCACTACAATGAAGTCTCACTGCCCCCCGGTCAAAAGGGCCATCTGAAAAAAGTGTAAAATCCAGAAAGGCAGGACAGGCCATGGAGAACTGGGAGCCTAGTTAGGCTGATGGGCGGGATGTAAATTGCCAAGAGCCACTCTGGAGAAGTGTATGGTGTTTCCTGAAACATCTAAAAAACAAAGCAACAGAGCCTAGGGCACTTCCACTTATGGTCCTATAGCTTAGGGAAATTAAAATCAAAAAGACACAGCCACCCCAAAGTTTGGGATGGCTCTGTTTACAAGAACCTCGTTTACGGTACAAGTTCAATATCGCAGAAAGCGAAAAATGGATAAAGAAGTTGTGGTACTAACGTACAATGAAATATCACTCAGCAATGAAATCTATGTCATCAGACCCATAGCAGCATAATGAGTGGATTCAGGTACGAGGATTCTAAGTGAAATAAGTCACACAGAAAAAGAAACATCATAAGATATCACTAATACACGGAATGTAAACTTGGCTACACAGGAACTGAATTACAAAACAGAATAGGGTCTCAAATGTAGAAAACCAACTTATGCTTGCTTAAGGGGAAAGGTGAGTTGGGGTGCTGCATAAAACCAGAGATTGAAATTAGCACAGATACCTTTCCATAAGTCAAATATGTAACAGACAAGTGCTACTGCTTGCTCAACGAAGTGGACTCAACACCCCATATTAAACGCCTAAGAATATACCTGACTAGTAAGAATCTTAAAACCTATGGATTTATATGTCTCCGAAAGAGAATCAAGCGTGTGTACAGAGGCATAAACGCAGCAGTGATAGGATTGGTGAGGTTCGGTGAGCAAATGCAGACCCTTTGAAGTCATATTGCATGGTACCCATTCCATGGTTCTCAACTCTCCATGTTTAAGGGATTCTTCCTTCAGCTAAAACATGCATGAGGAACCCAGAGTATGATCCACCGTGTGATCGGGAAACGTGTTCAAATGTGTCTCACTTTTCGTCCCCTGGTACTCGGGTGCAACATTCCAGACGCTTTACTAACACTCTCCCCACTTGGAGAGTCAGTGCCTTTAACCTCCTGTTTGGCCCAGTTTGCAATTTCTGCGGAAAATGAACAGGAATAGGGAGAACCAATGAGAGACTAGCTGGAGGTGTCTGGACGGGCAAATTTAACTCTCATTTCCCACCAGGAAGAGGAATTAACCAAAGGCTCAGCGAGCCATGCCGGAAACACACTAGGGCCTGAAGCAATCCTGCAGTGTTGCAGCCAGCTCACAAGAAAGCGAGTTGAAGAAATGAGCTCAGGGGCTCTGTCATTCACGAACCTGCAGAGTTATAAATGACAGCTATCATCCAAAAATATATTGAAGTAAGGCTGCCAAGAGGACTTGAAAGCGGGGCAGAATTGCAGGAAACCGATTTCAGGAGGTAGACTGGAATTGCATGTAAAGCATAGGAAAAGAGGCAGAACGTCCACAATGATGCACTTGGCCAAAAAGGGCGTATGCGTTTTTTCCTGAATATATTCAGGAAAAAATGCATACGCCCTTTTTGGCCAACCAAGCAAGCTTGCAAAGGAAATCTGCACTACAATGAAGTCTCACTGCCCCCCGGTCAAAAGGGCCATCTGAAAAAAGTGTAAAATCCAGAAAGGCAGGACAGGCCATGGAGAACTGGCAGCCTAGTTAGGCTGATGGGCGGGATGTAAATTGCCAAGAGCCACTCTGGAGAAGTGTATGGTGTTTCCTGAAACATCTAAAAAACAAAGCAACAGAGCCTAGGGCACTTCCACTTATGGTCCTATAGCTTAGGGAAATTAAAATCAAAAAGACACAGCCACCCCAAAGTTTGGGATGGCTCTGTTTACAAGAACCTCGTTTACGGTACAAGTTCAATATCGCAGAAAGCGAAAAATGGATAAAGAAGTTGTGGTACTAACGTACAATGAAATATCACTCAGCAATGAAATCTATGTCATCAGGCCAGTAGCAGCATAATGAGGGGATTCAGGTATGATAATTCTAAGTGAAATAAGTCACACAGAAAAAGAAACATCATAAGATATCACTAATACACGGAATGTAAACTTGGCTACACAGGAACTGAATTACAAAACAGAATAGGGTCTCAAATGTAGAAAACCAACTTATGCTTGCTTAAGGGGAAAGGTGAGTTGGGGTGCTGCATAAAACCAGAGATTGAAATTAGCACAGATACCTTTCCATAAGCCAAATATGTAATAGACAAGAGCTACTGCTTGCTCAACGAAGTGGACTCAACACCCCATATTAAACGCCTAAGAATATACCTGACTAGTAAGAATCTTAAAACCTATGGATTTATGTGTCTCCGAAAGAGAATCAAGCGTGTGTACAGCGGCATAAACGCAGCAGTGATAGGATTGGTGAGGTTCGGTGAGCAAATGCAGACCCTTTGAAGTCATATTGCATGGTACCCATTCCATGGTTCTCAACTCTCCAGGTTTAAGGGATTCTTCCTTCAGCTAAAACATGCATGTGGAACTCAGAGTATGATCCACCGTGTGATCGGGAAACGTGTTCAAATGTGTCTCACTTTTCGTCCCCTGGTACTCGGGTGCAACATTCCAGACGCTTTACTAACACTCTCCCCACTTGGAGAGTCAGTGCCTTTAACCTCCTGTTTGGCCCAGTTTGCAATTTCTGCGGAAAATGAACAGGAATAGAGAGAATCAATGAGAGACTAGCTGGAGGTGTCTGGACGGGCAAATTTAACTCTCATTTCCCACCAGGAAGAGGAATTAACCAAAGGCTCAGCGAGCCACGCCGGAACCACACTAGGGCCTGAAGCAATCCTGCAGTGTTGCAGCCAGCTCACAAGAAAGCGAGTTGAAGAAAGGAGCTCAGGGGCGCTGTCATTCACAAACCTGCAGAGTTATAAATGACAGCTATCGTCCAAAAATATATTGAAGTAAGGCTGCCAAGAGGACTTGAAAGCGGGGCAGAATTGCAGGAAACCGATTTCA
The DNA here is from genome assembly GCF_964374135.1 of Grampus griseus. Taxonomy (NCBI): domain Eukaryota; kingdom Metazoa; phylum Chordata; class Mammalia; order Artiodactyla; family Delphinidae; genus Grampus; species Grampus griseus. The sequence continues at coordinate 321,062 of NW_028133231.1, read as the reverse complement.
GGAGGTAGACTGGAATTGCATGTAAAGCATAGGAAAAGAGGCAGAACGTCCACAATGATGCACTTGGCCAAAAAGGGCGTATGCGTTTTTTCCTGAATATATTCAGGAAAAAACGCATACGCCCTTTTTGGCCAACCAAGCAAGCTTGCAAAGGAAATCTGCACTACAATGAAGTCTCACTGCCCCCCGGTCAAAAGGGCCATCTGAAAAAGTGTAAAATCCAGAAAGGCAGGACAGGCCATGGAGAACTGGGAGCCTAGTTAGGCTGATGGGCGGGATGTAAATTGCCAACAGCCACTCTGGAGAAGTGTATGGTGTTTCCTGAAACATCTAAAAAACAAAGCAACAGAGCCTAGGGCACTTCCACTTATGGTCCTATAGCTTAAGGAAATTAAAATCAAAAAGACACAGCCACCCCAAAGTTTGGGACGGCTCTGTTTACAAGAACCTCGTTTACGGTACAAGTTCAATATCGCAGAAAGCGAAAAATGGATAAAGAAGTTGTGGTACTAACGTACAATGAAATATCACTCAGCAATGAAATCTATGTCATCAGGCCAGTAGCAGCATAATGAGTGGATTCAGGTACGATGATTCTAAGTGAAATAAGTCACACAGAAAAAGAAACATCATAAGATATCACTAATACACGGAATGTAAACTTGGCTACACAGGAACTGAATTACAAAACAGAATAGGGTCTCAAATGTAGAAAACCAACTTATGCTTGCTTAAGGGGAAAGGTGAGTTGGGGTGCTACATAAAACCAGAGATTGAAATTAGCACAGATACCTTTCCATAAGCCAAATATGTAATAGACAAGAGCTACTGCTTGCTCAACGAAGTGGACTCAACACCCCATATTAAACGCCTAAGAATATACCTGACTAGTAAGAATCTTAAAACCTATGGATTTATATGTCTCCGAAAGAGAATCAAGCGTGTGTACAGCGGCATAAACGCAGCAGTGATAGGATTGTTGAGGTTCGGTGAGCAAATGCAGACCCTTTGAAGTCATATTGCATGGTACCCATTCCATGGTTCTCAACTCTCCAGGTTTAAGGGATTCTTCCTTCAGCTAAAACATGCCTGTGGAACTCAGAGTATGATCCACCGTGTGATCGGGAAATGTGTTCAAATGTGTCTCACTTTTCGTCCCCTGGTACTCGGGTGCAACATTCCAGACGCTTTACTAACACTCTCCCCACTTGGAGACTCAGTGCCTTTAACCTCCTGTTTGGCCCAGTTTGCAATTTCTGCGGAAAATGAACAGGAATAGAGAGAATCAATGAGAGACTAGCTGGAGGTGTCTGGACGGGCAAATTTAACTCTCATTTCCCACCAGGAAGAGGAATTAACCAAAGGCTCAGCGAGCCATGCCGGAAACACACTAGGGCCTGAAGCAATCCTGCGGTGTTGCGGCCAGCTCACAAGAAAGCGAGTCGAAGAAAGGAGCTCAGGGGCACTGTCATTCACAAACCTGCAGAGTTATAAATGACAGCTATCGTCCAAAAATATATTGAAGTAAGGCTGCCAAGAGGACTTGAAAGCGGGGCAGAATTGCAGGAAACCGATTTCAGGAGGTAGACTGGAATTGCATGTAAAGCATAGGAAAAGAGGCAGAACGTCCACAATGATGCACTTGGCCAAAAAGGGCGTATGCGTTTTTTCCTGAATATATTCAGGAAAAAACGCATACGCCCTTTTTGGCCAACCAAGCAAGCTTGCAAAGGAAATCTGCACTACAATGAAGTCTCACTGCCCCCCGGTCCAAAGGGCCATCTGAAAAAAGTGTAAAATCCAGAAAGGCAGGACAGGCCATGGAGAACTGGGAGCCTAGTTAGGCTGATGGGCGGGATGTAAATTGCCAAGAGCCACTCTGGAGAAGTGTATGGTGTTTCCTGAAACATCTAAAAAACAAAGCAACAGAGCCTAGGGCACTTCCACTTATGGTCCTATAGCTTAGGGAAATTAAAATCAAAAAGACACAGCCACCCCAAAGTTTGGGATGGCTCTGTTTACAAGAACCTCGTTTACGGTACAAGTTCAATATCGCAGAAAGCGAAAAATGGATAAAGAAGTTGTGGTACTAACGTACAATGAAATATCACTCAGCAATGAAATCTATGTCATCAGGCCCATAGCAGCATAATGAGTGGATTCAGGTATGATGATTCTAAGTGAAATAAGTCACACAGAAAAAGAAACATCATAAGATATCACTAATACACGGAATGTAAACTTGGCTACACAGGAACTGAATTACAAAACAGAATAGGGTCTCAAATGTAGAAAACCAACTTATGCTTGCTTAAGGGGAAAGGTGAGTTGGGGTGCTGCATAAAACCAGAGATTGAAATTAGCACAGATACCTTTCCATAAGCCAAATATGTAATAGACAAGAGCTACTGCTTGCTCAACGAAGTGGACTCAACACCCCATATTAAACGCCTAAGAATATACCTGACTAGTAAGAATCTTAAAACCTATGGATTTATATGTCTCCGAAAGAGAATCAAGCGTGTGTACAGCGGCATAAACGCAGCAGTGATAGGATTGGTGAGGTTCGGTGAGCAAATGCAGACCCTTTGAAGTCATATTGCATGGTACCCATTCCATGGTTCTCAACTCTCCAGGTTTAAGGGATTCTTCCTTCAGCTAAAACATGCATGTGGAACTCAGAGTATGATCCACCGTGTGATCGGGAAACGTGTTCAAATGTGTCTCACTTTTCGTCCCCTGGTACTCAGGTGCAACATTCCAGACGCTTTACTAACACTCTCCCCACTTGGAGAGTCAGTGCCTTTAACCTCCTGTTTGGCCCAGTTTGCAATTTCTGCGGAAAATGAACAGGAATAGAGAGAATCAATGAGAAACTAGCTGGAGGTGTCTGGACGGGCAAATTTAACTCTCATTTCCCACCACGAAGAGGAATTAACCAAAGGCTCAGCGAGCCATGCCGGAACCACACTAGGGCCTGAAGCAATCCTGCCGTGTTCCAGCCAGCTCACAAGAAAGCGAGTTGAAGAAAGGAGCTCAGGGGCTCTGTCATTCACAAACCTGCAGAGTTATAAATGACAGCTATCGTCCAAAAATATATTGAAGTAAGGCTGCCAAGAGGACTTGAAAGCGGGGCAGAATTGCAGGAAACCGATTTCAGGAGGTAGACTGGAATTGCATGTAAAGCATAGGAAAAGAGGCAGAACGTCCACAATGATGCACTTGGCCAAAAAGGGCGTATGCGTTTTCTCCTGAATATATTCAGGAAAAAACGCATACGCCCTTTTTGGCCAACGAAGCAAGCTTGCAAAGGAAATCTGCACTACAATGAAGTCTCACTGCCCCCTGGTCAAAAGGGCCATCTGAAAAAAGTGTAAAATCCAGAAAGGCAGGACAGGCCATGGAGAACTGGGAGCCTAGTTAGGCTGATGGGCGGGATGTAAATTGCCAAGAGCCACTCTGGAGAAGTGTATGGTGTTTCCTGAAACATCTAAAAAACAAAGCAACAGAGCCTAGGGCACTTCCACTTATGGTCCTATAGCTTAGGGAAATTAAAATCAAAAAGACACAGCCACCCCAAAGTTTGGGACGGCTCTGTTTACAAGAACCTCGTTTACAGTACAAGTTCAATATCGCAGAAAGCGAAAAATGGATAAAGAAGTTGTGGTACTAACGTACAATGAAATATCACTCAGCAATGAAATCTATGTCATCAGGCCCATAGCAGCATAATGAGTGGATTCAGGTATGATGATTTTAAGTGAAATAAGTCACACAGAAAAAGAAACATCATAAGATATCACTGATACACGGAATGTAAACTTGGCTACACAGGAACTGAATTACAAAACAGAATAGGGTCTCAAATGTAGAAAACCAACTTATGCTTGCTTAAGGGGAAAGGTGAGTTGGGGTGCTACATAAAACCAGAGATTGAAATTAGCACAGATACCTTTCCATAAGCCAAATATGTAATAGACAAGAGCTACTGCTTGCTCAACGAAGTGGACTCAACACCCCATATTAAACGCCTAAGAATATACCTGACTAGTAAGAATCTTAAAACCTATGCATTTATATGTCTCCGAAAGAGAATCAAGCGTGTGTACAGCGGCATAAACGCAGCAGGGATAGGATTGGTGAGGTTCGGTGAGCAAATGCAGACCCTTTGAAGTCATATTGCATGGTACCCATTCCATGGTTCTCAACTCTCCAGGTTTAAGGGATTCTTCCTTCAGCTAAAACATGCATGTGGAACCCAGAGTATGATCCACCGTGTGATCGGGAAACGTGTTCAAATGTGTCTCACTTTTCGTCCCCTGGTACTCGGGTGCAACATTCCAGACGCTTTACTAACACTCTCCCCACTTGGAGACGCAGTGCCTTTAACCTCCTGTTTGGCCCAGTTTGCAATTTCTGCAGAAAATGAACAGGAATAGTGAGAACCAATGAGAGACTAGCTGGAGGTGTCTGGACGGGCAAATTTAACTCTCATTTCCCACCAGGAAGAGGAATTAACCAAAGGCTCAGCGAGCCATGCCGGAAACACACTAGGGCCTGAAGCAATCCTGCGGTGTTGCGGCCAGCTCACAAGAAAGCGAGTCGAAGAAAGGAGATCAGGGGCACTGTCATTCACAAACCTGCAGAATTATAAATGACAGCTATCGTCCAAAAATATATTGAAGTAAGGCTGCCAAGAGGACTTGAAAGCGGGGCAGAATTGCAGGAAACCGATTTCAGGAGGTAGACTGGAATTGCATGTAAAGCATAGGAAAAGAGGCAGAACGTCCACAATGATGCACTTGGCCAAAAAGGGCGTATGCGTTTTTTCCTCAATATATTCAGGAAAAAACGCATACGCCCTTTTTGGCCAACCAAGCAAGCTTGCAAAGGAAATCTGCACTACAATGAAGTCTCACTGCCCCCCGGTCAAAAGGGCCATCTGAAAAAAGTGTAAAATCCAGAAAGGCAGGACAGGCCATGGAGAACTGGGAGCCTAGTTAGGCTGATGGGCGGGATGTAAATTTCCAAGAGCCACTCTGGAAAAGTGTATGGTGTTTCCTGAAACATCTAAAAAACAAAGCAACAGAGCCTAGGGCACTTCCACTTATGGTCCTATAGCTTAGGGAAATTAAAATCAAAAAGACACAGCCACCCCAAATTTTGGGAGGGCTCTGTTTACAAGAACCTCGTTTACGGTACAAGTTCAATATCGCAGAAAGCGAAAAATGGATAAAGAAATTGTGGTACTAACGTACAATGAAATATCACTCAGCAATGAAATGTATGTCATCAGGCGAGTAGCAGCATAATGAGTGGATTCAGGTACGATGATTCTAAGTGAAATAAGTCAAACAGAAAAAGAAACATCATAAGATATCACTAATACACGGAATGTAAACTTGGCTACACAGGAACTGAATTACAAAACAGAATAGTGTCTCAAATGTAGAAAACCAACTTATGCTTGCTTAAGGGGAAAGGTGAGTTGGGGTGCTACATAAAACCAGAGATTGAAATTAGCACAGATACCTTTCCATAAGCCAAATATGTAATAGACAAGAGCTACTGCTTGCTCAACGAAGTGGACTCAACACCCCATATTAAACGCCTAAGAATATACCTGACTAGTAAGAATCTTAAAACCTATGGATTTATATGTCTCCGAAAGAGAATCAAGCATGTGTACAGCGGCATAAACGCAGCAGGGATAGGATTGGTGAGGTTCGGTGAGCAAATGCAGACCCTTTGAAGTCATATTGCATGGTACCCATTCCACGGTTCTCAACTCTCCAGGTTTAAGGGATTCTTCCTTCAGCTAAAACATGCATGTGGAACTCAGAGTATGATCCACCGTGTGATCGGGAAACGTGTTCAAATGTGTCTCACTTTTCGTCCCCTGGTACTTGGGTGCAACATTCCAGACGCTTTACTAACACTCTCCCCACTTGGAGAGTCAGTGCCTTTAACCTCCTGTTTGGCCCAGTTTGCAATTTCTGCGGAAAATGAACAGGAATAAGGAGAACCAATGAGAGACTAGCTGGAGGTGTCTGGACGGGCAAATTTAACTCTCATTTCCCACCAGAAAGAGGAATTAACCAAAGGCTCAGCGAGCCATGCCGGAACCACACTAGGGCCTGAAGCAATCCTGCGGTGTTGCGGCCAGCTCACAAGAAAGCGAGTCGAAGAAAGGAGCTCAGGGGCACTGTCATTCACAAACCTGCAGAGTTATAAATGACAGCTATCGTCCAAAAATATATTGAAGTAAGGCTGCCAAGAGGACTTGAAAGCGGGGCAGAATTGCAGGAAACCGATTTCAGGAGGTAGACTGGAATTGCATGTAAAGCATAGGAAAAGAGGCAGAACGTCCACAATGATGCACTTGGCCAAAAAGGGCGTATGCGTTTTTTCCTGAATATATTCAGGAAAAAACGCATACGCCCTTTTTGGCCAACGAAGCAAGCTTGCAAAGGAAATCTGCACTACAATGAAGTCTCACTACCCCCCGTCAAAAGGGCCATCTGAAAAAAGTGTAAAATCCATAAAGGCAGGACAGGCCATGGAGAACTGGGAGCCTAGTTAGGCTGATGGGCAGGATGTAAATTTCCAACAGCCACTCTGGAGAAGTGTACGGTGTTTCCGGAAACATCTAAAAAACAAAGCAACAGAGCCTAGGGCACTTCCATTTATGGTCCTATAGCTTAGGGAAATTAAAATCAAAAAGACACAGCCACCCCAAAGTTTGGGATGGCTCTGTTTACAAGAACCTAGTTTACGGTACAAGTTCAATATCGCAGAAAGCGAAAAATGGATAAAGAAGTTGTGGTACTAACGTACAATGAAATATCACTCAGCAATGAAATCTATGTCATCAGGCCCATAGCAGCATAATGAGTGGATTCAGGTACGATGATTCTAAGTGAAATAAGTCACACAGAAAAAGAAACATCATAAGATATCACTAATACACGGAATGTAAACTTGGCTACACAGGAACTGAATTACAAAACAGAATAGGGTCTCAAATGTAGAAAACCAACTTATGCTTGCTTAAGGGGAAAGGTGAGTTGGGGTGCTGCATAAAACCAGAGATTGAAATTAGCACAGATACCTTTCCATAAGCCAAATATGTAATAGACAAGAGCTACTGCTTGCTCAACGAAGTGGACTCAACACCCCATATTAAACGCCTAAGAATATACCTGACTAGTAAGAATCTTAAAACCTATGGATTTATATGTCTCCGAAAGAGAATCAAGCATGTGTACAGCGGCATAAACGCAGCAGGGATAGGATTGGTGAGGTTCGGTGAGCAAATGCAGACCCTTTGAAGTCATATTGCATGGTACCCATTCCATGGTTCTCAACTCTCCAGGTTTAAGGGATTCTTCCTTCAGCTAAAACATGCATGTGGAACTCAGAGTATGATCCACCGTGTGATCGGGAAACGTGTTCAAATGTGTCTCACTTTTCGTCCCCTGGTACTTGGGTGCAACATTCCAGACGCTTTACTAACACTCTCCCCACTTGGAGAGTCAGTGCCTTTAACCTCCTGTTTGGCCCAGTTTGCAATTTCTACGGAAAATGAACAGGAATAAGGAGAATCAATGAGAGACTAGCTGGAGGTGTCTGGACGGGCAAATTTAACTCTCATTTCCCACCAGGAAGAGGAATTAACCAAAGGCTCAGCGAGCCATGCCGGAACCACACTAGGGCCTGAAGCAATCCTGCAGTGGTGCAGCCAGCTCACAAGAAAGCGAGTTGAAGAAAGGAGCTCAGGGGCTCTGTCATTCACAAACCTGCAGAGTTATAAATGACAGCTATCGTCCAAAAATATATTGAAGTAAGGCTGCCAAGAGGACTTGAAAGCGGGGCAGAATTGCAGGAAACCGATTTCAGGAGGTAGACTGGAATTGCATGTAAAGCATAGGAAAAGAGGCAGAACGTCCACAATGATGCACTTGGCCAAAAAGGGCGTATGCGTTTTTTCCTGAATATATTCAGGAAAAAACGCATACGCCCTTTTTGGCCAACGAAGCAAGCTTGCAAAGGAAATCTGCACTACAATGAAGTCTCACTGCCCCCCGGTCAAAAGGGCCATCTGAAAAAAGTGTAAAATCCAGAAAGGCAGGACAGGCCATGGAGAACTGGGAGCCTAGTTAGGCTGATGGGCGGGATGTAAATTGCCAAGAGCCACTCTGGAGAAGTGTATGGTGTTTCCTGAAACATCTAAAAAACAAAGCAACAGAGCCTAGGGCACTTCCACTTATGGTCCTATAGCTTAGGGAAATTAAAATCAAAAAGACACAGCCACCCCAAAGTTTGGGACGGCTCTGTTTACAAGAACCTCGTTTACGGTACAAGTTCAATATCGCAGAAAGCGAAAAATGGATAAAGAAGTTGTGGTACTAACGTACAATGAAATATCACTCAGCAATGAAATCTATGTCATCAGGCCCATAGCAGCATAATGAGTGGATTCAGGTACGATGATTCTAAGTGAAATAAGTCACACAGAAAAAGAAACATCATAAGATATCACTAATACACGGAATGTAAACTTGGCTACACAGGAACTGAATTACAAAACAGAATAGGGTCTCAAATGTAGAAAACCAACTTATGCTTGCTTAAGGGGAAAGGTGAGTTGGGGTGCTGCATAAAACCAGAGATTGAAATTAGCACAGATACCTTTCCATAAGCCAAATATGTAATAGACAAGAGCTACTGCTTGCTCAACGAAGTGGACTCAACACCCCATATTAAACGCCTAAGAATATACCTGACTAGTAAGAATCTTAAAACCTATGGATTTATATGTCTCCGAAAGAGAATCAAGCGTGTGTACAGCGGCATAAACGCAGCAGTGATAGGATTGGTGAGGTTCGGTGAGCAAATGCAGACCCTTTGAAGTCATATTGCATGGTACCCATTCCACGGTTCTCAACTCTCCAGGTTTAAGGGATTCTTCCTTCAGCTAAAACATGCATGTGGAACCCAGAGTATGATCCACCGTGTGATCGGGAAACGTGTTCAAATGTGTCTCACTTTTCGTCCCCTGGTACTCGGGTGCAACATTCCAGACGCTTTACTAACACTCTCCCCACTTGGAGACTCAGTGCCTTTAACCTCCTGTTTGGCCCAGTTTGCAATTTCTGCGGAAAATGAACAGGAATAGGGAGAACCAATGAGAGACTAGCTGGAGGTGTCTGGACGGGCAAATTTAACTCTCATTTCCCACCAGAAAGAGGAATTAACCAAAGGCTCAGCGAGCCATGCCGGAACCACACTAGGGCCTGAAGCAATCCTGCGGTGTTGCGGCCAGCTCACAAGAAAGCGAGTCGAAGAAAGGAGCTCAGGGGCACTGTCATTCACAAACCTGCAGAGTTATAAATGACAGCTATCGTCCAAAAATATATTGAAGTAAGGCTGCCAAGAGGACTTGAAAGCGGGGCAGAATTGCAGGAAACCGATTTCAGGAGGTAGACTGGAATTGCATGTAAAGAATAGGAAAAGAGGCAGAACGTCCACAATGATGCACTTGGCCAAAAAGGGAGTATGCGTTTTTTCCTGAATATATTCAGGAAAAAACGCATACGCCCTTTTTGGCCAACCAAGCAAGCTTGCAAAGAAATCTGCACTACAATGAAGTCTCACTACCCCCCGGTCAAAAGGGCCATCTGAAAAAAGTGTAAAATCCATAAAGGCAGGACAGGCCATGGAGAACTGGGAGCCTAGTTAGGCTGATGGGCAGGATGTAAATTTCCAACAGCCACTCTGGAGAAGTGTACGGTGTTTCCGGAAACATCTAAAAAACAAAGCAACAGAGCCTAGGGCACTTCCATTTATGGTCCTATAGCTTAGGGAAATTAAAATCAAAAAGACACAGCCACCCCAAAGTTTGGGATGGCTCTGTTTACAAGAACCTCGTTTACGGTACAAGTTCAATATCGCAGAAAGCGAAAAATGGATAAAGAAGTTGTGGTACTAACGTACAATGAAATATCACTCAGCAATGAAATCTATGTCATCAGGCCCATAGCAGCATAATGAGTGGATTCAGGTACGATGATTCTAAGTGAAATAAGTCACACAGAAAAAGAAACATCATAAGATATCACTAATACACGGAATGTAAACTTGGCTACACAGGAACTGAATTACAAAACAGAATAGGGTCTCAAATGTAGAAAACCAACTTATGCTTGCTTAAGGGGAAAGGTGAGTTGGGGTGCTGCATAAAACCAGAGATTGAAATTAGCACAGATACCTTTCCATAAGCCAAATATGTAATAGACAAGAGCTACTGCTTGCTCAACGAAGTGGACTCAACACCCCATATTAAACGCCTAAGAATATACCTGACTAGTAAGAATCTTAAAACCTATGGATTTATATGTCTCCGAAAGAGAATCAAGCGTGTGTACAGCGGCATAAACGCAGCAGTGATAGGATTGGTGAGGTTCGGTGAGCAAATGCAGACCCTTTGAAGTCATATTGCATGGTACCCATTCCACGGTTCTCAACTCTCCAGGTTTAAGGGATTCTTCCTTCAGCTAAAACATGCATGTGGAACCCAGAGTATGATCCACCGTGTGATCGGGAAACGTGTTCAAATGTGTCTCACTTTTCGTCCCCTGGTACTCGGGTGCAACATTCCAGACGCTTTACTAACACTCTCCCCACTTGGAGACTCAGTGCCTTTAACCTCCTGTTTGGCCCAGTTTGCAATTTCTGCGGAAAATGAACAGGAATAGGGAGAACCAATGAGAGACTAGCTGGAGGTGTCTGGACGGGCAAATTTAACTCTCATTTCCCACCAGAAAGAGGAATTAACCAAAGGCTCAGCGAGCCATGCCGGAACCACACTAGGGCCTGAAGCAATCCTGCGGTGTTGCGGCCAGCTCACAAGAAAGCGAGTCGAAGAAAGGAGCTCAGGGGCACTGTCATTCACAAACCTGCAGAGTTATAAATGACAGCTATCGTCCAAAAATATATTGAAGTAAGGCTGCCAAGAGGACTTGAAAGCGGGGCAGAATTGCAGGAAACCGATTTCAGGAGGTAGACTGGAATTGCATGTAAAGAATAGGAAAAGAGGCAGAACGTCCACAATGATGCACTTGGCCAAAAAGGGAGTATGCGTTTTTTCCTGAATATATTCAGGAAAAAACGCATACGCCCTTTTTGGCCAACCAAGCAAGCTTGCAAAGAAATCTGCACTACAATGAAGTCTCACTACCCCCCGGTCAAAAGGGCCATCTGAAAAAAGTGTAAAATCCATAAAGGCAGGACAGGCCATGGAGAACTGGGAGCCTAGTTAGGCTGATGGGCAGGATGTAAATTTCCAACAGCCACTCTGGAGAAGTGTACGGTGTTTCCGGAAACATCTAAAAAACAAAGCAACAGAGCCTAGGGCACTTCCATTTATGGTCCTATAGCTTAGGGAAATTAAAATCAAAAAGACACAGCCACCCCAAAGTTTGGGATGGCTCTGTTTACAAGAACCTCGTTTACGGTACAAGTTCAATATCGCAGAAAGCGAAAAATGGATAAAGAAGTTGTGGTACTAACGTACAATGAAATATCACTCAGCAATGAAATCTATGTCATCAGGCCCATAGCAGCATAATGAGTGGATTCAGGTACGATGATTCTAAGTGAAATAAGTCACACAGAAAAAGAAACATCATAAGATATCACTAATACACGGAATGTAAACTTGGCTACACAGGAACTGAATTACAAAACAGAATAGGGTCTCAAATGTAGAAAACCAACTTATGCTTGCTTAAGGGGAAAGGTGAGTTGGGGTGCTGCATAAAACCAGAGATTGAAATTAGCACAGATACCTTTCCATAAGCCAAATATGTAATAGACAAGAGCTACTGCTTGCTCAACGAAGTGGACTCAACACCCCATATTAAACGCCTAAGAATATACCTGACTAGTAAGAATCTTAAAACCTATGGATTTATATGTCTCCGAAAGAGAATCAAGCGTGTGTACAGCGGCATAAACGCAGCAGTGATAGGATTGGTGAGGTTCGGTGAGCAAATGCAGACCCTTTGAAGTCATATTGCATGGTACCCATCCCATGGTTCTCAACTCTCCAGGTTTAAGGGATTCTTCCTTCAGCTAAAACATGCATGTGGAACCCAGAGTATGATCCACCGTGTGATCGGGAAACGTGTTCAAATGTCTCTCACTTTTCGTCCCCTGGTACTCGGGTGCAACATTCCAGACGCTTTACTAACACTCTCCCCACTTGGAGACTCAGTGCCTTTAACCTCCTGTTTGGCCCAGTTTGCAATTTCTGCGGAAAATGAACAGGAATAGGGAGAACCAATGAGAGACTAGCTGGAGGTGTCTGGACGGGCAAATTTAACTCTCATTTCCCACCAGGAAGAGGAATTAACCAAAGGCTCAGCGAGCCATGCCGGAAACACACTAGGGCCTGAAGCAATCCTGCGGTGTTGCGGCCAGCTCACAAGAAAGCGAGTCGAAGAAAGGAGCTCAGGGGCACTGTCATTCACAAACCTGCAGAGTTATAAATGACAGCTATCGTCCAAAAATATATTGAAGTAAGGCTGCCAAGAGGACTTGAAAGCGGGGCAGAATTGCAGGAAACCGATTTCAGGAGGTAGACTGGAATTGCATGTAAAGAATAGGAAAAGAGGCAGAACGTCCACAATGATGCACTTGGCCAAAAAGGGCGTATGCGTTTTTTCCTGAATATATTCAGGAAAAAACGCATACGCCCTTTTTGGCCAACCAAGCAAGCTTGCAAAGAAATCTGCACTACAATGAAGTCTCACTACCCCCCGGTCAAAGGGGCCATCTGAAAAAAGTGTAAAATCCATAAAGGCAGGACAGGCCATGGAGAACTGGGAGCCTAGTTAGGCTGATGGGCAGGATGTAAATTTCCAACAGCCACTCTGGAGAAGTGTACGGTGTTTCCGGAAACATCTAAAAAACAAAGCAACAGAGCCTAGGGCACTTCCATTTATGGTCCTATAGCTTAGGGAAATTAAAATCAAAAAGACACAGCCACCCCAAAGTTTGGGATGGCTCTGTTTACAAGAACCTCGTTTACGGTACAAGTTCAATATCGCAGAAAGCGAAAAATGGATAAAGAAGTTGTGGTACTAACGTACAATGAAATATCACTCAGCAATGAAATCTATGTCATCAGGCCCATAGCAGCATAATGAGTGGATTCAGGTACGATGATTCTAAGTGAAATAAGTCACACAGAAAAAGAAACATCATAAGATATCACTAATACACGGAATGTAAACTTGGCTACACAGGAACTGAATTACAAAACAGAATAGGGTCTCAAATGTAGAAAACCAACTTATGCTTGCTTAAGGGGAAAGGTGAGTTGGGGTGCTGCATAAAACCAGAGATTGAAATTAGCACAGATACCTTTCCATAAGCCAAATATGTAATAGACAAGAGCTACTGCTTGCTCAACGAAGTGGACTCAACACCCCATATTAAACGCCTAAGAATATACCTGACTAGTAAGAATCTTAAAACCTATGGATTTATATGTCTCCGAAAGAGAATCAAGCGTGTGTACAGCGGCATAAACGCAGCAGTGATAGGATTGGTGAGGTTCGGTGAGCAAATGCAGACCCTTTGAAGTCATATTGCATGGTACCCATCCCATGGTTCTCAACTCTCCAGGTTTAAGGGATTCTTCCTTCAGCTAAAACATGCATGTGGAACCCAGAGTATGATCCACCGTGTGATCGGGAAACGTGTTCAAATGTCTCTCACTTTTCGTCCCCTGGTACTCGGGTGCAACATTCCAGACGCTTTACTAACACTCTCCCCACTTGGAGACTCAGTGCCTTTAACCTCCTGTTTGGCCCAGTTTGCAATTTCTGCGGAAAATGAACAGGAATAGGGAGAACCAATGAGAGACTAGCTGGAGGTGTCTGGACGGGCAAATTTAACTCTCATTTCCCACCAGAAAGAGGAATTAACCAAAGGCTCAGCGAGCCATGCCGGAAACACACTAGGGCCTGAAGCAATCCTGCGGTGTTGCGGCCAGCTCACAAGAAAGCGAGTCGAAGAAAGGAGCTCAGGGGCACTGTCATTCACAAACCTGCAGAATTATAAATGACAGCTATCGTCCAAAAATATATTGAAGTAAGGCTGCCAAGAGGACTTGAAAGCGGGGCAGAATTGCAGGAAACCGATTTCAGGAGGTAGACTGGAATTGCATGTAAAGCATAGGAAAAGAGGCAGAACGTCCACAATGATGCACTTGGCCAAAAAGGGCGTATGCGTTTTTTCCTGAATATATTCAGGAAAAAACGCATACGCCCTTTTTGGCCAACCAAGCAAGCTTGCAAAGAAATCTGCACTACAATGAAGTCTCACTACCCCCCGTCAAAAGGGCCATCTGAAAAAAGTGTAAAATCCATAAAGGCAGGACAGGCCATGGAGAACTGGGAGCCTAGTTAGGCTGATGGGCAGGATGTAAATTTCCAACAGCCACTCTGGAGAAGTGTACGGTGTTTCCGGAAACATCTAAAAAACAAAGCAACAGAGCCTAGGGCACTTCCATTTATGGTCCTATAGCTTAGGGAAATTAAAATCAAAAAGACACAGCCACCCCAAAGTTTGGGATGGCTCTGTTTACAAGAACCTAGTTTACGGTACAAGTTCAATATCGCAGAAAGCGAAAAATGGATAAAGAAGTTGTGGTACTAACGTACAATGAAATATCACTCAGCAATGAAATCTATGTCATCAGGCCCATAGCAGTATAATGAGTGGATTCAGGTACGATGATTCTAAGTGAAATAATCACACAGAAAAAGAAACATCATAAGATATCACTAATACACGGAATGTAAACTTGGCTACACAGGAACTGAATTACAAAACAGAATAGGGTCTCAAATGTAGAAAACCAACTTATGCTTGCTTAAGGGGAAAGGTGAGTTGGGGTGCTGCATAAAACCAGAGATTGAAATTAGCACAGATACCTTTCCATAAGCCAAATATGTAATAGACAAGAGCTACTGCTTGCTCAACGAAGTGGACTCAACACCCCATATTAAACGCCTAAGAATATACCTGACTAGTAAGAATCTTAAAACCTATGGATTTATATGTCTCCGAAAGAGAATCAAGCATGTGTACAGCGGCATAAACGCAGCAGGGATAGGATTGGTGAGGTTCGGTGAGCAAATGCAGACCCTTTGAAGTCATATTGCATGGTACCCATTCCATGGTTCTCAACTCTCCAGGTTTAAGGGATTCTTCCTTCAGCTAAAACATGCATGTGGAACTCAGAGTATGATCCACCGTGTGATCGGGAAACGTGTTCAAATGTGTCTCACTTTTCGTCCCCTGGTACTTGGGTGCAACATTCCAGACGCTTTACTAACACTCTCCCCACTTGGAGAGTCAGTGCCTTTAACCTCCTGTTTGGCCCAGTTTGCAATTTCTGCGGAAAATGAACAGGAATAAGGAGAATCAATGAGAGACTAGCTGGAGGTGTCTGGACGGGCAAATTTAACTCTCATTTCCCACCAGGAAGAGGAATTAACCAAAGGCTCAGTGAGCCATGCCGGAACCACACTAGGGCCTGAAGCAATCCTGCAGTGGTGCAGCCAGCTCACAAGAAAGCGAGTTGAAGAAAGGAGCTCAGGGGCTCTGTCATTCACAAACCTGCAGAGTTATAAATGACAGCTATCGTCCAAAAATATATTGAAGTAAGGCTGCCAAGAGGACTTGAAAGCGGGGCAGAATTGCAGGAAACCGATTTCAGGAGGTAGACTGGAATTGCATGTAAAGCATAGGAAAAGAGGCAGAACGTCCACAATGATGCACTTGGCCAAAAAGGGCGTATGCGTTTTTTCCTGAATATATTCAGGAAAAAACGCATACGCCCTTTTTGGCCAACGAAGCAAGCTTGCAAAGGAAATCTGCACTACAATGAAGTCTCACTGCCCCCCGGTCAAAAGGGCCATCTGAAAAAAGTGTAAAATCCAGAAAGGCAGGACAGGCCATGGAGAACTGGGAGCCTAGTTAGGCTGATGGGCGGGATGTAAATTGCCAAGAGCCACTCTGGAGAAGTGTATGGTGTTTCCTGAAACATCTAAAAAACAAAGCAACAGAGCCTAGGGCACTTCCACTTATGGTCCTATAGCTTAGGGAAATTAAAATCAAAAAGACACAGCCACCCCAAAGTTTGGGACGGCTCTGTTTACAAGAACCTCGTTTACGGTACAAGTTCAATATCGCAGAAAGCGAAAAATGGATAAAGAAGTTGTGGTACTAACGTACAATAAAATATCACTCAGCAATGAAATCTATGTCATCAGGCCCATAGCAGCATAATGAGTGGATTCAGGTACGATGATTCTAAGTGAAATAAGTCACACAGAAAAAGAAACATCATAAGATATCACTAATACACGGAATGTAAACTTGGCTACACAGGAACTGAATTACAAAACAGAATAGGGTCTCAAATGTAGAAAACCAACTTATGCTTGCTTAAGGGGAAAGGTGAGTTGGGGTGCTGCATAAAACCAGAGATTGAAATTAGCACAGATACCTTTCCATAAGCCAAAT
Source organism: Grampus griseus (assembly GCF_964374135.1). Taxonomy (NCBI): domain Eukaryota; kingdom Metazoa; phylum Chordata; class Mammalia; order Artiodactyla; family Delphinidae; genus Grampus; species Grampus griseus. The sequence continues at coordinate 304,460 of NW_028133231.1, read as the reverse complement.
ATGTAATAGACAAGAGCTACTGCTTGCTCAACGAAGTGGACTCAACACCCCATATTAAACGCCTAAGAATATACCTGACTAGTAAGAATCTTAAAACCTATGGATTTATATGTCTCCGAAAGAGAATCAAGCGTGTGTACAGCGGCATAAACGCAGCAGTGATAGGATTGGTGAGGTTCGGTGAGCAAATGCAGACCCTTTGAAGTCATATTGCATGGTACCCATTCCACGGTTCTCAACTCTCCAGGTTTAAGGGATTCTTCCTTCAGCTAAAACATGCATGTGGAACCCAGAGTATGATCCACCGTGTGATCGGGAAACGTGTTCAAATGTGTCTCACTTTTCGTCCCCTGGTACTCGGGTGCAACATTCCAGACGCTTTACTAACACTCTCCCCACTTGGAGACTCAGTGCCTTTAACCTCCTGTTTGGCCCAGTTTGCAATTTCTGCGGAAAATGAACAGGAATAGGGAGAACCAATGAGAGACTAGCTGGAGGTGTCTGGACGGGCAAATTTAACTCTCATTTCCCACCAGGAAGAGGAATTAACCAAAGGCTCAGCGAGCCATGCCGGAACCACACTAGGGCCTGAAGCAATCCTGCGGTGTTGCGGCCAGCTCACAAGAAAGCGAGTCGAAGAAAGGAGCTCAGGGGCACTGTCATTCACAAACCTGCAGAGTTATAAATGACAGCTATCGTCCAAAAATATATTGAAGTAAGGCTGCCAAGAGGACTTGAAAGCGGGGCAGAATTGCAGGAAACCGATTTCAGGAGGTAGACTGGAATTGCATGTAAAGAATAGGAAAAGAGGCAGAACGTCCACAATGATGCACTTGGCCAAAAAGGGCGTATGCGTTTTTTCCTGAATATATTCAGGAAAAAACGCATACGCCCTTTTTGGCCAACCAAGCAAGCTTGCAAAGAAATCTGCACTACAATGAAGTCTCACTACCCCCCGGTCAAAAGGGCCATCTGAAAAAAGTGTAAAATCCATAAAGGCAGGACAGGCCATGGAGAACTGGGAGCCTAGTTAGGCTGATGGGCAGGATGTAAATTTCCAACAGCCACTCTGGAGAAGTGTACGGTGTTTCCGGAAACATCTAAAAAACAAAGCAACAGAGCCTAGGGCACTTCCATTTATGGTCCTATAGATTAGGGAAATTAAAATCAAAAAGACACAGCCACCCCAAAGTTTGGGATGGCTCTGTTTACAAGAACCTCATTTACGGTACAAGTTCAATATCGCAGAAAGCGAAAAATGGATAAAGAAGTTGTGGTACTAACGTACAATGAAATATCACTCAGCAATGAAATCTATGTCATCAGGCCCATAGCAGCATAATGAGTGGATTCAGGTACGATGATTCTAAGTGAAATAAGTCACACAGAAAAAGAAACATCATAAGATATCACTAATACACGGAATGTAAACTTGGCTACACAGGAACTGAATTACAAAACAGAATAGGGTCTCAAATGTAGAAAACCAACTTATGCTTGCTTAAGGGGAAAGGTGAGTTGGGGTGCTGCATAAAACCAGAGATTGAAATTAGCACAGATACCTTTCCATAAGCCAAATATGTAATAGACAAGAGCTACTGCTTGCTCAACGAAGTGGACTCAACACCCCATATTAAACGCCTAAGAATATACCTGACTAGTAAGAATCTTAAAACCTATGGATTTATATGTCTCCGAAAGAGAATCAAGCGTGTGTACAGCGGCATAAACGCAGCAGTGATAGGATTGGTGAGGTTCGGTGAGCAAATGCAGACCCTTTGAAGTCATATTGCATGGTACCCATCCCATGGTTCTCAACTCTCCAGGTTTAAGGGATTCTTCCTTCAGCTAAAACATGCATGTGGAACCCAGAGTATGATCCACCGTGTGATCGGGAAACGTGTTCAAATGTCTCTCACTTTTCGTCCCCTGGTACTCGGGTGCAACATTCCAGACGCTTTACTAACACTCTCCCCACTTGGAGACTCAGTGCCTTTAACCTCCTGTTTGGCCCAGTTTGCAATTTCTGCGGAAAATGAACAGGAATAGGGAGAACCAATGAGAGACTAGCTGGAGGTGTCTGGACGGGCAAATTTAACTCTCATTTCCCACCAGGAAGAGGAATTAACCAAAGGCTCAGCGAGCCATGCCGGAAACACACTAGGGCCTGAAGCAATCCTGCGGTGTTGCGGCCAGCTCACAAGAAAGCGAGTTGAAGAAAGGAGCTCAGGGGCACTGTCATTCACAAACCTGCAGAATTATAAATGACAGCTATCGTCCAAAAATATATTGAAGTAAGGCTGCCAAGAGGACTTGAAAGCGGGGCAGAATTGCAGGAAACCGATTTCAGGAGGTAGACTGGAATTGCATGTAAAGCATAGGAAAAGAGGCAGAACGTCCACAATGATGCACTTGGCCAAAAAGGGCGTATGCGTTTTTTCCTGAATATATTCAGGAAAAAACGCATACGCCCTTTTTGGCCAACCAAGCAAGCTTGCAAAGGAAATCTGCACTACAATGAAGTCTCACTGCCCCCCGGTCAAAAGGGCCATCTGAAAAAAGTGTAAAATCCAGAAAGGCAGGACAGGCCATGGAGAACTGGGAGCCTAGTTAGGCTGATGGGCGGGATGTAAATTGCCAACAGCCACTCTGGAGAAGTGTATGGTGTTTCCTGAAACATCTAAAAAACAAAGCAACAGAGCCTAGGGCACTTCCACTTATGGTCCTATAGCTTAGGGAAATTAAAATAAAAAAGACACAGCCACCCCAAAGTTTGGGACGGCTCTGTTTACAAGAACCTCGTTTACGGTACAAGTTCAATATCGCAGAAAGCGAAAAATGGATAAAGAAGTTGTGGTACTAACGTACAATGAAATATCACTCAGCAATGAAATCTATGTCATCAGGCCAGTAGCAGCATAATGAGTGGATTCAGGTACGATGATTCTAAGTGAAATAAGTCACACAGAAAAAGAAACATCATAAGATATCACTAATACACGGAATGTAAACTTGGCTACACAGGAACTGAATTACAAAACAGAATAGTGTCTCAAATGTAGAAAACCAACTTATGCTTGCTTAAGGGGAAAGGTGAGTTGGGGTGCTACATAAAACCAGAGATTGAAATTAGCACAGATACCTTTCCATAAGCCAAATATGTAATAGACAAGAGCTACTGCTTGCTCAACGAAGTGGACTCAACACCCCATATTAAACGCCTAAGAATATACCTGACTAGTAAGAATCTTAAAACCTATGGATTTATATGTCTCCGAAAGAGAATCAAGCGTGTGTACAGCGGCATAAACGCAGCAGGGATAGGATTGGTGAGGTTCGGTGAGCAAATGCAGACCCTTTGAAGTCATATTGCATGGTACCCATTCCATGGTTCTCAACTCTCCAGGTTTAAGGGATTCTTCCTTCAGCTAAAACATGCATGTGGAACTCAGAGTATGATCCACCGTGTGATCGGGAAACGTGTTCAAATGTGTATCACTTTTCGTCCCCTGGTACTCGGGTGCAACATTCCAGACGCTTTACTAACACTCTCCCCACTTGGAGAGTCAGTGCCTTTAACCTCCTGTTTGGCCCAGTTTGCAATTTCTGCAGAAAATGAACAGGAATAAGGAGAATCAATGAGAGACTAGCTGGAGGTGTCTGGACGGGCAAATTTAACTCTCATTTCCCACCAGGAAGAGGAATTAACCAAAGGCTCAGCGAGCCATGCCGGAACCACACTAGGGCCTGAAGCAATCATGCAGTGGTGCAGCCAGCTCACAAGAAAGCGAGTTGAAGAAAGGAGCTCAGGGGCTCTGTCATTCACAAACCTGCAGAGTTATAAATGACAGCTATCGTCCAAAAATATATTGAAGTAAGGCTGCCAAGAGGACTTGAAAGTGGGGCAGAATTGCAGGAAACCGATTTCAGGAGGTAGACTGGAATTGCATGTAAAGCATAGGAAAACAGGCAGAACGTCCACAATGATGCACTTGGCCAAAAAGGGCGTATGCGTTTTTTCCTGAATATATTCAGGAAAAAACGCATACGCCCTTTTTGGCCAACCAAGCAAGCTTGCAAAGGAAATCTGCACTACAATGAAGTCTCACTGCCCCCCGGTCAAAAGGGCCATCTGAAAAAAGTGTAAAATCCAGAAAGGCAGGACAGGCCATGGAGAACTGAGAGTCTAGTTAGGCTGATGGGCGGGATGTAAATTGCCAAGAGCCACTCTGGAGAAGTGTATGGTGTTTCCTGAAACATCTAAAAAACAAAGCAACAGAGCCTAGGGCACTTCCACTTATGGTCCTATAGCTTAGGGAAATTAAAATCAAAAAGACACAGCCACCCCAAAGTTTGGGATGGCTCTGTTTACAAGAACCTCGTTTACGGTACAAGTTCAATATCGCAGAAAGCGAAAAATGGAAAAAGAAGTTGTGGTACTAACGTACAATGAAATATCACTCAGCAATGAAATCTATGTCATCAGGCCCATAGCAGCATAATGAGTGGATTCAGGTATGATGATTCTAAGTGAAATAAGTCACACAGAAAAAGAAACATCATAAGATATCACTAATACACGGAATATAAACTTGGCTACACAGGAACTGAATTACAAAACAGAATAGGGTCTCAAATGTAGAAAACCAACTTATGCTTGCTTAAGGGGAAAGGTGAGTTGGGGTGCTGCATAAAACCAGAGATTGAAATTAGCACAGATACCTTTCCATAAGCCAAATATGTAATAGACAAGAGCTACTGCTTGCTCAACGAAGTGGACTCAACACCCCATATTAAACGCCTAAGAATATACCTGACTAGTAAGAATCTTAAAACCTATGGATTTATATGTCTCCGAAAGAGAATCAAGCGTGTGTACAGCGGCATAAACACAGCAGTGATAAGATTGGTGAGGTTCGGTGAGCAAATGCAGACCCTTTGAAGTCATATTGCATGGTACTCATTCCATGGTTCTCAACTCTCCAGGTTTAAGGGATTCTTCCTTCAGCTAAATCATGCATGTGGAACTCAGAGTATGATCCACCGTGTGATCGGGAAACGTGTTCAAATGTGTCTCACTTTTCGTCCCCTGGTACTCGGGTGCAACATTCCAGACGCTTTACTAACACTCTCCCCACTTGGAGACTCAGTGCCTTTAACCTCCTGTTTGGCCCAGTTTGCAATTTCTGCGGAAAATGAACAGGAATAGGGAGAATCAATGAGAGACTAGCTGGAGGTGTCTGGACGGGCAAATTTAACTCTCATTTCCCACCAGGAAGAGGAATTAACCAAAGGCTCAGCGAGCCATGCCGGAAACACACTAGGGCCTGAAGCAATCCTGCGGTGTTGCGGCCAGCTCACAAGAAAGCGAGTCGAAGAACGGAGCTCAGGGGCACTGTCATTCACAAACCTGCAGAATTATAAATGACAGCTATCGTCCAAAAATATATTGAAGTAAGGCTGCCAAGAGGACTTGAAAGCGGGGCAGAATTGCAGGAAACCGATTTCAGGAGGTAGACTGGAATTGCATGTAAAGCATAGGAAAAGAGGCAGAACGTCCACAATGATGCACTTGGCCAAAAAGGGCGTATGCGTTTTTTCCTGAATATATTCAGGAAAAAACGCATACGCCCTTTTTGGCCAACCAAGCAAGCTTGCAAAGGAAATCTGCACTACAATGAAGTCTCACTGCCCCCCGGTCAAAAGGGCCATCTGAAAAAAGTGTAAAATCCAGAAAGGCAGGACAGGCCATGGAGAACTGGGAGCCTAGTTAGGTTGATGGGCGGGATGTAAATTGCCAACAGCCACTCTGGAGAAGTGTATGGTGTTTCCTGAAACATCTAAAAAACAAAGCAACAGAGCCTAGGGCACTTCCACTTATGGTCCTATAGCTTAGGGAAATTAAAATCAAAAAGACACAGCCACCCCAAATTTTGGGAGGGCTCTGTTTACAAGAACCTCGTTTACAGTACAAGTTCAATATCGCAGAAAGCGAAAAATGGATAAAGAAGTTGTGGTACTAACGTACAATGAAATATCACTCAGCAATGAAATCTATGTCATCAGGCGAGTAGCAGCATAATGAGTGGATTCAGGTACGATGATTCTAAGTGAAATAAGTCACACAGAAAAAGAAACATCATAAGATATCACTAATACACGGAATGTAAACTTGGCTACACAGGAACTGAATTACAAAACAGAATAGGGTCTCAAATGTAGAAAACCAACTTATGCTTGCTTAAGGGGAAAGGTGAGTTGGGGTGCTACATAAAACCAGAGATTGAAATTAGCACAGATACCTTTCCATAAGCCAAATATGTAATAGACAAGAGCTACTGCTTGCTCAACGAAGTGGACTCAACACCCCATATTAAACGCCTAAGAATATACCTGACTAGTAAGAATCTTAAAACCTATGGATTTATATGTCTCCGAAAGAGAATCAAGCGTGTGTACAACGGCATAAACGCAGCAGGGATAGGATTGGTGAGGTTCGGTGAGCAAATGCAGACCCTTTGAAGTCATATTGCATGGTACCCATTCCATGGTTCTCAACTCTCCAGGTTTAAGGGATTCTTCCTTCAGCTAAAACATGCATGTGGAACTCAGAGTATGATCCACCGTGTGATCGGGAAACGTGTTCAAATGTGTCTCACTTTTCGTCCCCTGGTACTCGGGTGAAACATTCCAGACGCTTTACTAACACTCTCCCCACTTGGAGACTCAGTGCCTTTAACCTCCTGTTTGGCCCAGTTTGCAATTTCTGCGGAAAATGAACAGGAATAGGGAGAATCAATGAGAGACTAGCTGGAGGTGTCTGGACGGGCAAATTTAACTCTCATTTCCCACCAGGAAGAGGAATTAACCAAAGGCTCAGCGAGCCATGCCGGAACCACAGTAGGGCCTGAAGCAATCCTGCGGTGTTGTGGCCAGCTCACAAGAAAGCGAGTTGAAGAAAGGAGCTCAGGGGCTCTGTCATTCACAAACCTGCAGAGTTATAAATGACAGCTATCGTCCAAAAATATATTGAAGTAAGGCTGCCAAGAGGACTTGAAAGCGGGGCAGAATTGCAGGAAACCGATTTCAGGAGGTAGACTGGAATTGCATGTAAAGCATAGGAAAAGAGGCAGAACGTCCACAATGATGCACTTGGCCAAAAAGGGCGTATGCGTTTTTTCCTGAATATATTCAGGAAAAAACGCATACGCCCTTTTTGGCCAACAAAGCAAGCTTGCAAAGGAAATCTGCACTACAATGAAGTCTCACTGCCCCCCGGTCAAAAGGGCCATCTGAAAAAAGTGTAAAATCCAGAAAGGCAGGACAGGCCATGGAGAACTGGGAGCCTAGTTAGGCTGATGGGCGGGATGTAAATTGCCAAGAGCCACTCTGGAGAAGTGTATGGTGTTTCCTGAAACATCTAAAAAACAAAGCAACAGAGCCTAGGGCACTTCCACTTATGGTCCTATAGCTTAGGGAAATTAAAATCAAAAAGACACAGCCACCCCAAAGTTTGGGATGGCTCTGTTTACAAGAACCTCGTTTACGGTACAAGTTCAATATCGCAGAAAGCGAAAAATGGATAAAGAATTTGTGGTACTAACGTACAATGAAATATCACTCAGCAATGAAATCTATGTCATCAGGCCCATAGCAGCATAATGAGTGGATTCAGGTACGATGATTCTAAGTGAAATAAGTCACACAGAAAAAGAAACATCATAAGATATCACTAATACACGGAATATAAACTTGGCTACACAGGAACTGAATTACAAAACAGAATAGGGTCTCAAATGTAGAAAACCAACTTATGCTTGATTAAGGGGAAAGGTGAGTTGGGGTGCTGCCTAAAACCAGAGATTGAAATTAGCACAGATACCTTTCCATAAGCCAAACATGTAATAGACAAGAGCTACTGCTTGCTCAACGAAGTGGACTCAACACCCCATATTAAACGCCTAAGAATATACCTGACTAGTAAGAATCTTAAAACCTATGGATTTATATGTCTCCGAAAGAGAATCAAGCGTGTGTACAGCGGCATAAACGCAGCAGTGATAAGATTGGTGAGGTTCGGTGAGCAAATGCAGACCCTTTGAAGTCATATTGCATGGTACTCATTCCATGGTTCTCAACTCTCCAGGTTTAAGGGATTCTTCCTTCAGCTAAATCATGCATGTGGAACTCAGAGTATGATCCACCGTGTGATCGGGAAACGTGTTCAAATGTGTCTCACTTTTCGTCCCCTGGTACTCGGGTGCAACATTCCAGACGCTTTACTAACACTCTCCCCACTTGGAGACTCAGTGCCTTTAACCTCCTGTTTGGCCCAGTTTGCAATTTCTGCGGAAAATGAACAGGAATAGGGAGAACCAATGAGAGACTAGCTGGAGGTGTCTGGACGGGCAAATTTAACTCTCATTTCCCACCAGGAAGAGGAATTAACCAAAGGCTCAGCGAGCCATGCCGGAACCACACTAGGGCCTGAAGCAATCATGCGGTGTTGCGGCCAGCTCACAAGAAAGCGAGTTGAAGAAAGGAGCTCAGGGGCTCTGTCATTCACAAACCTGCAGAGTTATAAATGACAGCTATCGTCCAAAAATATATTGAAGTAAGGCTGCCAAGAGGACTTGAAAGCGGGGCAGAATTGCAGGAAACCGGTTTCAGGAGGTAGACTGGAATTGCATTTAAAGCATAGGAAAAGAGGCAGAACATCCACAATGATGCACTTGGCCAAAAAGGGCGTATGCTTTTTTTCCTGAATATATTCAGGAAAAAACGCATACGCCCTTTTTGGCCAACCAAGCAAGCTTGCAAAGGAAATCTGCACTACAATGAAGTCTCACTGCCCCCCGGTCAAAAGGGCCATCTGAAAAAAGTGTAAAATCCAGAAAGGCAGGACAGGCCATGGAGAACTGGGAGCCTAGTTAGGCTGATGGGCGGGATGTAAATTGCCAAGAGCCACTCTGGAGAAGTGTATGGTGTTTCCTGAAACATCTAAAAAACAAAGCAACAGAGCCTAGGGCACTTCCACTTATGGTCCTATAGCTTAGGGAAATTAAAATCAAAAAGACACAGCCACCCCAAAGTTTGGGACAGCTCTGTTTACAAGAACCTCGTTTACGGTACAAGTTCAATATCGCAGAAAGCGAAAAATGGATAAAGAAGTTGTGGTACTAACGTACAATGAAATATCACTCAGCAATGAAATCTATGTCATCAGGCCCATAGCAGCATAATTAGTGGATTCAGGTACGATGATTCTAAGTGAAATAAGTCACACAGAAACAGAAACATCATAAGATATCACTAATACACGGAATGTAAACTTGGGTACACAGGAACTGAATTACAAAACAGAATAGGGTCTCAAATGTAGAAAACCAACTTATGCTTGCTTAAGGGGAAAGGTGAGTTGGGGTGCTGCATAAAACCAGAGATTGAAATTAGCACAGATACCTTTCCATAAGCCAAATATGTAATAGACAAGAGCTACTGCTTGCTCAACGAAGTGGACTCAACACCCCATATTAAATGCCTAAGAATATACCTGACTAGTAAGAATCTTAAAACCTATGGATTTATATGTCTCCGAAAGAGAATCAAGCGTGTGTACAGCGGCATAAACGCAGCAGGGATAGGATTGGTGAGGTTCGGTGAGCAAATGCAGTCCCTTTGAAGTCATATTGCGTGGTACCCATTCCACGGTTCTCAACTCTCCAGGTTTAAGGGATTCTTCCTTCAGCTAAAACATGCATGTGGAACCCAGAGTATGATCCACCGTGTGATCGGGAAACGTGTTCAAATGTGTCTCACTTTTCGTCCCCTGGTACTCGGGTGCAACATTTCAGACGCTTTACTAACACTCTCCCCACTTGGAGACTCAGTGCCTTTAACCTCCTGTTTGGCCCAGTTTGCAATTTCTGCGGAAAATGAAAAGGAATAGGGAGAACCAATGAGAGACTAGCTGGAGGTGTCTGGACGGGCAAATTTAACTCTCATTTCCCACCAGGAAGAGGAATTAACCAAAGGCTCAGCGAGCCATGCCGGAACCACACTAGGGCCTGAAGCAATCCTGCGGTGTTGCGGCCAGCTCACAAGAAAGCGAGTCGAAGAAAGGAGCTCAGGGGCACTGTCATTCACAAACCTGCAGAGTTATAAATGACAGCTATCGTCCAAAAATATATTGAAGTAAGGCTGCCAAGAGGACTTGAAAGCGGGGCAGAATTGCAGGAAACCGATTTCAGGAGGTAGACTGGAATTGCATGTAAAGCATAGGAAAACAGGCAGAACGTCCACAATGATGCACTTGGCCAAAAAGGGCGTATGCGTTTTTTCCTGAATATATTCAGGAAAAAACGCATACGCCCTTTTTGGCCAACCAAGCAAGCTTGCAAAGGAAATCTGCACTACAATGAAGTCTCACTGGCCCCCGGTCAAAAGGGCCATCTGAAAAAAGTGTAAAATCCAGAAAGGCAGGACAGGCCATGGAGAACTGGGAGCCTAGTTAGGCTGATGGGCGGTATGTAAATTGCCAAGAGCCACTCTGGACAAGTGTATGGTGTTTCCTGAAACATCTAAAAAACAAAGCAACAGAGCCTAGGGCACTTCCACTTATGGTCCTATAGCTTAGGGAAATTAAAATGAAAAAGACACAGCAACCCCAAAGTTTGGGATGGCTCTGTTTACAAGAACCTCGTTTACGGTACAAGTTCAATATCGCAGAAAGCGAAAAATGGATAAAGAAGTTGTGGTACTAACGTACAATGAAATATCACTCAGCAATGAAATCTATGTCATCAGGCCAGTAGCAGCATAATGAGTGGATTCAGGTACGATGATTCTAAGTGAAATAAGTCACACAGAAAAAGAAACATCATAAGATATCACTAATACACGGAATGTAAACTTGGCTACACAGGAACTGAATTACAAAACAGAATAGGGTCTCAAATGTAGAAAACCAACTTATGCTTGCTTAAGGGGAAAGGTGAGTTGGGGTGCTACATAAAACCAGAGATTGAAATTAGCACAGATACCTTTCCATAAGCCAAATATGTAATAGACAAGAGCTACTGCTTGCTCAACGAAGTGGACTCAACACCCCATATTAAACGCCTAAGAATATACCTGACTAGTAAGAATCTTAAAACCTATGGATTTATATGTCTCCGAAAGAGAATCAAGCGTGTGTACAGCGGCATAAACGCAGCAGGGATAGGATTGGTGAGGTTCGGTGAGCAAATGCAGACCCTTTGAAGTCATATTGCATGGTACCCATTCCACGGTTCTCAACTCTCCAGGTTTAAGGGATTCTTCCTTCAGCTAAAACATGCATGTGGAACCCAGAGTATGATCCACCGTGTGATCGGGAAACGTGTTCAAATGTGTCTCACTTTTCGTCCCCTGGTACTCGGGTGCAACATTCCAGACGCTTTACTAACACTCTCCCCACTTGGAGACTCAGTGCCTTTAACCTCCTGTTTGGCCCAGTTTGCAATTTCTGCGGAAAATGAACAGGAATAGGGAGAACCAATGAGAGACTAGCTGGAGGTGTCTGGACGGGCAAATTTAACTCTCATTTCCCACCAGGAAGAGGAATTAACCAAAGGCTCAGCGAGCCATGCCGGAAACACACTAGGGCCTGAAGCAATCCTGCGGTGTTGCGGCCAGCTCACAAGAAAGCGAGTCGAAGAAAGGAGCTCAGGGGCACTGTCATTCACAAACCTGCAGAGTTATAAATGACAGCTATCGTCCAAAAATATATTGAAGTAAGGCTGCCAAGAGGACTTGAAAGCGGGGCAGAATTGCAGGAAACCGATTTCAGGAGGTAGACTGGAATTGCATGTAAAGCATAGGAAAACAGGCAGAACGTCCACAATGATGCACTTGGCCAAAAAGGGCGTATGCGTTTTTTCCTGAATATATTCAGGAAAAAATGCATACGCCCTTTTTGGCCAACCAAGCAAGCTTGCAAAGGAAATCTGCACTACAATGAAGTCTCACTGGCCCCCGGTCAAAAGGGCCATCTGAAAATAGTGTAAAATCCAGAAAGGCAGGACAGGCCATGGAGAACTGGGAGCCTAGTTAGGCTTATGGGCGGGATGTAAATTGCCAACAGCCACTCTGGAGAAGTGTATGGTGTTTCCTGAAACATCTAAAAAACAAAGCAACAGAGCCTAGGGCACTTCCACTTATGGTCCTATAGCTTAGGGAAATTAAAATGAAAAAGACACAGCCACCCCAAAGTTTGGGATGGCTCTGTTTACAAGAACCTCGTTTACGGTACAAGTTCAATATCGCAGAAAGCGAAAAATGGATAAAGAAGTTGTGGTACTAACGTACAATGAAATATCACTCAGCAATGAAATCTTTGTCATCAGGCCAGTAGCAGCATAATGAGTGGATTCAGGTACGATGATTCTAAGTGAAATAAGTCACACAGAAAAAGAAACATCATAAGATATCACTAATACACGGAATGTAAACTTGGCTACACAGGAACTGAATTACAAAACAGAATAGGGTCTCAAATGTATAAAACCAACTTATGCTTGCTTAAGGGGAAAGGTGAGTTGGGGTGCTACATAAAACCAGAGATTGAAATTAGCACAGATACCTTTCCATAAGCCAAATATGTAATAGACAAGAGCTACTGCTTGCTCAACGAAGTGGACTCAACACCCCATATTAAACGCCTAAGAATATACCTGACTAGTAAGAATCTTAAAACCTATGGATTTATATGTCTCCGAAAGAGAATCAAGCGTGTGTACAGCGGCATAAACGCAGCAGGGATAGGATTGGTGAGGTTCGGTGAGCAAATGCAGACCCTTTGAAGTCATATTGCATGGTACCCATTCCACGGTTCTCAACTCTCCAGGTTTAAGGGATTCTTCCTTCAGCTAAAACATGCATGTGGAACCCAGAGTATGATCCACCGTGTGATCGGGAAACGTGTTCAAATGTGTCTCACTTTTCGTCCCCTGGTACTCGGGTGCAACATTCCAGACACTTTACTAACACTCTCCCCACTTGGAGAGTCAGTGCCTTTAACCTCCTGTTTGGCCCAGTTTGCAATTTCTGCGGAAAATGAACAGGAATAGGGAGAACCAATGAGAGACTAGCTGGAGGTGTCTGGACGGGCAAATTTAACTCTCATTTCCCACCAGGAAGAGGAATTAACCAAAGGCTCAGCGAGCCATGCCGGAAACACACTAGGGCCTGAAGCAATCCTGTGGTGTTGCGGCCAGCTCACAAGAAAGCGAGTCGAAGAAAGGAGCTCAGGGGCACTGTCATTCACAAACCTGCAGAGTTATAAATGACAGCTATCGTCCAAAAATATATTGCAGTAAGGCTGCCAAGAGGACTTGAAAGCGGGGCAGAATTGCAGGAAACCGATTTCAGGAGGTAGACTGGAATTGCATGTAAAGCATAGGAAAAGAGGCAGAACATCCACAATGATGCACTTGGCCAAAAAGGGCGTATGCGTTTTTTCCTGAATATATTCAGGAAAAAACGCATACGCCCTTTTTGGCCAACCAAGCAAGCTTGCAAAGGAAATCTGCACTACAATAAAGTCTCACTGCCCCCCGGTCAAAAGGGCCATCTGAAAAAAGTGTAAAATCCAGAAAGGCAGGACAGGCCATGGAGAACTGGGAGCCTAGTTAGGCTGATGGGCGGGATGTAAATTTCCAAGAGCCACTCTGGAGAAGTGTATGGTGTTTCCTGAAACATCTAAAAAACAAAGCAACAGAGCCTAGGGCACTTCAACTTATGGTCCTATAGCTTAAGGAAATTAAAATCAAAAAGACACAGCCACCCCAAAGTTTGGGACGGCTCTGTTTACAAGAACCTCGTTTACGGTACAAGTTCAATATCGCAGAAAGCGAAAAATGGATAAAGAAGTTGTGGTACTAACGTACAATGAAATATCACTCAGCAATGAAATCTATGTCATCAGGCCCATAGCAGCATAATGAGTGAATTCAGGTATGATGACTCTAAGTGAAATAAGTCACACAGAAAAAGAAACATCATAAGATATCACTAATACACGGAATGTAAACTTGGCTACACAGGAACTGAATTACAAAACAGAATAGGGTCTCAAATGTAGAAAACCAACTTATGCTTGCTTAAGGGGAAAGGTGAGTTGGGGTGCTGCATAAAACCAGAGATTGAAATTAGCACAGATACCTTTCCATAAGCCAAATATGTAATAGACAAGAGCTACTGCTTGCTCAACGAAGTGGACTCAACACCCCATATTAAATGCCTAAGAATATACCTGACTAGTAAGAATCTTAAAACCTATGGATTTATATGTCTCCGAAAGAGAATCAAGCGTGTGTACAGCGGCATAAACGCAGCAGTGATAAGATTGGTGAGGTTCGGTGAGCAAATGCAGACCCTTTGAAGTCATATTGCATGGTACCCATTCCATGGTTCTCAACTCTCCAGGTGTAAGGGATTCTTCCTTCAGCTAAAACATGCATGTGGAACTCAGAGTATGATCCACCGTGTGATAGGGAAACGTGTTCAAATGTGTCTCAGTTTTCGGCCCCTGGTACTCGGGTGCAACATTCCAGACGCTTTACTAACACTTTCCCCACTTGGAGACTCAGTGCCTTTAACCTCCTGTTTGGCCCAGTTTGCAATTTCTGCGGAAAATGAACAGGAATAGAGAGAATCAATGAGAGACTAGCTGGAGGTGTCTGGACGGGCAAATTTAACTCTCATTTCCCACCAGGAAGAGGAATTAACCAAAGGCTCAGCGAGCCATGCCGGAACCACACTAGGGCCTGAAGCAATCCTGCAGTGTTGCAGCCAGCTCACAAGAAAGCGAGTTGAAGAAAGGAGCTCAGGGGCTCTGTCATTCACAAACCTGCAGAGTTATAAATGACAGCTATCGTCCAAAAATATATTGAAGTAAGGCTGCCAAGAGGACTTGAAAGCGGGGCAGAATTGCAGGAAACCGATTTCAGGAGGTAGACTGGAATTGCATGTAAAGCATAGGAAAACAGGCAGAACGTCCACAATGATGCACTTGGCCAAAAAGGGCGTATGCGTTTTTTCCTGAATATATTCAGGAAAAAACGCATACGCCCTTTTTGGCCAACCAAGCAAGCTTGCAAAGGAAATCTGCACTACAATGAAGTCTCACAGGCCCCCGGTCAAAAGGGCCATCTGAAAAAAGTGTAAAATCCAGAAAGGCAGGACAGGCCATGGAGAACCGGGAGCCTAGTTAGGCTGATGGGCGGGATGTAAATTGCCAAGAGCCACTCTGGAGAAGTGTATGGTGTTTCCTGAAACATCTAAAAAACAAAGCAACAGAGCCTAGGGCACTTCCACTTATGGTCCTATAGCTTAGGGAAATTAAAATGAAAAAGACACAGCCACCCCAAAGTTTGGGATGGCTCTGTTTACAAGAACCTCGTTTACGGGACAAGTTCAATATCGCAGAAAGCGAAAAATGGATAAAGAATTTGTGGTACTAACGTACAATGAAATATCACTCAGCAATGAAATCTATGTCATCAGGCCAGTAGCAGCATAATGAGTGGATTCAGGTACGATGATTCTAAGTGAAATAAGTCACACAGAAAAAGAAACATCATAAGATATCACTAATACACGGAATGTAAACTTGGCTACACAGGAACTGAATTACAAAACAGAATAGGGTCTCAAATGTAGAAAACCAACTTATGCTTGCTTAAGGGGAAAGGTGAGTTGGGGTGCTGCATAAAACCAGAGATTGAAATTAGCACAGATACCTTTCCATAAGCCAAATATGTAATAGACAAGAGCTACTGCTTGCTCAACGAAGTGGACTCAACACCCCATATTAAACGCCTAAGAATATACCTGACTAGTAAGAATCTTAAAACCTATGGATTTATATGTCTCCGAAAGAGAATCAAGCGTGTGTACAGCGGCATAAACGCAGCAGGGATAGGATTGGTGAGGTTCGGTGAGCAAATGCAGACCCTTTGAAGTCATATTGCATGGTACCCATTCCACGGTTCTCAACTCTCCAGGTTTAAGGGATTCTTCCTTCAGCTAAAACATGCATGTGGAACCCAGAGTATGATCCGCCGTGTGATCGGGAAACGTGTTCAAATGTGTCTCAGTTTTCGTCCCCTGGTACTCGGGTGCAACATTCCAGACGCTTTACTAACACTCTCCCCACTTGGAGACTCAGTGCCTTTAACCTCCTGTTTGGCCCAGTTTGCAATTTCTGCGGAAAATGAACAGGAATAGGGAGAACCAATGAGAGACTAGCTGGAGGTGTCTGGACGGGCAAATTTAACTCTCATTTCCCACCAGGAAGAGGAATTAACCAAAGGCTCAGCGAGCCATGCCGGAACCACACTAGGGCCTGAAGCAATCCTGCGGTGTTGCGGCCAGCTCACAAGAAAGCGAGTCGAAGAAAGGAGCTCAGGGGCACTGTCATTCACAAACCTGCAGAGTTATAAATGACAGCTATCGTCCAAAAATATATTGAAGTAAGGCTGCCAAGAGGACTTGAAAGCGGGGCAGAATTGCAGGAAACCGATTTCAGGAGGTAGACTGGAATTGCATGTAAAGCATAGGAAAAGAGGCAGAACATCCACAATGATGCACTTGGCCAAAAAGGGCGTATGCGTTTTTTCCTGAATATATTCAGGAAAAAACGCATACGCCCTTTTTGGCCAAGGAAGCAAGCTTGCAAAGGAAATCTGCACTACAATGAAGTCTCACTGCCCCCCGGTCAAAAGGGCCATCTGAAAAAAGTGTAAAATCCAGAAAGGCAGGACAGGCCATGGAGAACTGGGAGCCTAGTTAGGCTGATGGGCGGGATGTAAATTGCCAACAGCCACTCTGGAGAAGTGTATGGTGTTTCCTGAAACATCTAAAAAACAAAGCAACAGAGCCTAGGGCACTTCCACTTATGGTCCTATAGCTTAAGGAAATTAAAATCAAAAAGACACAGCCACCCCAAAGTTTGGGACGGCTCTGTTTACAAGAACCTCGTTTACGGTACAAGTTCAATATCGCAGAAAGCGAAAAATGGATAAAGAAGTTGTGGTACTAACGTACAATGAAATATCACTCAGCAATGAAATCTATGTCATCAGGCCAGTAGCAGCATAATGAGTGGATTCAGGTACGATGATTCTAAGTGAAATAAGTCACACAGAAAAAGAAACATCATAAGATATCACTAATACACGGAATGTAAACTTGGCTACACAGGAACTGAATTACAAAACAGAATAGGGTCTCAAATGTAGAAAACCAACTTATGCTTGCTTAAGGGGAAAGGTGAGTTGGGGTGCTACATAAAACCAGAGATTGAAATTAGCACAGATACCTTTCCATAAGCCAAATATGTAATAGACAAGAGCTACTGCTTGCTCAACGAAGTGGACTCAACACCCCATATTAAACGCCTAAGAATATACCTGACTAGTAAGAATCTTAAAACCTATGGATTTATATGTCTCCGAAAGAGAATCAAGCATGTGTACAGCGGCATAAACGCAGCAGGGATAGGATTGGTGAGGTTCGGTGAGCAAATGCAGACCCTTTGAAGTCATATTGCATGGTACCCATTCCACGGTTCTCAACTCTCCAGGTTTAAGGGATTCTTCCTTCAGCTAAAACATGCATGTGGAACCCAGAGTATGATCCACCGTGTGATCGGGAAACGTGTTCAAATGTGTCTCACTTTTCGTCCCCTGGTACTCGGGTGCAACATTCCAGACGCTTTACTAACACTCTCCCCACTTGGAGACTCAGTGCCTTTAACCTCCTGTTTGGCCCAGTTTGCAATTTCTGCGGAAAATGAACAGGAATAGGGAGAACCAATGAGAGACTAGCTGGAGGTGTCTGGACGGGCAAATTTAACTCTCATTTCCCACCAGGAAGAGGAATTAACCAAAGGCTCAGCGAGCCATGCCGGAAACACACTAGGGCCTGAAGCAATCCTGCGTTGTTGCGGCCAGCTCACAAGAAAGTGAGTCGAAGAAAGGAGCTCAGTGGCACTGTCATTCACAAACCTGCAGAGTTATAAATGACAGGTATCGTCCAAAAATATATTGAAGTAAGGCTGCCAAGAGGACTTGAAAGCGGGGCAGAATTGCAGGAAACCGATTTCAGGAGGTAGACTGGAATTGCATGTAAAGCATAGGAAAAGAGGCAGAACGTCCACAATGATGCACTTGGCCAAAAAGGGCGTATGCGTTTTTTCCTGAATATATTCAGGAAAAAACGCATACGCCCTTTTTGGCCAACCAAGCAAGCTTGCAAAGGAAATCTGTACTACAATGAAGTCTCACTGCCCCCCGGTCAAAAGGGCCATCTGAAAAAAGTGTAAAATCCAGAAAGGCAGGACAGGCCATGGAAAACTGGGAGCCTAGTTAGGCTGATGGGCGGGATGTAAATTGCCAAGAGCCACTCTGGAGCAGTGTATGGTGTTTCCTGAAACATCTAAAAAACAAAGCAACAGAGCCTAGGGCACTTCCACTTATGGTCCTATAGCTTAGGGAAATTAAAATCAAAAAGACACAGCCACCCCAAAGTTTGGGATGGCTCTGTTTACAAGAACATCGTTTACGGTACAAGTTCAATATCGCAGAAAGCGAAAAATGGATAAAGAAGTTGTGGTACTAACGTACAATGAAATATCACTCAGCAATGAAATCTGTGTCATCAGGCCAGTAGCAGCATAATGAGTGGATTCAGGTATGATGATTCTAAGTGAAATAAGTCACACAGAAAAAGAAACATCATAAGATATCACTAATACACGGAATGTAAACTTGGCTACACAGGAACTGAATTACAAAACTGAATAGGGTCTCAAATGTAGAAAACCAACTTATGCTTGCTTAAGGGGAAAGGTGAGTTGGGGTGCTACATAAAACCAGAGATTGAAATTAGCACAGATACCTTTCCATAAGCCAAATATGTAATAGACAAGAGCTACTGCTTGCTCAACGAAGTGGACTCAACACCCCATATTAAACGCCTAAGAATATACCTGACTAGTAAGAATCTTAAAACCTATGGATTTATATGTCTCCGAAAGAGAATCAAGCGTGTGTACAGCGGCATAAACGCAGCAGTGATAGGATTGGTGAGGTTCGGTGAGCAAATGCAGACCCTTTGAAGTCATATTGCATGGTACCCATTCCACGGTTCTCAACTCTCCAGGTTTAAGGGATTCTTCCTTCAGCTAAAACATGCATGTGGAACCCAGAGTATGATCCACCGTGTGATCGGGAAACGTGTTCAAATGTGTCTCACTTTTCGTCCCCTGGTACTCGGGTGCAACATTCCAGACGCTTTACTAACACTCTCCCCACTTGGAGACTCAGTGCCTTTAACCTCCTGTTTGGCCCAGTTTGCAATTTCTGCGGAAAATGAACAGGAATAGGGAGAACCAATGAGAGACTAGCTGGAGGTGTCTGGACGGGCAAATTTAACTCTCATTTCCCACCAGGAAGAGGAATTAACCAAAGACTCAGCGAGTCATGCCAGAAACACACTAGGGCCTGAAGCAATCCTGCGGTGTTGCGGCCAGCTCACAAGAAAGCGAGTCGAAGAAAGGAGCTCAGGGGCACTGTCATTCACAAACCTGCAGAGTTATAAATGACAGCTATCGTCCAAAAATATATTGAAGTAAGGCTGCCAAGAGGACTTGAAAGCGGGGCAGAATTGCAGGAAACCGATTTCAGGAGGTAGACTGGAATTGCATGTAAAGCATAGGAAAACAGGCAGAACGTCCACAATGATGCACTTGGCCAAAAAGGGCGTATGCGTTTTTTCCTGAATATATTCAGGAAAAAACGCATACGCCCTTTTTGGCCAACCAAGCAAGCTTGCAAAGGAAATCTGCACTACAATGAAGTCTCACTGCCCCCCGGTCAAAAGGGCCATCTGAAAAAAGTGTAACATCCAGAAAGGCAGGACAGGCCATGGAGAACTGGGAGCCTAGTTAGGCTGATGGGCGGGATGTAAATTGCCAAGAGGCACTCTGGAGAAGTGTATGGTGTTTCCTGAAACATCTAGAAAACAAAGCAACAGAGCCTAGGGCACTTCCACTTATGGTCCTATAGCTTAGGGAAATTAAAATCAAAAAGACACAGCCACCCCAAAGTTTGGGACGGCTCTGTTTACAAGAACCTCGTTTACGGTACAAGTTCAATATCGCAGAAAGCGAAAAATGGATAAAGAAGTTGTGGTACTAACGTACAATGAAATATCACTCAGCAATGAAATCTATGTCATCAGGCCAGTAGCAGCATAATGAGTGGATTCAGGTATGATGATTCTAAGTGAAATAAGTCACACAGAAAAAGAAACATCATAAGATATCACTAATACACGGAATGTAAACTTAGCTACACAGGAACTGAATTACAAAACAGAATAGGGTCTCAAATGTAGAAAACCAACTTATGCTTGCTTAAGGGGAAAGGTGAGTTGGGGTGCTGCATAAAACCAGAGATTGAAATTAGCACAGATACCTTTCCATAAGCCAAATATGTAATAGACAAGAGCTACTGCTTGCTCAACGAAGTGGACTCAACACCCCATATTAAACGCCTAAGAATATACCTGACTAGTAAGAATCTTAAAACCTATGGATTTTTATGTCTCCGAAAGAGAATCAAGCATGTGTACAGCGGCATAAACGCAGCAGTGATAGGATTGGTGAGGTTCGGTGAGCAAATGCAGACCCATTGAAGTCATATTGCATGGTACCCATTCCATGGTTCTCAACTCTCCAGGTTTAAGGGATTCTTCCTTCAGCTAAAACATGCATGTGGAACTCAGAGTATGATCCACTGTGTGATCGGGAAACGTGTTCAAATGTGTCTCACTTTTCGTCCCCTGGTACTCGGGTGCAACATTCCAGACGCTTTACTAACACTCTCCCCACTTGGAGACTCAGTGCCTTTAACCTCCTGTTTGGCCCAGTTTGCAATTTCTGCAGAAAATGAACAGGAATAGGGAGAATCAATGAGAGACTAGCTGGAGGTGTCTGGACGGGCAAATTTAACTCTCATTTCCCACCAGGAAGAGGAATTAACCAAAGGCTCAGCGAGCCATGCCAGAACCACACTAGGGCCTGAAGCAATCCTGCAGTATTGCAGCCAGCTCACAAGAAAGCGAGTCGAAGAAAGGAGCTCAGGGGCTCTGTCATTCACAAACCTGCAGAGTTATAAATGACAGCTATCGTCCAAAAATATATTGAAGTAAGGCTGCCAAGAGGACTTGAAAGCGGGGCAGAATTGCAGGAAACCGATTTCAGGAGGTAGACTGGAATTGCATGTAAAGCATAGGAAAAGAGGCAGAACGTCCACAATGATGCACTTGGCCAAAAAGGGCGTATGCGTTTTTTCCTGAATATATTCAGGAAAAAACGCATACGCCATTTTTGGCCAACCAAGCAAGCTTGCAAAGGAAATCTGTACTACAATGAAGTCTCACTGCCCCCCGGTCAAAAGGGCCATCTGAAAAAAGTGTAAAATCCAGAAAGGCAGGACAGGCCATGGAGAACTGGGAGCCTAGTTAGGCTGATGGGCGGGATGTAAATTGCCAAGAGCCACTCTGGAGAAGTGTATGGTGTTTCCTGAAACATCTAAAAAACAAAGCAACAGAGCCTAGGGCACTTCCACTTATGGTCCTATAGCTTAGGGAAATTAAAATCAAAAAGACACAGCCACCCCAAAGTTTGGGATGGCTCTGTTTACAAGAACATCGTTTACGGTACAAGTTCAATATCGCAGAAAGCGAAAAATGGATAAAGAAGTTGTGGTACTAACGTACAATGAAATATCACTCAGCAATGAAATCTGTGTCATCAGGCCAGTAGCAGCATAATGAGTGGATTCAGGTATGATGATTCTAAGTGAAATAAGTCACACAGAAAAAGAAACATCATAAGATATCACTAATACACGGAATGTAAACTTGGCTACACAGGAACTGAATTACAAAACAGAATAGGGTCTCAAATGTAGAAAACCAACTTATGCTTGCTTAAGGGGAAAGGTGAGTTGGGGTGCTACATAAAACCAGAGATTGAAATTAGCACAGATACCTTTCCATAAGCCAAATATGTAATAGACAAGAGCTACTGCTTGCTCAACGAAGTGGACTCAACACCCCATATTAAACGCCTAAGAATATACCTGACTAGTAAGAATCTTAAAACCTATGGATTTATATGTCTCCGAAAGAGAATCAAGCGTGTGTACAGCGGCATAAACGCAGCAGTGATAGGATTGGTGAGGTTCGGTGAGCAA
Source organism: Grampus griseus (assembly GCF_964374135.1). Lineage (NCBI taxonomy): Eukaryota > Metazoa > Chordata > Mammalia > Artiodactyla > Delphinidae > Grampus > Grampus griseus. The sequence goes on along the minus strand of NW_028133231.1, from coordinate 282,153 downwards.
ATGCAGACCCTTTGAAGTCATATTGCATGGTACCCATTCCACGGTTCTCAACTCTCCAGGTTTAAGGGATTCTTCCTTCAGCTAAAACATGCATGTGGAACCCAGAGTATGATCCACCGTGTGATCGGGAAACGTGTTCAAATGTGTCTCACTTTTCGTCCCCTGGTACTCGGGTGCAACATTCCAGATGCTTTACTAACACTCTCCCCACTTGGAGACTCAGTGCCTTTAACCTCCTGTTTGGCCCAGTTTGCAATTTCTGCGGAAAATGAACAGGAATAGGGAGAACCAATGAGAGACTAGCTGGAGGTGTCTGGACGGGCAAATTTAACTCTCATTTCCCACCAGGAAGAGGAATTAACCAAAGACTCAGCGAGTCATGCCAGAAACACACTAGGGCCTGAAGCAATCCTGCGGTGTTGCGGCCAGCTCACAAGAAAGCGAGTCGAAGAAAGGAGCTCAGGGGCACTGTCATTCACAAACCTGCAGAGTTATAAATGACAGCTATCGTCCAAAAATATATTGAAGTAAGGCTGCCAAGAGGACTTGAAAGCGGGGCAGAATTGCAGGAAACCGATTTCAGGAGGTAGACTGGAATTGCATGTAAAGCATAGGAAAACAGGCAGAACGTCCACAATGATGCACTTGGCCAAAAAGGGCGTATGCATTTTTTCCTGAATATATTCAGGAAAAAACGCATACGCCCTTTTTGGCCAACCAAGCAAGCTTGCAAAGGAAATCTGCACTACAATGAAGTCTCACTGCCCCCCGGTCAAAAGGGCCATCTGAAAAAAGTGTAACATCCAGAAAGGCAGGACAGGCCATGGAGAACTGGGAGCCTAGTTAGGCTGATGGGCGGGATGTAAATTGCCAAGAGGCACTCTGGAGAAGTGTATGGTGTTTCCTGAAACATCTAGAAAACAAAGCAACAGAGCCTAGGGCACTTCCACTTATGGTCCTATAGCTTAGGGAAATTAAAATCAAAAAGACACAGCCACCCCAAAGTTTGGGACGGCTCTGTTTACAAGAACCTCGTTTACGGTACAAGTTCAATATCGCAGAAAGCGAAAAATGGATAAAGAAGTTGTGGTACTAACGTACAATGAAATATCACTCAGCAATGAAATCTATGTCATCAGGCCAGTAGCAGCATAATGAGTGGATTCAGGTATGATGATTCTAAGTGAAATAAGTCACACAGAAAAAGAAACATCATAAGATATCACTAATACACGCAATGTAAACTTGGCTACAGAGGAACTGAATTACAAAACAGAATAGGGTCTCAAATGTAGAAAACCAACTTATGCTTGCTTAAGGGGAAAGGTGAGTTGGGGTGCTACATAAAACCAGAGATTGAAATTAGCACAGATACCTTTCCATAAGCCAAATATGTAATAGACAAGAGCTACTGCTTGCTCAACGAAGTGGACTCAACACCCCATATTAAACGCCTAAGAATATACCTGACTAGTAAGAATCTTAAAACCTATGGATTTATATGTCTCCGAAAGAGAATCAAGCGTGTGTACAGCGGCATAAACGCAGCAGTGATAGGATTGGTGAGGTTCGGTGAGTAAATGCAGACCCTTTGAAGTCATATTGCATGGTACCCATTCCATGGTTCTCAACTCTCCAGGTTTAAGGGATTCTTCCTTCAGCTAAAACATGCATGTGGAACTCAGAGTATGATCCACCGTGTGATAGGGAAACGTGTTCAAATGTGTCTCAGTTTTCGGCCCCTGGTACTCGGGTGCAACATTCCAGACGCTTTACTAACACTCTCCCCACTTGGAGACTCAGTGCCTTTAACCTCCTGTTTGGCCCAGTTTGCAATTTCTGCGGAAAATGAACAGGAATAGGGAGAACCAATGAGAGACTAGCTGGAGGTGTCTGGACGGGCAAATTTAACTCTCATTTCCCACCAGGAAGAGGAATTAACCAAAGGCTCAGCGAGCCATGCCGGAAACACACTAGGGCCTGAAGCAATCCTGCGGTGTTGCGGCCAGCTCACAAGAAAGCGAGTCGAAGAAAGGAGCTCAGGGGCACTGTCATTCACAAACCTGCAGAGTTATAAATGACAGCTATCGTCCAAAAATATATTGAAGTAAGGCTGCCAAGAGGACTTGAAAGCGGGGCAGAATTGCAGGAAACCGATTTCAGGAGGTAGACTGGAATTGCATGTAAAGCATAGGAAAAGAGGCAGAACATCCACAATGATGCACTTGGCCAAAAAGGGCGTATGCGTTTTTTCCTGAATATATTCAGGAAAAAACGCATACGCCCTTTTTGGCCAAGGAAGCAAGCTTGCAAAGGAAATCTGCACTACAATGAAGTCTCACTGCCCCCCGGTCAAAAGGGCCATCTGAAAAAAGTGTAAAATCCAGAAAGGCAGGACAGGCCATGGAGAACTGGGAGCCTAGTTAGGCTGATGGGCGGGATGTAAATTGCCAACAGCCACTCTGGAGAAGTGTATGGTGTTTCCTGAAACATCTAAAAAACAAAGCAACAGAGCCTAGGGCACTTCCACTTATGGTCCTATAGCTTAAGGAAATTAAAATCAAAAAGACACAGCCACCCCAAAGTTTGGGACGGCTCTGTTTACAAGAACCTCGTTTACGGTACAAGTTCAATATCGCAGAAAGCGAAAAATGGATAAAGAAGTTGTGGTACTAACGTACAATGAAATATCACTCAGCAATGAAATCTATGTCATCAGGCCAGTAGCAGCATAATGAGTGGATTCAGGTACGATGATTCTAAGTGAAATAAGTCACACAGAAAAAGAAACATCATAAGATATCACTAATACACGGAATGTAAACTTGGCTACACAGGAACTGAATTACAAAACAGAATAGGGTCTCAAATGTAGAAAACAAACTTATGCTTGCTTAAGGGGAAAGGTGAGTTGGGGTGCTACATAAAACCAGAGATTGAAATTAGCACAGATACCTTTCCATAAGCCAAATATGTAATAGACAAGAGCTACTGCTTGCTCAACGAAGTGGACTCAACACCCCATATTAAACGCCTAAGAATATACCTGACTAGTAAGAATCTTAAAACCTATGGATTTATATGTCTCCGAAAGAGAATCAAGCGTGTGTACAGCGGCATAAACGCAGCAGTGATAGGATTGGTGAGGTTCGGTGAGCAAATGCAGACCCTTTGAAGTCATATTGCATGGTACCCATTCCACGGTTCTCAACTCTCCAGGTTTAAGGGATTCTTCCTTCAGCTAAAACATGCATGTGGAACCCAGAGTATGATCCACCGTGTGATCGGGAAACGTGTTCAAATGTGTCTCACTTTTCGTCCCCTGGTACTCGGGTGCAACATTCCAGACGCTTTACTAACACTCTCCCCACTTGGAGACTCAGTGCCTTTAACCTCCTGTTTGGCCCAGTTTGCAATTTCTGCGGAAAATGAACAGGAATAGGGAGAACCAATGAGAGACTAGCTGGAGGTGTCTGGACGGGCAAATTTAACTCTCATTTCCCACCAGGAAGAGGAATTAACCAAAGACTCAGCGAGTCATGCCAGAAACACACTAGGGCCTGAAGCAATCCTGCGGTGTTGCGGCCAGCTCACAAGAAAGCGAGTCGAAGAAAGGAGCTCAGGGGCACTGTCATTCACAAACCTGCAGAGTTATAAATGACAGCTATCGTCCAAAAATATATTGAAGTAAGGCTGCCAAGAGGACTTGAAAGCGGGGCAGAATTGCAGGAAACCGATTTCAGGAGGTAGACTGGAATTGCATGTAAAGCATAGGAAAACAGGCAGAACGTCCACAATGATGCACTTGGCCAAAAAGGGCGTATGCATTTTTTCCTGAATATATTCAGGAAAAAACGCATACGCCCTTTTTGGCCAACCAAGCAAGCTTGCAAAGGAAATCTGCACTACAATGAAGTCTCACTGCCCCCCGGTCAAAAGGGCCATCTGAAAAAAGTGTAACATCCAGAAAGGCAGGACAGGCCATGGAGAACTGGGAGCCTAGTTAGGCTGATGGGCGGGATGTAAATTGCCAAGAGCCACTCTGGAGAAGTGTATGGTGTTTCCTGAAACATCTAGAAAACAAAGCAACAGAGCCTAGGGCACTTCCACTTATGGTCCTATAGCTTAGGGAAATTAAAATCAAAAAGACACAGCCACCCCAAAGTTTGGGACGGCTCTGTTTACAAGAACCTCGTTTACGGTACAAGTTCAATATCGCAGAAAGCGAAAAATGGATAAAGAAGTTGTGGTACTAACGTACAATGAAATATCACTCAGCAATGAAATCTATGTCATCAGGCCAGTAGCAGCATAATGAGTGGATTCAGGTATGATGATTCTAAGTGAAATAAGTCACACAGAAAAAGAAACATCATAAGATATCACTAATACACGCAATGTAAACTTGGCTACAGAGGAACTGAATTACAAAACAGAATAGGGTCTCAAATGTAGAAAACCAACTTATGCTTGCTTAAGGGGAAAGGTGAGTTGGGGTGCTACATAAAACCAGAGATTGAAATTAGCACAGATACCTTTCCATAAGCCAAATATGTAATAGACAAGAGCTACTGCTTGCTCAACGAAGTGGACTCAACACCCCATATTAAACGCCTAAGAATATACCTGACTAGTAAGAATCTTAAAACCTATGGATTTATATGTCTCCGAAAGAGAATCAAGCGTGTGTACAGCGGCATAAACGCAGCAGTGATAGGATTGGTGAGGTTCGGTGAGTAAATGCAGACCCTTTGAAGTCATATTGCATGGTACCCATTCCATGGTTCTCAACTCTCCAGGTTTAAGGGATTCTTCCTTCAGCTAAAACATGCATGTGGAACTCAGAGTATGATCCACCGTGTGATAGGGAAACGTGTTCAAATGTGTCTCAGTTTTCGGCCCCTGGTACTCGGGTGCAACATTCCAGACGCTTTACTAACACTCTCCCCACTTGGAGACTCAGTGCCTTTAACCTCCTGTTTGGCCCAGTTTGCAATTTCTGCGGAAAATGAACAGGAATAGGGAGAACCAATGAGAGACTAGCTGGAGGTGTCTGGACGGGCAAATTTAACTCTCATTTCCCACCAGGAAGAGGAATTAACCAAAGGCTCAGCGAGCCATGCCGGAAACACACTAGGGCCTGAAGCAATCCTGCGGTGTTGCGGCCAGCTCACAAGAAAGCGAGTCGAAGAAAGGAGCTCAGGGGCACTGTCATTCACAAACCTGCAGAGTTATAAATGACAGCTATCGTCCAAAAATATATTGAAGTAAGGCTGCCAAGAGGACTTGAAAGCGGGGCAGAATTGCAGGAAACCGATTTCAGGAGGTAGACTGGAATTGCATGTAAAGCATAGGAAAAGAGGCAGAACATCCACAATGATGCACTTGGCCAAAAAGGGCGTATGCGTTTTTTCCTGAATATTTTCAGGAAAAAACGCATACGCCCTTTTTGGCCAAGGAAGCAAGCTTGCAAAGGAAATCTGCACTACAATGAAGTCTCACTGCCCCCCGGTCAAAAGGGCCATCTGAAAAAAGTGTAAAATCCAGAAAGGCAGGACAGGCCATGGAGAACTGGGAGCCTAGTTAGGCTGATGGGCGGGATGTAAATTGCCAAGAGCCACTCTGGAGAAGTGTATGGTGTTTCCTGAAACATCTAAAAAACAAAGCAACAGAGCCTAGGGCACTTCCACTTATGGTCCTATAGCTTAAGGAAATTAAAATCAGAAAGACACAGCCACCCCAAAGTTTGGGACGGCTCTGTTTACAAGAACCTCGTTTACGGTACAAGTTCAATATCGCAGAAAGCGAAAAATGGATAAAGAAGTTGTGGTACTAACGTACAATGAAATATCACTCAGCAATGAAATCTATGTCATCAGGCCAGTAGCAGCATAATGAGTGGATTCAGGTACGATGATTCTAAGTGAAATAAGTCACACAGAAAAAGAAACATCATAAGATATCACTAATACACGGAATGTAAACTTGGCTACACAGGAACTGAATTACAAAACAGAATAGGGTCTCAAATGTAGAAAACCAACTTATGCTTGCTTAAGGGGAAAGGTGAGTTGGGGTGCTACATAAAACCAGAGATTGAAATTAGCACAGATACCTTTCCATAAGCCAAATATGTAATAGACAAGAGCTACTGCTTGCTCAACGAAGTGGACTCAACACCCCATATTAAACGCCTAAGAATATACCTGACTAGTAAGAATCTTAAAACCTATGGATTTATATGTCTCCGAAAGAGAATCAAGCGTGTGTACAGCGGCATAAACGCAGCAGTGATAGGATTGGTGAGGTTCGGTGAGCAAATGCAGACCCTTTGAAGTCATATTGCATGGTACCCATTCCACGGTTCTCAACTCTCCAGGTTTAAGGGATTCTTCCTTCAGCTAAAACATGCATGTGGAACCCAGAGTATGATCCACCGTGTGATCGGGAAACGTGTTCAAATGTGTCTCACTTTTCGTCCCCTGGTACTCGGGTGCAACATTCCAGACGCTTTACTAACACTCTCCCCACTTGGAGACTCAGTGCCTTTAACCTCCTGTTTGGCCCAGTTTGCAATTTCTGCGGAAAATGAACAGGAATAGGGAGAACCAATGAGAGACTAGCTGGAGGTGTCTGGACGGGCAAATTTAACTCTCATTTCCCACCAGGAAGAGGAATTAACCAAAGACTCAGCGAGTCATGCCAGAAACACACTAGGGCCTGAAGCAATCCTGCGGTGTTGCGGCCAGCTCACAAGAAAGCGAGTCGAAGAAAGGAGCTCAGGGGCACTGTCATTCACAAAACTGCAGAGTTATAAATGACAGCTATCGTCCAAAAATATATTGAAGTAAGGCTGCCAAGAGGACTTGAAAGCGGGGCAGAATTGCAGGAAACCGATTTCAGGAGGTAGACTGGAATTGCATGTAAAGCATAGGAAAACAGGCAGAACGTCCACAATGATGCACTTGGCCAAAAAGGGCGTATGCGTTTTTTCCTGAATATATTCAGGAAAAAACGCATACGCCCTTTTTGGCCAACCAAGCAAGCTTGCAAAGGAAATCTGCACTACAATGAAGTCTCACTGTCCCCCTGTCAAAAGGGCCATCTGAAAAAAGTGTAACATCCAGAAAGGCAGGACAGGCCATGGAGAACTGGGAGCCTAGTTAGGCTGATGGGCGGGATGTAAATTGCCAAGAGCCACTCTGGAGAAGTGTATGGTGTTTCCTGAAACATCTAGAAAACAAAGCAACAGAGCCTAGGGCACTTCCACTTATGGTCCTATAGCTTAGGGAAATTAAAATCAAAAAGACACAGCCACCCCAAAGTTTGGGACGGCTCTGTTTACAAGAACCTCGTTTACGGTACAAGTTCAATATCGCAGAAAGCGAAAAATGGATAAAGAAGTTGTGGTACTAACGTACAATGAAATATCACTCAGCAATGAAATCTATGTCATCAGGCCAGTAGCAGCATAATGAGTGGATTCAGGTATGATGATTCTAAGTGAAATAAGTCACACAGAAAAAGAAACATCATAAGATATCACTAATACACGGAATGTAAACTTAGCTACACAGGAACTGAATTACAAAACAGAATAGGGTCTCAAATGTAGAAAACCAACTTATGCTTGCTTAAGGGGAAAGGTGAGTTGGGGTGCTGCATAAAACCAGAGATTGAAATTAGCACAGATACCTTTCCATAAGCCAAATATGTAATAGACAAGAGCTACTGCTTGCTCAACGAAGTGGACTCAACACCCCATATTAAACGCCTAAGAATATACCTGACTAGTAAGAATCTTAAAACCTATGGATTTTTATGTCTCTGAAAGAGAATCAAGCATGTGTACAGCGGCATAAACGCAGCAGTGATAGGATTGGTGAGGTTCGGTGAGCAAATGCAGACCCATTGAAGTCATATTGCATGGTACCCATTCCATGGTTCTCAACTCTCCAGGTTTAAGGGATTCTTCCTTCAGCTAAAACATGCATGTGGAACTCAGAGTATGATCCACTGTGTGATCGGGAAACGTGTTCAAATGTGTCTCACTTTTCGTCCCCTGGTACTCGGGTGCAACATTCCAGACGCTTTACTAACACTCTCCCCACTTGGAGACTCAGTGCCTTTAACCTCCTGTTTGGCCCAGTTTGCAATTTCTGCAGAAAATGAACAGGAATAGGGAGAATCAATGAGACACTAGCTGGAGGTGTCTGGACGGGCAAATTTAACTCTCATTTCCCACCAGGAAGAGGAATTAACCAAAGGCTCAGCGAGCCATGCCAGAACCACACTAGGGCCTGAAGCAATCCTGCAGTATTGCAGCCAGCTCACAAGAAAGCGAGTCGAAGAAAGGAGCTCAGGGGCTCTGTCATTCACAAACCTGCAGAGTTATAAATGACAGCTATCGTCCAAAAATATATTGAAGTAAGGCTGCCAAGAGGACTTGAAAGCGGGGCAGAATTGCAGGAAACCGATTTCAGGAGGTAGACTGGAATTGCATGTAAAGCATAGGAAAAGAGGCAGAACGTCCACAATGATGCACTTGGCCAAAAAGGGCGTATGCGTTTTTTCCTGAATATATTCAGGAAAAAACGCATACGCCCTTTTTGGCCAACCAAGCAAGCTTGCAAAGGAAATCTGTACTACAATGAAGTCTCACTGCCCCCCGGTCAAAAGGGCCATCTGAAAAAAGTGTAAAATCCAGAAAGGCAGGACAGGCCATGGAGAACTGGGAGCCTAGTTAGGCTGATGGGCGGGATGTAAATTGCCAAGAGCCACTCTGGAGAAGTGTATGGTGTTTCCTGAAACATCTAAAAAACAAAGCAACAGAGCCTAGGGCACTTCCACTTATGGTCCTATAGCTTAGGGAAATTAAAATGAAAAAGACACAGCCACCCCAAAGTTTGGGATGGCTCTGTTTACAAGAACATCGTTTATGGTACAAGTTCAATATCGCAGAAAGCGAAAAATGGATAAAGAAGTTGTGGTACTAACGTACAATGAAATATCACTCAGCAATGAAATCTGTGTCATCAGGCCAGTAGCAGCATAATGAGTGGATTCAGGTATGATGATTCTAAGTGAAATAAGTCACACAGAAAAAGAAACATCATAAGATATCACTAATACACGGAATGTAAACTTGGCTACACAGGAACTGAATTACAAAACAGAATAGGGTCTCAAATGTAGAAAACCAACTTATGCTTGCTTAAGGGGAAAGGTGAGTTGGGGTGCTACATAAAACCAGAGATTGAAATTAGCACAGATACCTTTCCATAAGCCAAATATGTAATAGACAAGAGCTACTGCTTGCTCAACGAAGTGGACTCAACACCCCATATTAAACGCCTAAGAATATACCTGACTAGTAAGAATCTTAAAACCTATGGATTTATATGTCTCCGAAAGAGAATCAAGCGTGTGTACAGCGGCATAAACGCAGCAGTGATAGGATTGGTGAGGTTCGGTGAGCAAATGCAGACCCTTTGAAGTCATATTGCATGGTACCCATTCCACGGTTCTCAACTCTCCAGGTTTAAGGGATTCTTCCTTCAGCTAAAACATGCATGTGGAACCCAGAGTATGATCCACCGTGTGATCGGGAAACGTGTTCAAATGTGTCTCACTTTTCGTCCCCTGGTACTCGGGTGCAACATTCCAGACGCTTTACTAACACTCTCCCCACTTGGAGACTCAGTGCCTTTAACCTCCTGTTTGGCCCAGTTTGCAATTTCTGCGGAAAATGAACAGGAATAGGGAGAACCAATGAGAGACTAGCTGGAGGTGTCTGGACGGGCAAATTTAACTCTCATTTCCCACCAGGAAGAGGAATTAACCAAAGGCTCAGCGAGCCATGCCGGAACCACACTAGGGCCTGAAGCAATCCTGCAGTGTTGCAGCCAGCTCACAAGAAAGCGACTCGAAGAAAGGAGCTCAGGGGCTCTGTCATTCACAAACCTGCAGAGTTATAAATGACAGCTATCGTCCAAAAATATATTGAAGTAAGGCTGCCAAGAGGACTTGAAAGCGGGGCAGAATTGCAGGAAACCGATTTCAGGAGGTAGACTGGAATTGCATGTAAAGCATAGGAAAACAGGCAGAACGTCCACAATGATGCACTTGGCCAAAAAGGGCGTATGCGTTTTTTCCTGAATATATTCAGGAAAAAATGCATACGCCCTTTTTGGCCAACCAAGCAAGCTTGCAAAGGAAATCTGCACTACAATGAAGTCTCACTGGCCCCCGGTCAAAAGGGCCATCTGAAAAAAGTGTAAAATCCAGAAAGGCAGGACAGGCCATGGAGAACCGGGAGCCTAGTTAGGCTGATGGACGGGATGTAAATTGCCAAGAGCCACTCTGGAGAAGTGTATGATGTTTCCTGAAACATCTAAAAAACAAAGCAACAGAGCCTAGGGCACTTCCACTTATGGTCCTATAGCTTAGGGAAATTAAAATGAAAAAGACACAGCCACCCCAAAGTTTGGGATGGCTCTGTTTACAAGAACCTCGTTTACGGTACAAGTTCAATATCGCAGAAAGCGAAAAATGGATAAAGAAGTTGTGGTACTAACGTACAATGAAATATCACTCAGCAATGAAATCTATGTCATCAGGCCAGTAGCAGCATAATGAGTGGATTCAGGTACGATGATTCTAAGTGAAATAAGTCACACAGAAAAAGAAACATCATAAGATATCACTAATACACGGAATGTAAACTTGGCTACACAGGAACTGAATTACAAAACAGAATAGGGTCTCAAATGTAGAAAACCAACTTATGCTTGCTTAAGGGGAAAGGTGAGTTGGGGTGCTACATAAAACCAGAGATTGAAATTAGCACAGATACCTTTCCATAAGCCAAATATGTAATAGACAAGAGCTACTGCTTGCTCAACGAAGTGGACTCAACACCCCGTATTAAACGCCTAAGAATATACCTGACTAGTAAGAATCTTAAAACCTATGGGTTTATATGTCTCCGAAAGAGAATCAAGCGTGTGTACAGAGGCATAAACGCAGCAGGGATAGGATTGGTGAGGTTCGGTGAGCAAATGCAGACCCTTTGAAGTCATATTGCATGGTACCCATTCCACGGTTCTCAACTCTCCAGGTTTAAGGGATTCTTCCTTCAGCTAAAACATGCATGTGGAACCCAGAGTATGATCCACCGTGTGATCGGGAAACGTGTTCAAATGTGTCTCACTTTTCGTCCCCTGGTACTCGGGTGCAACATTCCAGACGCTTTACTAACACTCTCCCCACTTGGAGACTCAGTGCCTTTAACCTCCTGTTTGGCCCAGTTTGCAATTTCTGCGGAAAATGAACAGGAATAGGGAGAACCAATGAGAGACTAGCTGGAGGTGTCTGGACGGGCAAATTTAACTCTCATTTCCCACCAGGAAGAGGAATTAACCAAAGGCTCAGCGAGCCATGCCGGAAACACACTAGGGCCTGAAGCAATCCTGCGGTGTTGCGGCCAGCTCACAAGAAAGCGAGTCGAAGAAAGGAGCTCAGGGGCACTGTCATTCACAAACCTGCAGAGTTATAAATGACAGCTATCGTCCAAAAATATATTGAAGTAAGGCTGCCAAGAGGACTTGAAAGCGGGGCAGAATTGCAGGAAACTGATTTCAGGAGGTAGACTGGAATTGCATGTAAAGCATAGGAAAAGAGGCAGAACATCCACAATGATGCACTTGGCCAAAAAGGACGTATGCGTTTTTTCCTGAATATATTCAGGAAAAAACGCATACGCCCTTTTTGGCCAAGGAAGCAAGCTTGCAAAGGAAATCTGCACTACAATGAAGTCTCACTGCCCCCCGGTCAAAAGGGCCATCTGAAAAAAGTGTAAAATCCAGAAAGGCAGGACAGGCCATGGAGAACTGGGAGCCTAGTTAGGCTGATGGGCGGGATGTAAATTGCCAACAGCCACTCTGGAGAAGTGTATGGTGTTTCCTGAAACATCTAAAAAACAAAGCAACAGAGCCTAGGGCACTTCCACTTATGGTCCTATAGCTTAAGGAAATTAAAATCAAAAAGACACAGCCACCCCAAAGTTTGGGACGGCTCTGTTTACAAGAACCTCGTTTACGGTACAAGTTCAATATCGCAGAAAGCGAAAAATGGATAAAGAAGTTGTGGTACTAACGTACAATGAAATATCACTCAGCAATGAAATCTATGTCATCAGGCCAGTAGCAGCATAATGAGTGGATTCAGGTACGATGATTCTAAGTGAAATAAGTCACACAGAAAAAGAAACATCATAAGATATCACTAATACACGGAATGTAAACTTGGCTACACAGGAACTGAATTACAAAACAGAATAGGGTCTCAAATGTAGAAAACCAACTTATGCTTGCTTAAGGGGAAAGGTGAGTTGGGGTGCTACATAAAACCAGAGATTGAAATTAGCACAGATACCTTTCCATAAGCCAAATATGTAATAGACAAGAGCTACTGCTTGCTCAACGAAGTGGACTCAACACCCCATATTAAACGCCTAAGAATATACCTGACTAGTAAGAATCTTAAAACCTATGGATTTATATGTCTCCGAAAGAGAATCAAGCATGTGTACAGCAGCATAAACGCAGCAGGGATAGGATTGGTGAGGTTCGGTGAGCAAATGCAGACCCTTTGAAGTCATATTGCATGGTACCCATTCCACGGTTCTCAACTCTCCAGGTTTAAGGGATTCCTCCTTCAGCTAAAACATGCATGTGGAACCCAGAGTATGATCCACCGTGTGATCGGGAAACGTGTTCAAATGTGTCTCACTTTTCGTCCCCTGGTACTCGGGTGCAACATTCCAGAGGCTTTACTAACACTCTCCCCACTTGGAGACTCAGTGCCTTTAACCTCCTGTTTGGCCCAGTTTGCAATTTCTGCGGAAAATGAACAGGAATAGGGAGAACCAATGAGAGACTAGCTGGAGGTGTCTGGACGGGCAAATTTAACTCTCATTTCCCACCAGGAAGAGGAATTAACCAAAGGCTCAGCGAGCCATGCCGGAAACACACTAGGGCCTGAAGCAATCCTGCGGTGTTGCGGCCAGCTCACAAGAAAGCGAGTCGAAGAAAGGAGCTCAGGGGCACTGTCATTCACAAACCTGCAGAGTTATAAATGACAGGTATCGTCCAAAAATATATTGAAGTAAGGCTGCCAAGAGGACTTGAAAGCGGGGCAGAATTGCAGGAAACCGATTTCAGGAGGTAGACTGGAATTGCATGTAAAGCATAGGAAAAGAGGCAGAACGTCCACAATGATGCACTTGGCCAAAAAGGGCGTATGCGTTTTTTCCTGAATATATTCAGGAAAAAACGCATACGCCCTTTTTGGCCAACCAAGCAAGCTTGCAAAGGAAATCTGCACTACAATGAAGTCTCACTGCCCCCCGGTCAAAAGGGCCATCTGAAAAAAGTGTAAAATCCAAAAGGCAGGACAGGCCATGGAGAACTGGGAGCCTAGTTAGGCTGATGGGCGGGATGTAAACTGCCAACAGCCACTCTGGAGAAGTGTATGGTGTTTCCTGAAACATCTAAAAAACAAAGCAACAGAGCCTAGGGCACTTCCACTTATGGTCCTGTAGCTTAGGGAAATTAAAATCAAAAAGACACAGCCACCCCAAAGTTTGGGACGGCTCTGTTTACAAGAACCTCGTTTACGGTACAAGTTCAATATCGCAGAAAGCGAAAAATGGATAAAGAAGTTGTGGTACTAACGTACAATGAAATATCACTCAGCAATGAAATCTATGTCATCAGGCCCATAGCAGCATAATGAGTGGATTCAGGTATGATGATTCTAAGTGAAATAAGTCACACAGAAAAAGAAACATCATAAGATATCACTAATACACGGAATGTAAACTTGGCTACACAGGAACTGAATTACAAAACAGAATAGGGTCTCAAATGTAGAAAACCAACTTATGCTTGCTTAAGGGGAAAGGTGAGTTGGGGTGCTGCATAAAACCAGAGATTGAAATTAGCACAGATACCTTTCCATAAGCCAAATATGTAATAGACAAGAGCTACTGCTTGCTCAACGAAGTGGACTCAACACCCCATATTAAACGCCTAAGAATATACCTGACTAGTAAGAATCTTAAAACCTATGGATTTATATGTCTCCGAAAGAGAATCAAGCGTGTGTACAGCGGCATAAACGCAGCAGTGATAGGATTGGTGAGGTTCGGTGAGCAAATGCAGACCCTTTGAAGTCATATTGCATGGTACCCATTCCACGGTTCTCAACTCTCCAGGTTTAAGGGATTCTTCCTTCAGCTAAAACATGCATGTGGAACCCAGAGTATGATCCACCGTGTGATCGGGAAACGTGTTCAAATGTGTCTCACTTTTCGTCCCCTGGTACTCGGGTGCAACATTCCAGACGCTTTACTAACACTCTCCCCACTTGGAGACTCAGTGCCTTTAACCTCCTGTTTGGCCCAGTTTGCAATTTCTGCGGAAAATGAACAGGAATAGGGAGAACCAATGAGAGACTAGCTGGAGGTGTCTGGACGGGCAAATTTAACTCTCATTTCCCACCAGGAAGAGGAATTAACCAAAGGCTCAGCGAGCCATGCCGGAAACACACTAGGGCCTGAAGCAATCCTGCCGTGTTGCGGCCAGCTCACAAGAAAGCGAGTCGAAGAAAGGAGCTCAGGGTCACTGTCATTCACAAACCTGCAGAGTTATAAATGACAGCTATCGTCCAAAAATATATTGAAGTAAGGCTGCCAAGAGGACTTGAAAGCGGGGCAGAATTGCAGGAAACCGATTTCAGGAGGTAGACTGGAATTGCATGTAGAGCATAGGAAAACAGGCAGAACGTCCACAATGATGCACTTGGCCAAAAAGGGCGTATGCGTTTTTTCCTGAATATATTCAGGAAAAAACGCATACGCCCTTTTTGGCCAACCAAGCAAGCTTGCAAAGGAAATCTGCACTACAATGAAGTCTCACTGCCCCCCGGTCAAAAGGGCCATCTGAAAAAAGTGTAAAATCCAGAAAGGCAGGACAGGCCATGGAGAACTGGGAGCCTAGTTAGGCTGATGGGCAGGATGTAAACTGCCAACAGCCACTCTGGAGAAGTGTATGGTGTTTCCTGAAACATCTAAAAAACAAAGCAACAGAGCCTAGGGCACTTCCACTTATGGTCCTATAGCTTAGGGAAATTAAAATCAAAAAGACACAGCCACCCCAAAGTTTGGGATGGCTCTGTTTACAAGAACCTCGTTTACGGTACAAGTTCAATATCGCAGAAAGCGAAAAATGGATAAAGAAGTTGTGGCACTAACGTACAATGAAATATCACTCAGCAATGAAATCTATGTCATCAGGCCCATAGCAGCATAATGAGTGGATTCAGGTATGATGATTCTAAGTGAAATAAGTCACACAGAAAAAGAAACATCATAAGATATCACTAATACACGGAATGTAAACTTAGCTACACAGGAACTGAATTACAAAACAAAATAGGGTCTCAAATGTAGAA
The DNA here is from genome assembly GCF_964374135.1 of Grampus griseus. NCBI lineage: Eukaryota > Metazoa > Chordata > Mammalia > Artiodactyla > Delphinidae > Grampus > Grampus griseus. The sequence continues at coordinate 266,637 of NW_028133231.1, read as the reverse complement.
AACCAACTTATGCTTGCTTAAGGGGAAAGGTGAGTTGGGGTGCTGCATAAAACCAGAGATTGAAATTAGCACAGATACCTTTCCATAAGCCAAATATGTAATAGACAAGAGCTACTGCTTGCTCAACGAAGTGGACTCAACACCCCATATTAAACGCCTAAGAATATACCTGACTAGTAAGAATCTTAAAACCTATGGGTTTTTATGTCTCCGAAAGAGAATCAAGCATGTGTACAGCGGCATAAACGCAGCAGTGATAGGATTGGTGAGGTTCGGTGAGCAAATGCAGACCCATTGAAGTCATATTGCATGGTACCCATTCCATGGTTCTCAACTCTCCAGGTTTAAGGGATTCTTCCTTCAGCTAAAACATGCATGTGGAACTCAGAGTATGATCCACTGTGTGATCGGGAAACGTGTTCAAATGTGTCTCACTTTTCGTCCCCTGGTACTCGGGTGCAACATTCCAGACGCTTTACTAACACTCTCCCCACTTGGAGACTCAGTGCCTTTAACCTCCTGTTTGGCCCAGTTTGCAATTTCTGCAGAAAATGAACAGGAATAGGGAGAATCAATGAGACACTAGCTGGAGGTGTCTGGACGGGCAAATTTAACTCTCATTTCCCACCAGGAAGAGGAATTAACCAAAGGCTCAGCGAGCCATGCCAGAACCACACTAGGGCCTGAAGCAATCCTGCAGTATTGCAGCCAGCTCACAAGAAAGCGAGTCGAAGAAAGGAGCTCAGGGGCTCTGTCATTCACAAACTTGCAGAGTTATAAATGACAGCTATCGTCCAAAAATATATTGAAGTAAGGCTGCCAAGAGGACTTGAAAGCGGGGCAGAATTGCAGGAAACTGATTTCAGGAGGTAGACTGGAATTGCATGTAAAGCATAGGAAAAGAGGCAGAACATCCACAATGATGCACTTGGCCAAAAAGGGCGTATGCGTTTTTTCCTGAATATATTCAGGAAAAAACGCATACGCCCTTTTTGGCCAACCAAGCAAGCTTGCAAAGGAAATCTGTACTACAATGAAGTCTCACTGCCCCCCGGTCAAAAGGGCCATCTGAAAAAAGTGTAAAATCCAGAAAGGCAGGACAGGCCATGGAGAACGGGGAGCCTAGTTAGGCTGATGGGCGGGATGTAAATTGCCAAGAGCCACTCTGGAGAAGTGTATGGTGTTTCCTGAAACATCTAAAAAACAAAGCAACAGAGCCTAGGGCACTTCCACTTATGGTCCTATAGCTTAGGGAAATTAAAATCAAAAAGACACAGCCACCCCAAAGTTTGGGATGGCTCTGTTTACAAGAACCTCGTTTACGGTACAAGTTCAATATCGCAGAAAGCGAAAAATGGATAAAGAAGTTGTGGTACTAACGTACAATGAAATATCACTCAGCAATGAAATCTGTGTCATCAGGCCAGTAGCAGCATAATGAGTGGATTCAGGTATGATGATTCTAAGTGAAATAAGTCACACAGAAAAAGAAACATCATAAGATATCACTAATACACGGAATGTAAACTTGGCTACACAGGAACTGAATTACAAAACAGAATAGGGTCTCAAATGTAGAAAACCAACTTATGCTTGCTTAAGGGGAAAGGTGAGTTGGGGTGCTACATAAAACCAGAGATTGAAATTAGCACAGATACCTTTCCATAAGCCAAATATGTAATAGACAAGAGCTACTGCTTGCTCAACGAAGTGGACTCAACACCCCATATTAAACGCCTAAGAATATACCTGACTAGTAAGAATCTTAAAACCTATGGATTTATATGTCTCCGAAAGAGAATCAAGCGTGTGTACAGCGGCATAAACGCAGCAGTGATAGGATTGGTGAGGTTCGGTGAGCAAATGCAGACCCTTTGAAGTCATATTGCATGGTACCCATTCCACGGTTCTCAACTCTCCAGGTTTAAGGGATTCTTCCTTCAGCTAAAACATGCATGTGGAACCCAGAGTATGATCCACCGTGTGATCGGGAAACGTGTTCAAATGTGTCTCACTTTTCGTCCCCTGGTACTCGGGTGCAACATTCCAGACGCTTTACTAACACTCTCCCCACTTGGAGACTCAGTGCCTTTAACCTCCTGTTTGGCCCAGTTTGCAATTTCTGCGGAAAATGAACAGGAATAGGGAGAACCAATGAGAGACTAGCTGGAGGTGTCTGGACGGGCAAATTTAACTCTCATTTCCCACCAGGAAGAGGAATTAACCAAAGACTCAGCGAGTCATGCCAGAAACACACTAGGGCCTGAAGCAATCCTGCGGTGTTGCGGCCAGCTCACAAGAAAGCGAGTCGAAGAAAGGAGCTCAGGGGCACTGTCATTCACAAACCTGCAGAGTTATAAATGACAGGTATCGTCCAAAAATATATTGAAGTAAGGCTGCCAAGAGGACTTGAAAGCGGGGCAGAATTGCAGGAAACCGATTTCAGGAGGTAGACTGGAATTGCATGTAAAGCATAGGAAAAGAGGCAGAACGTCCACAATGATGCACTTGGCCAAAAAGGGCGTATGCGTTTTTTCCTGAATATATTCAGGAAAAAACGCATACGCCATTTTTGGCCAACCAAGCAAGCTTGCAAAGGAAATCTGCACTACAATGAAGTCTCACTGCCCCCCGGTCAAAAGGGCCATCTGAAAAAAGTGTAAAATCCAAAAGGCAGGACAGGCCATGGAGAACTGGGAGCCTAGTTAGGCTGATGGGCGGGATGTAAACTGCCAACAGCCACTCTGGAGAAGTGTATGGTGTTTCCTGAAACATCTAAAAAACAAAGCAACAGAGCCTAGGGCACTTCCACTTATGGTCCTGTATCTTAGGGAAATTAAAATCAAAAAGACACAGCCACCCCAAAGTTTGGGACGGCTCTGTTTACAAGAACCTCGTTTACGGTACAAGTTCAATATCGCAGAAAGCGAAAAATGGATAAAGAATTTGTGGTACTAACGTACAATGAAATATCACTCAGCAATGAAATCTATGTCATCAGGCCCATAGCAGCATAATGAGTGGATTCAGGTATGATGATTCTAAGTGAAATAAGTCACACAGAAAAAGAAACATCATAAGATATCACTAATACACGGAATGTAAACTTGGCTACACAGGAACTGAATTACAAAACAGAATAGGGTCTCAAATGTAGAAAACCAACTTATGCTTGCTTAAGGGGAAAGGTGAGTTGGGGTGCTGCATAAAACCAGAGATTGAAATTAGCACAGATACCTTTCCATAAGCCAAATATGTAATAGACAAGAGCTACTGCTTGCTCAACGAAGTGGACTCAACACCCCATATTAAACGCCTAAGAATATACCTGACTAGTAAGAATCTTAAAACCTATGGATTTATATGTCTCCGAAAGAGAATCAAGCGTGTGTACAGCGGCATAAACGCAGCAGTGATAGGATTGGTGAGGTTCGGTGAGCAAATGCAGACCCTTTGAAGTCATATTGCATGGTACCCATTCCACGGTTCTCAACTCTCCAGGTTTAAGGGATTCTTCCTTCAGCTAAAACATGCATGTGGAACCCAGAGTATGATCCACCGTGTGATCGGGAAACGTGTTCAAATGTGTCTCACTTTTCGTCCCCTGGTACTCGGGTGCAACATTCCAGACGCTTTACTAACACTCTCCCCACTTGGAGACTCAGTGCCTTTAACCTCCTGTTTGGCCCAGTTTGCAATTTCTGCGGAAAATGAACAGGAATAGGGAGAACCAATGAGAGACTAGCTGGAGGTGTCTGAACGGGCAAATTTAACTCTCATTTCCCACCAGGAAGAGGAATTAACCAAAGGCTCAGCGAGCCATGCCGGAAACACACTAGGGCCTGAAGCAATCCTGCCGTGTTGCGGCCAGCTCACAAGAAAGCGAGTCGAAGAAAGGAGCTCAGGGTCACTGTCATTCACAAACCTGCAGAGTTATAAATGACAGCTATCGTCCAAAAATATATTGAAGTAAGGCTGCCAAGAGGACTTGAAAGCGGGGCAGAATTGCAGGAAACCGATTTCAGGAGGTAGACTGGAATTGCATGTAGAGCATAGGAAAACAGGCAGAACGTCCACAATGATGCACTTGGCCAAAAAGGGCGTATGCGTTTTTTCCTGAATATATTCAGGAAAAAACGTATACGCCCTTTTTGGCCAACGAAGCAAGCTTGCAAAGGAAATCTGCACTACAATGAAGTCTCACTGCCCCCCGGTCAAAAGGGCCATCTGAAAAAAGTGTAAAATCCAGAAAGGCAGGACAGGCCATGGAGAACTGGGAGCCTAGTTAGGCTGATGGGCGGGATGTAAATTGCCAAGAGCCACTCTGGAGAAGTGTATGGTGTTTCCTGAAACATCTAAAAAACAAAGCAACAGAGCCTAGGGCACTTCCACTTATGGTCCTATAGCTTAGGGAAATTAAAATCAAAAAGACACAGCCACCCCAAAGTTTGGGACGGCTCTGTTTACAAGAACCTCGTTTACGGTACAAGTTCAATATCGCAGAAAGCGAAAAGTGGATAAAGAAGTTGTGGTACTATCGTACAATGAAATATCACTCAGCAATGAAATCTATGTCATCAGGCCCATAGCAGCATAATGAGTGGATTCAGGTATGATGATTCTAAGTGAAATAAGTCACACAGAAAAAGAAACATCATAAGATATCACTAATACACGGAATGTAAACTTGGCTACACAGGAACTGAATTACAAAACAGAATAGGGTCTCAAATGTAGAAAACCAACTTATGCTTGCTTAAGGGGAAAGGTGAGTTGGGGTGCTGCATAAAACCAGAGATTGAAATGAGCACAGACACCTTTCCATAAGCCAAATATGTAATAGACAAGAGCTACTGCTTGCTCAATGAAGTGGACTCAACACCCCATATTAAACGCCTAAGAATATACCTGACTAGTAAGAATCTTAAAACCTATGGATTTATATGTCTCCGAAAGAGAATCAAGCGTGTGTACAGCGGCATAAACGCAGCAGTGATAGGATTGGTGAGGTTCGGTGAGCAAATGCAGACCCTTTGAAGTCATATTGCATGGTACCCATTCCATGGTTCTCAACTCTCCAGGTTTAAGGGATTCTTCCTTCAGCTAAAACATGCATGTGGAACTCAGAGTATGATCCACCGTGTGATCGGGAAACGTGTTCAAATGTGTCTCACTTTTCGTCCCCTGGTACTCGGGTGCAACATTCCAGACGCTTTACTAACACTCTCCCCACTTGGAGAGTCAGTGCCTTTAACCTCCTGTTTGGCCCAGTTTGCAATTTCTGCGGAAAATGAACAGGAATAGAGAGAATCAATGAGAGACTAGCTGGAGGTGTCTGGACGGGCAAATTTAACTCTCATTTCCCACCAGGAAGAGGAATAAACCAAAGGCTCAGCGAGCCATGCCGGAACCACACTAGGGCCTGAAGCAATCCTGCAGTGTTGCAGCCAGCTCACAAGAAAGCGAGTTGAAGAAAGGAGCTCAGGGGCTCTGTCATTCACAAACCTGCAGAGTTATAAATGACAGATATCGTCCAAAAATATATTGAAGTAAGGCTGCCAAGAGGACTTGAAAGCGGGGCAGAATTGCAGGAAACCGATTTCAGGAGGTAGACTGGAATTGCATGTAAAGCATAGGAAAAGAGGCAGAACGTCCACAATGATGCACTTGGCCAAAAAGGGCGTATGCGTTTTTTCCTGAATATATTCAGGAAAAAACGCATACGCCCTTTTTGGCCAACCAAGCAAGCTTGCAAAGGAAATCTGCACTACAATGAAGTCTCACTGCCCCCCGGTCAAAAGGGCCATCTGAAAAAAGTGTAAAATCCAGAAAGGCAGGACAGGCCATGGAGAACTGGGAGCCTAGTTAGGCTGATGGGCGGGATGTAAATTGCCAAGAGCCACTCTGGAGAAGTGTATGGTGTTTCCTGAAACATCTAAAAAACAAAGCAACAGAGCCTAGGGCACTTCCACTTATGGTCCTATAGCTTAGGGAAATTAAAATCAAAAAGACACAGCCACCCTAAAGTTTGGGACGGCTCTGTTTACAAGAACCTCGTTTACAGTACAAGTTCAATATCGCAGAAAGCGAAAAATGGATAAAGAAGTTGTGGTACTAACGTACAATGCAATATCACTCAGCAATGAAATCTATGTCATCAGGCCAGTAGCAGCATAATGAGTGGATTCAGGTATGATGATTCTAAGTGAAATAAGTCACACAGAAAAAGAAACATCATAAGATATCACTAATACACGGAATGTAAACTTGGCTACACAGGAACTGAATTACAAAACAGAATAGGGTCTCAAATGTAGAAAACCAACTTATGCTTGCTTAAGGGGAAAGGTGAGTTGGGGTGCTGCATAAAACCAGAGATTGAAATGAGCACAGACACCTTTCCATAAGCCAAATATGTAATAGACAAGAGCTACTGCTTGCTGAATGAAGTGGACTCAACACCCCATATTAAACGCCTAAGAATATACCTGACTAGTAAGAATCTTAAAACCTATGGATTTATATGTCTCCGAAAGAGAATCAAGCGTGTGTACAGCGGCATAAACGCAGCAGTGATAGGATTGGTGAGGTTCGGTGAGCAAATGCAGACCCTTTGAAGTCATATTGCATGGTACCCATTCCATGGTTCTCAACTCTCCAGGTTTAAGGGATTCTTCCTTCAGCTAAAACATGCATGTGGAACTCAGAGTATGATCCACCGTGTGATCGGGAAACGTGTTCAAATGTGTCTCACTTTTCGTCCCCTGGTACTCGGGTGCAACATTCCAGACGCTTTACTAACACTCTCCCCACTTGGAGAGTCAGTGCCTTTAACCTCCTGTTTGGCCCAGTTTGCAATTTCTGCGGAAAATGAACAGGAATAGAGAGAATCAATGAGAGACTAGCTGGAGGTGTCTGGACGGGCAAATTTAACTCTCATTTCCCACCAGGAAGAGGAATAAACCAAAGGCTCAGCGAGCCATGCCGGAACCACACTAGGGCCTGAAGCAATCCTGCAGTGTTGCAGCCAGCTCACAAGAAAGCGAGTTGAAGAAAGGAGCTCAGGGGCTCTGTCATTCACAAACCTGCAGAGTTATAAATGACAGATATCGTCCAAAAATATATTGAAGTAAGGCTGCCAAGAGGACTTGAAAGCGGGGCAGAATTGCAGGAAACCGATTTCAGGAGGTAGACTGGAATTGCATGTAAAGCATAGGAAAACAGGCAGAACGTCCACAATGATGCACTTGGCCAAAAAGGGCGTATGCGTTTTTTCCTGAATATATTCAGGAAAAAACGCATACGCCCTTTTTGGCCAACCAAGCAAGCTTGCAAAGGAAATCTGCACTACAATGAAGTCTCACTGCCCCCCGGTCAAAAGGGCCATCTGAAAAAAGTGTAAAATCCAGAAAGGCAGGACAGGCCATGGAGAACTGGGAGCCTAGTTAGGCTGATGGGCGGGATGTAAATTGCCAAGAGCCACTCTGGAGAAGTGTATGGTGTTTCCTGAAACATCTAAAAAACAAAGCAACAGAGCCTAGGGCACTTCCACTTATGGTCCTATAGCTTAGGGAAATTAAAATCAAAAAGACACAGCCACCCTAAAGTTTGGGACGGCTCTGTTTACAAGAACCTCGTTTACAGTACAAGTTCAATATCGCAGAAAGCGAAAAATGGATAAAGAAGTTGTGGTACTAACGTACAATGCAATATCACTCAGCAATGAAATCTATGTCATCAGGCCAGTAGCAGCATAATGAGTGGATTCAGGTATGATGATTCTAAGTGAAATAAGTCACACAGAAAAAGAAACATCATAAGATATCACTAATACACGGAATGTAAACTTGGCTACACAGGAACTGAATTACAAAACAGAATAGGGTCTCAAATGTAGAAAACCAACTTATGCTTGCTTAAGGGGAAAGGTGAGTTGGGGTGCTACATAAAACCAGAGATTGAAATTAGCACAGATACCTTTCCATAAGCCAAATATGTAATAGACAAGAGCTACTGCTTGCTCAACGAAGTGGACTCAACACCCCATATTAAACGCCTAAGAATATACCTGACTAGTAAGAATCTTAAAACCTATGGATTTATATGTCTCCGAAAGAGAATCAAGCGTGTGTACAGCGGCATAAACGCAGCAGGGATAGGATTGGTGAGGTTCGGTGAGCAAATGCAGACCCTGTGAAGTCATATTGCATGGTACCCATTCCACGGTTCTCAACTCTCCAGGTTGAAGGGATTCTTCCTTCAGCTAAAACATGCATGTGGAACCCAGAGTATGATCCACCGTGTGATCGGGAAACGTGTTCAAATGTGTCTCACTTTTCGTCCCCTGGTACTCGGGTGCAACATTCCAGACGCTTTACTAACACTCTCCCCACTTGGAGACTCAGTGCCTTTAACCTCCTGTTTGGCCCAGTTTGCAATTTCTGCGGAAAATGAACAGGAATAGGGAGAACCAATGAGAGACTAGCTGGAGGTGTCTGGACGGGCAAATTTAACTCTCATTTCCCACCAGGAAGAGGAATTAACCAAAGGCTCAGCGAGCCATGCCGGAAACACACTAGGGCCTGAAGCAATCCTGCGGTGTTGCGGCCACCTCACAAGAAAGCGAGTTGAAGAAAGGAGCTCAGGGGCACTGTCATTCACAAACCTGCAGAGTTATAAATGACAGCTATCGTCCAAAAATATATTGAAGTAAGGCTGCCAAGAGGACTTGAAAGCGGGGCAGAATTGCAGGAAACCGATTTCAGGAGGTAGACTGGAATTGCATGTAAAGCATAGGAAAAGAAGCAGAACATCCACAATGATGCACTTGGCCAAAAAGGGCGTATGCGTTTTTTCCTGAATATATTCAGGAAAAAACGCATACGCCCTTTTTGGCCAACCAAGCAAGCTTGCAAAGGAAATCTGCACTACAATGAAGTCTCACTGCCCCCCGGTCAAAAGGGCCATCTGAAAAAAGTGTAAAATCCAGAAAGGCAGGACAGGCCATGGAGAACTGGGAGCCTAGTTATGCTGATGGGCGGGATGTAAATTGCCAAGAGCCACTCTGGAGAAGTGTATGGTGTTTCCTGAAACATCTAAAAAACAAAGCAACAGAGCCTAGGGCACTTCCACTTATGGTCCTATAGCTTAGGGAAATTAAAATCAAAAAGACACAGCCACCCCAAAGTTTGGGACGGCTCTGTTTACAAGAACCTCGTTTACGGTACAAGTTCAATATCGCAGAAAGCGAAAAATGGATAAAGAAGTTGTGGTACTAACGTACAATGAAATATCACTCAGCAATGAAATCTATGTCATCAGGCCAGTAGCAGCATAATGAGTGGATTCAGGTATGATGATTCTAAGTGAAATAAGTCACACAGAAAAAGAAACATCATAAGATATCACTAATACACGGAATGTAAACTTGGCTACACAGGAACTGAATTACAAAACAGAATAGGGTCTCAAATGTAGAAAACCAACTTATGCTTGCTTAAGGGGAAAGGTGAGTTGGGGTGCTACATAAAACCAGAGATTGAAATTAGCACAGATACCTTTCCATAAGCCAAATATGTAATAGACAAGAGCTACTGCTTGCTCAACGAAGTGGACTCAACACCCCATATTAAACGCCTAAGAATATACCTGACTAGTAAGAATCTTAAAACCTATGGATTTATATGTCTCCGAAAGAGAATCAAGCGTGTGTACAGCGGCATAAACGCAGCAGGGATAGGATTGGTGAGGTTCGGTGAGCAAATGCAGACCCTTTGAAGTCATATTGCATGGTACCCATTCCACGGTTCTCAACTCTCCAGGTTTAAGGGATTCTTCCTTCAGCTAAAACATGCATGTGGAACCCAGAGTATGATCCACCGTGTGATCGGGAAACGTGTTCAAATGTGTCTCACTTTTCGTCCCCTGGTACTCGGGTGCAACATTCCAGACGCTTTACTAACACTCTCCCCACTTGGAGACTCAGTGCCTTTAACCTCCTGTTTGGCCCAGTTTGCAATTTCTGCGGAAAATGAACAGGAATAGGGAGAACCAATGAGAGACTAGCTGGAGGTGTCTGGACGGGCAAATTTAACTCTCATTTCCCACCAGGAAGAGGAATTAACCAAAGGCTCAGCGAGCCATGCCGGAAACACACTAGGGCCTGAAGCAATCCTGCGGTGTTGCGGCCAGCTCACAAGAAAGCGAGTCGAAGAAAGGAGCTCAGGGGCACTGTCATTCACAAACCTGCAGAGTTCTAAATGACAGCTATCGTCCAAAAATATATTGAAGTAAGGCTGCCAAGAGGACTTGAAAGCGGGGCAGAATTGCAGGAAACCGATTTCAGGAGGTAGACTGGAATTGCATGTAAAGCATAGGAAAAGAGGCAGAACGTCCACAATGATGCACTTGGCCAAAAAGGGCGTATGCGTTTTTTCCTGAATATATTCAGGAAAAAACGCATACGCCCTTTTTGGCCACCCAAGCAAGCTTGCAAAGGAAATGTGCACTACAATGAAGTCTCACTGCCCCCCGGTCAAAAGGGCCATCTGAAAAAAGTGTAAAATCCAGAAAGCCAGGACAGGCCATGGAGAGCTGGGAGCCTAGTTAGGCTGATGGGCGGAATGTAAATTGCCAACAGCCACTCTGGAGAAGTGTATGGTGTTTCCTGAAACATCTAAAAAACAAAGCAACAGAGCCTAGGGCACTTCCACTTATGGTCCTATAGCTTAGGGAAATTAAAATCAAAAAGACACAGCCACCCCAAAGTTTGGGATGGCTCTGTTTACAAGAACCTCGTTTACGGTACAAGTTCAATATCGCAGAAAGCGAAAAATGGATAAAGAAGTTGTGGTACTAACGTACAATGAAATATCACTCAGCAATGAAATCTATGTCATCAGGCCCATAGCAGCATAATGAGTGGATTCAGGTATGATGATTCTAAGTGAAATAAGTCACACAGAAAAAGAAACATCATAAGATATCACTAATACACGGAATGTAAACTTAGCTACACAGGAACTGAATTACAAAACAGAATAGGGTCTCAAATGTAGAAAACCAACTTATGCTTGCTTAAGGGGAAAGGTGAGTTGGGGTGCTGCATAAAACCAGAGATTGAAATTAGCACAGATACCTTTCCATAAGCCAAATATGTAATAGACAAGAGCTACTGCTTGCTCAACGAAGTGGACTCAACACCCCATATTAAACGCCTAAGAATATACCTGACTAGTAAGAATCTTAAAACCTATGGATTTTTATGTCTCCGAAAGAGAATCAAGCATGTGTACAGCGGCATAAACGCAGCAGTGATAGGATTGGTGAGGTTCGGTGAGCAAATGCAGACCCTTTGAAGTCATATTGCATGGTACCCATTCCATGGTTCTCAACTCTCCAGGTTTAAGGGATTCTTCCTTCAGCTAAAACATGCATGTGGAACTCAGAGTATGATCCACCGTGTGATCGGGAAACGTGTTCAAATGTGTCTCACTTTTCGTCCCCTGGTACTCGGGTGCAACATTCCAGACGCTATACTAACACTCTCCCCACTTGGAGAGTCAGTGCCTTTAACCTCCTGTTTGGCCCAGTTTGCAATTTCTGCGGAAAATGAACAGGAATAGGGAGAATCAATGAGAGACTAGCTGGAGGTGTCTGGACGGGCAAATTTAACTCTCATTTCCCACCAGGAAGAGGAATTAACCAAAGGCTCAGCGAGCCATGCCGGAACCACACTAGGGCCTGAAGCAATCCTGCAGTGTTGCAGCCAGCTCACAAGAAAGCGAGTCGAAGAAAGGAGCTCAGGGGCTCTGTCATTCACAAACCTGCAGAGTTATAAATGACAGCTATCGTCCAAAAATATATTGAAGTAAGGCTGCCAAGAGGACTTGAAAGCGGGGCAGAATTGCACGAAACCGGTTTCAGGAGGTAGACTGGAATTGCATGTAAAGCATAGGAAAAGAGGCAGAACGTCCACAATGATGCACTTGGCCAAAAAGGGCGTATGCGTTTTTTCCTGAATATATTCAGGAAAAAACGCATACGCCCTTTTTGGCCAACCAAGCAAGCTTGCAAAGGAAATCTGCACTACAATGAAGTCTCACTGCCCCCCGGTCAAAAGGGCCATCTGAAAAAAGTGTAAAATCCAGAAAGGCAGGACAGGCCATGGAGAACTGGGAGCCTAGTTAGGCTGATGGGCGGGATGTAAATTGCCAAGAGCCACTCTGGAGAAGTGTATGGTGTTTCCTGAAACATCTAAAAAACAAAGCAACAGAGCCTAGGGCACTTCCACTTATGGTCCTATAGCTTAGGGAAATTAAAATCAAAAAGACACAGCCACCCCAAAGTTTGGGATGGCTCTGTTTACAAGAACCTAGTTTACGGTACAAGTTCAATATCGCAGAAAGCGAAAAATGGATAAAGAAGTTGTGGTACTAACGTACAATGAAATATCACTCAGCAATGAAATCTATGTCATCAGGCCCATAGAAGCATAATGAGTGGATTCAGGTACGATGATTCTAAGTGAAATAAGTCACACAGAAAAAGAAACATCATAAGATATCACTAATACACGGAATGTAAACTTGGCTACACAGGAACTGAATTACAAAACAGAATAGGGTCTCAAATGTAGAAAACCAACTTATGCTTGCTTAAGGGGAAAGGTGAGTTGGGGTGCTGCATAAAACCAGAGATTGAAATTAGCACAGATACCTTTCCATAAGCCAAATATGTAATAGACAAGAGCTACTGCTTGCTCAGCGAAGTGGACTCAACACCCCATATTAAACGCCTAAGAATATACCTGACTAGTAAGAATCTTAAAACCTATGGATTTATATGTCTCCGAAAGAGAATCAAGCGTGTGTACAGCGGCATATATGCAGCAGTGATAGGATTGGTGATGTTTGGTGAGCAAATGCAGACCCTTTGAAGTCATATTGCATGGTACCCATTCCATGGTTCTCAACTCTCCAGGTTTAAGGGATTCTTCCTTCAGCTAAAACATGCATGTGGAACTCAGAGTATGATCCACCGTGTGATCGGGAAACGTGTTCAAATGTGTCTCACTTTTCGTCCCCTGGTACTCGGGTGCAACATTCCAGACGCTTTACTAACACTCTCCCCACTTGGAGAGTCAGTGCCTTTAACCTCCTGTTTGGCCCAGTTTGCAATTTCTGAGAAAAATGAACAGGAATAGGGAGAATCAATGAGAGACTAGCTGGAGGTGTCTGGACGGGCAAATTTAACTCTCATTTCCCACCAGGAAGAGGAATTAACCAAAGGCTCAGCGAGACATGCCGGAACCACACTAGGGCCTGAAGCAATCCTGCAGTGTTGCAGCCAGCTCACAAGAAAGCGAGTTGAAGAAAGGAGCTCAGGGTCTCTGTCATTCACAAACCTGCAGAGTTATAAATGACAGCTATCGTCCAAAAATATATTGAAGTAAGGCTGCCAAGAGGACTTGAAAGCGGGGCAGAATTGCAGGAAACCGATTTCAGGAGGTAGACTGGAATTGCATGTAAAGCATAGGAAAAGAGGCAGAACGTCCACAATGATGCACTTGGCCAAAAAGGGCGTATGCGTTTTTTCCTGAATATATTCAGGAAAAAATGCATACGCCCTTTTTGGCCAACCAAGCAAGCTTGCAAAGGAAATCTGCACTACAATGAAGTCTCACTGCCCCCCGGTCAAAAGGGCCATCTGAAAAAAGTGTAAAATCCAGAAAGGCAGGACAGGCCATGGAGAACTGGGAGCCTAGTTAGGCTGATGGGCGGGATGTAAATTGCCAACAGCCACTCTGGAGAAGTGTATGGTGTTTCCTGAAACATCTAAAAAACAAAGCAACAGAGCCTAGGGCACTTCCACTTATGGTCCTATAGCTTAGGGAAATTAAAATCAAAAAGACACAGCCACCCCAAAGTTTGGGACGGCTCTGTTTACAAGAACCTCGTTTACGGTACAAGTTCAATATCGTAGAAAGCGAATAATGGATAAAGAAGTTGTGGTACTAACGTACAATGAAATATCACTCAGCAATGAAATCTATGTCATCAGGCCCATAGCAGCATAATGAGTGGATTCAGGTATGATGATTCTAAGTGAAATAAGTCACACAGAAAAAGAAACATCATAAGATATCACTAATACACGAAATGTAAACTTGGCTACACAGGAACTGAATTACAAAACAGAATAGGGTCTCAAATGTAGAAAACCAACTTATGCTTGCTTAAGGGGAAATGTGAGTTGGGGTGCTGCATAAAACCAGAGATTGAAATTAGCACAGATAACTTTCCATAAGCCAAATATGTAATAGACAAGAGCTACTGCTTGCTCAACGAAGTGGACTCAACACCCCATATTAAACGGCTAAGAATATACCTGACTAGTAAGAATCTTAAAACCTATGGATTTATATGTCTCCGAAAGAGAATCAAGCGTGTGTACAGCGGCATAAACGCAGCAGTGATAGGATTGGTGAGGTTCGGTGAGCAAATTCAGACCCTTTGAAGTCATATTGCATGGTACCCATTCCATGGTTCTTAACTCTCCAGGTTTAAGGGATTCTTCCTTCAGCTAAAACATGCATGTGGAACCCAGAGTATGATCCACCGTGTGAACGGAAAACGTGTTCAAATGTGTCTCACTTTTCGTCCCCTGGTACTCGGGTGCAACATTCCAGACGCTTTACTAACACTCTCCCCACTTGGAGAGTCAGTGCCTCTAACCTCCTGTTTGGCCCAGTTTGCAATTTCTGCGGAAAATGAACAGGAATAGGGAGAACCAATGAGAGACTAGCTGGAGGTGTCTCGACGGGCAAATTTAACTCTCATTTCCCACCAGGAAGAGGAATTAACCAAAGGCTCAGCGAGCCATGCCGGAAACACACTAGGGCCTGAAGCAATCCTGCGGTGTTGTGGCTAGCCCACAAGAAAGCGAGTCGAAGAAAGGAGCTCAGGGGCTCTGTCATTCACAAACCTGCAGAGTTATAAATGACAGCTATCGTCCAAAAATATATTGAAGTAAGGCTGCCAAGAGGACTTGAAAGCGGGGCAGAATTGCAGGAAACCGATTTCAGGAGGTAGACTGGAATTGCATGTAAAGCATAGGAAAAGAGGCAGAACGTCCACAATGATGCACTTGGCCAAAAAGGGCGTATGCGTTTTTTCCTGAATATATTCAGGAAAAAACGCATACGCCCTTTTTGGCCAACCAAGCAAGCTTGCAAAGGAAATCTGCACTACAATGAAGTCTCACTGCCCCCCGGTCAAAAGGGCCATCTGAAAAAAGTGTAAAATCCAGAAAGGCAGGACAGGCCATGGAGAACTGGGAGCCTAGTTAGGCTGATGGGCGGGATGTAAATTGCCAAGAGCCACTCTGGAGAAGTGTATGGTGTTTCCTGAAACATCTATAAAACAAAGCAACAGAGCCTAGGGCACTTCCACTTATGGTCCTATAGCTTAAGGAAATTAAAATAAAAAAGACACAGCCACCCCAAAGTTTGGGACAGCTCTGTTTACAAGAACCTCGTTTATGGTACAAGTTCAATATCGCAGAAAGCGAAAAATGGATAAAGAAGTTGTGGTACTAACGTACAATGAAGTATCACTCAGCAATGAAATCTATGTCATCAGGCCCATAGCAGCATAATGAGTGGATTCAGGTACGATGATTCTAAGTGAAATAAGTCACACAGAAAAAGAAACATCATAAGATATCACTAATACACGGAATGTAAACTTGGCTACACAGGAACTGAATTACAAAACAGAATAGGGTCTCAAATGTAGAAAACCAACATATGCTTGCTTAAGGGGAAAGGTGAGTTGGGGTGCTGCATAAAACCAGAGATTGACATTAGCACAGATACCTTTCTATAAGCCAAATATGTAACAGACAAGAGCTACTGCTTGCTCAACGAAGTGGACTCAACACTCCATATTAAACGCCTAAGAATATACCTGACTAGTAAGAATCTTAAAACCTATGGATTTATATGTCTCCGAAAGAGAATCAAGCGTGTGTACAGAGGCATAAACGCAGCAGTGATAGGATTGGTGAGGTTCGGTGAGCAAATGCAGACCCTTTGAAGTCATATTGCATGGTACCCATTCCATGGTTCTCAACTCTCCAGGTTTAAGGGATTCTTCCTTCAGCTAAAACATGCATGTGGAACTCAGAGTATGATCCACCGTGTGATCGGGAAACGTGTTCAAATGTGTCTCACTTTTCGTCCCCTGGTACTCGGGTGCAACATTCCAGACGCTTTACTAACACTCTCCCCACTTGGAGAGTCAGTGCCTTTAACCTCCTGTTTGGCCCTGTTTGCAATTTCTGCGGAAAATGAACAGGAATAGGGAGAATCAATGAGAGACTAGCTGGAGGTGTCTGGACGGGCAAATTTAACTCTCATTTCCCACCAGGAAGAGGAATTACCCAAAGGCTCAGCAAGCCATGCCGGAACCACACTAGGGCCTGAAGCAATCCTGCAGTGTTGCAGCCAGCTCACAAGAAAGCGAGTTGAAGAAAGAAGCTCAGGGTCTCTGTCATTCACAAACCTGCAGAGTTATAAATGACAGCTATCGTCCAAAAATATATTGAAGTAAGGCTGCCAAGAGGACTTGAAAGCGGGGCAGAATTGCAGGAAACCGATTTCAGGAGGTAGACTGGAATTGCATGTAAAGCATAGGAAAAGAGGCAGAACGTCCACAATGATGCACTTGGCCAAAAAGTGCGTATGCGTTTTTTCCTGAATATATTCAGGAAAAAACGCATACGCCCTTTTTGGCCAACCAAGCAAGCTTGCAAAGGAAATCTGCACTACAATGAAGTCTCACTGCCCCCCGGTCAAAAGGGCCATCTGAAAAAAGTGTAAAATCCAGAAAGGCAGGACAGGCCATGGAGAACTGGGAGCCTAGTTAGGCTGATGGGCGGGATGTAAATTGCCAACAGCCACTCTGGAGAAGTGTATGGTGTTTCCTGAAACATCTAAAAAACAAAGCAACAGAGCCTAGGGCACTTCCACTTATGGTCCTATAGCTTAGGGAAATTAAAATCAAAAAGACACAGCCACCCCAAAGTTTGGGATGGCTCTGTTTACAAGAACCTCGTTTACGGTACAAGTTCAATATCGCAGAAAGCGAAAAATGGATAAAGAAGTTGTGGGACTAACGTACAATGAAATATCACTCAGCAATGAAATCTATGTCATCAGGCCCATAGCAGCATAATGAGTGGATTCAGGTATGATGATTCTAAGTGAAATAAGTCACACAGAAAAAGAAACATCATAAGATATCACTAATACACGGAATGTAAACTTGGCTACACAGGAACTGAATTACAAAACAGAATAGGGTCTCAAATGTAGAAAACCAACTTATGCTTGCTTAAGGGGAAATGTGAGTTGGGGTGCTACATAAAACCAGAGATTGAAATTAGCACAGATACCTTTCCATAAGCCAAATATGTAATAGACAAGAGCTACTGCTTGCTCAACGAAGTGGACTCAACACCCCATATTAAACGCCTAAGAATATACCTGACTAGTAAGAATCTTAAAACCTATGGATTTATATGTCTCCGAAAGAGAATCAAGCGTGTGTACAGAGGCATAAACGCAGCAGTGATAGGATTGGTGAGGTTCGGTGAGCAAATGCAGACCCTTTGAAGTCATATTGCATGGTACACATTCCACGGTTCTCAACTCTCCAGGTTTAAGGGATTCTTCCTTCAGCTAAAACATGCATGTGGAACTCAGAGTATGATCCACCGTGTGACCGGGAAACGTGTTCAAATGTGTCTCACTTTTCGTCCCCTGGTACTCGGGTGCAACATTCCAGATGCTTTACTAACACTCTCCCCACTTGGAGACTCAGTGCCTTTAACCTCCTGTTTGGCCCAGTTTGCAATTTCTGCGGAAAATGTACAGGAATAGAGAGAATCAATGAGAGACTAGCTGGAGGTGTGTGGACGGGCAAATTTAACTCTCATTTCCCACCAGGAAGAGGAATTAACCAAAGGCTCAGCGAGCCATGCCGGAAACACACTAGGGCCTGAAGCAATCCTGCAGTGTTGCAGTCAGCTCACAAGAAAGCGAGTTGAAGAAAGGAGCTCAGGGGCTCTGTCATTCACAAACCTGCAGAGTTATAAATGACAGCTATCGTCCAAAAATATATTGAAGTAAGGCTGCCAAGAGGACTTGAAAGCGGGGCAGAATTGCAGGAAACCAATTTCAGGAGGTAGACTGGAAATGCATGTAAAGCATAGGAAAAGAGGCAGAACGTCCACAATGATGCACTTGGCCAAAAAGGGCGTATGCGTTTTTTCCTGAATATATTCAAGAAAAAATGCATACGCCCTTTTTGGCCAACCAAGCAAGCTTGCAAAGGAAATCTGCACTTCAATGAAGTCTCACTGCCCCCCGGTCAATAGGGCCATCTGAAAAAAGTGTAAAATCCAGAAAGGCAGGACAGGCCATGGAGAACTGGGAGCCTAGTTAGGCTGATGGGCGGGATGTAAATTGCCAAGAGCCACTCTGGAGAAGTGTATGGTGTTTCCTGAAACATCTAAAAAACAAAGCAACAGAGCCTAGGGCACTTCCACTTATGGTCCTATAGCTTAGGGAAATTAAAATCAAAAAGACACAGCCACCCCAAAGTATGGGACAGCTCTGTTTACAAGAACCTCGTTTACGGTACAAGTTCAATATCGCAGAAAGCGAAAAATGGATAAAGAATTTGTGGTACTAACGTACAATGAAATATCACTCAGCAATGAAATCTATGTCATCAGGCCAGTAGCAGCATAATGAGTGGATTCAGGTACGATGATTCTAAGTGAAATAAGTCACACAGAAAAAGAAACATCATAAGATATCACTAATACACGGAATGTAAACTTGGCTACACAGGAACTGAATTACAAAACAGAATAGGGTCTCAAATGTAGAAAACCAACTTATGCTTGCTTAAGGGGAAAGGTGAGTTGGGGTGCTACATAAAATCAGAGATTGAAATTAGCACAGATACCTTTCCATAAGCCAAATATGTAATAGACAAGAGCTACTGCTTGCTCAACGAAGTGGACTCAACACCCCATATTAAACGCCTAAGAATATACCTGACTAGTAAGAATCTTAAAACCTATGGATTTATATGTCTCCGAAAGAGAATCAGGCATGTGTACAGCGGCATAAACGCAGCAGGGATAGGATTGGTGAGGTTCGGTGAGCAAATGCAGACCCTTTGAAGTCATATTGCATGGTACCCATTCCACGGTTCTCAACTCTCCAGGTTTAAGGGATTCTTCCTTCAGCTAAAACATGAATGTGGAACCCAGAGTATGATCCACCGTGCGATCGGGAAACGTGTTCAAATGTGTCTCACTTTTCGTCCCCTGGTACTCG
Source organism: Grampus griseus (assembly GCF_964374135.1). NCBI lineage: Eukaryota > Metazoa > Chordata > Mammalia > Artiodactyla > Delphinidae > Grampus > Grampus griseus. The sequence continues at coordinate 247,223 of NW_028133231.1, read as the reverse complement.
GGTGCAACATTCCAGACGCTTTACTAACACTCTCCCCATTTGGAGACTCAGTGCCTTTAACCTCCTGTTTGGCCAAGTTTGCAAATTCTGCGGAAAATGAACAGGAATAGGGAGAACCAATGAGAGACTAGCTGGAGGTGTCTGGACGGGCAAATTTAACTCTCATTTCCCACCAGGAAGAGGAATTAACCAAAGGCTCAGCGAGCCATGCCGGAAACACACTAGGGCCTGAATCAATCCTGCGGTGTTGCAGCCAGCTCACAAGAAAGCGAGTTGAAGAAAGGAGCTCAGGTGCTCTGTCATTCACAAACCTGCAGAGTTATAAATGACAGCTATCGTCCAAAAATATATTGAAGTAAGGCTGCCAAGAGGACTTCAAAGCGGGGCAGAATTGCAGGAAACCGATTTCAGGAGGTAGACTGGAATTGCATGTAAAGCATAGGAAAAGAGGCAGAACGTCCACAATGATGCACTTGGCCAAAAAGGGCGTATGCGTTTTTTCCTGAATATATTCAGGAAAAGACGCATACGCCCTTTTTGGCCAACCAAGCAAGCTTGCAAAGGAAATCTGCACTACAATGAAGTCTCACTGCCCCCCGGTCAAAAGGGTCATCTGAAAAAAGTGTAAAATCCAGAAAGGCAGGACAGGCCATGGAGAACTGGGAGCCTAGTTAGGCTGATGGGCGGGATGTAAATTGCCAACAGCCACTCTGGAGAAGTGTATGGTGTTTCCTGAAACATCTAAAAAACAAAGCAACAGAGCCTAGGGCACTTCCACTTATGGTCCTATAGCTTAGGGAAATTAAAATCAAAAAGACACAGCCACACCAAAATTTGGGATGGCTCTGTTTACAAGCACCTCATTTACGGTACAAGTTCAATATCGCAGAAAGCGAAAAATGGATAAAGAAGTTGTGGTACTAACGTACAATGAAATATCACTCAGCAATGAAATCTATGTCATCAGGCCCATAGCAGCATAATGAGTGGATTCAGGTATGATGATTCTAAGTGAAATAAGTCACACAGAAAAAGAAACATCATAAGATATCACTAATACACGGAATGTAAACTTGGCTACACAGGAACTGAATTACAAAACAGAATAGGGTCTCAAATGTAGAAAACCAACTTATGCTTGCTTAAGGGGAAAGGTGAGTTGGGGTGCTGCATAAAACCAGAGATTGAAATTAGCACAGATACCTTTCCATAAGCCAAATATGTAATAGACAAGAGCTACTGCTTGCTCAACAAAGTGGACTCAACACCCCATATTAAACGCCTAAGAATATACCTGACTAGTAAGAATCTTAAAACCTATGGATTTATATGTCTCCGAAAGAGAATCAAGCGTGTGTACAGCGGCATAAACGCAGCAGTGATAGGATTGGTGATTTTCGGTGAGCAAATGCAGACCCTTTGAAGTCATATTGCATGGTACCCATTCCATGGTTCTCAACTGTCCAGGTTTAAGGGATTCTTCCTTCAGCTAAAACATGCATGTGGAACTCAGAGTATGATCCACCGTGTGATCGGGAAACGTGTTCAAATGTGTCTCACTTTTCGTCCCCTGGTACTCGGGTGCAACATTCCAGACGCTTTACTAACACTCTCCCCACTTGGAGACTCAGTGCCTTTAACCTCCTGTTTGGCCCAGTTTGCAATTTCTGCGGAAAATGAACAGGAATAGGGAGAACCAATGAGAGACTAGCTGGAGGTGTCTGGACGGGCAAATTTAACTCTCATTTCCCACCAGGAAGAGGAATTAACCAAAGGCTCAGCGAGCCATGCCGGAACCACACTAGGGCCTGAAGAAATCCTGCGGTGTTGCAGCCAGCTCACAAGAAAGCGAGTTGAAGAAAGGAGCTCAGGGGCACTGTAATTCACAAACCTGCAGAGTTCTAAATGACAGTTATCGTCCAAAAATATATTGAAGTAAGGCTGCCAAGAGGACTTGAAAGCGGGGCAGAATTGCAGGAAACCGATTTCAGGAGGTAGACTGGAATTGCATGTAAAGCCTAGGAAAAGAAGCAGAACGTCCACAATGATGCACTTGGCCAAAAAGGGCGTAAGCGTTTTTTCCTGAATATATTCAGGAAAAAACGCATACGCCCTTTTTGGCCAACCAAGCAAGCTTGCAAAGGAAATCTGCACTACAATGAAGTCTCACTGCCCCCCGGTCAAAAGGGCCATCTGAAAAAAGTGTAAAATCCAGAAAGGCAGGACAGGCCATGGAGAACTGGGAGCCTAGTTAGGCTGATGGGCGGGATGTAAATTACCAACAGCCACTCTGGAGAAGTGTATGGTGTTTCCTGAAACATCTAAAAATCAAAGCAACAGAGCCGAGGGCACTTCCACTTATGGTCCTATAGATTAGGGAAATTAAAATCAAAAAGACACAGCCACCCCAAAGTTTGGGACGGCTCTGTTTACAAGAACCTCGTTTACGGTACAAGTTCAATATCGCAGAAAGCGAAAAATGGATAAAGAAGTTGTGGTACTTACGTACAATGCAATATCACTCAGCAATGAAATCTATGTCATCAGGCCCATAGCAGCATAATGAGTGGATTCAGGTACGATGATTCTAAGTGAAATAAGTCACACAGAAAAAGAAACATCATAAGATATCACTAATACACGGAATGTAAACTTGGCTACACAGGAACTGAATTACAAAACAGAATAGGGTCTCAAATGCAGAAAACCAACTTATGCTTGCTTAAGGGGAAAGGTGAGTTGGGGTGCTGCATAAAACCAGAGATTGAAATTAGCACAGATACCTTTCCATAAGCCAAATATGTAATAGACAAGAGCTACTGCTTGCTCAACGAAGTGGACTCAACACCCCATATTAAACGCCTAAGAATATACCTGACTAGTAAGAATCTTAAAACCTATGTATTTATATGTCTCCGAAAGAGAATCAAGCGTGTGTACAGCGGCATAAACGCAGCAGTGATAGGATTGGTGAGGTTCGTTGAGCAAATGCAGACCCTTTGAAGTCATACTGCATGGTACCCATTCCATGGTTCTCAACTCTCCAAGTTTAAGGGATTCTTCCTTCAGCTAAAACATGCATGTGGAACCCAGAGTATGATCCACCATGTGATCGGGAAACGTGTTCAAATGTGTCTCACTTTTCGTCCCCTGGTACTCGGGTGCAACATTCCAGACGCTTTACTAACACTCTCCCCACTTGGAGAGTCAGTGTCTTCAACTTCCTGTTTGGCCCAGTTTGCAATTTCTGCGGAAAATGAACAGGAATAGGGAGAACCAATGAGAGACTAGCTGGAGGTGTCTGGACGGGCAAATTTATCTCTCATTTCCCACCAGGAAGAGGAATTAACCAAAGGCTCAGCGAGACATGCCGGAACCACACTAGGGCCTGAAGCAATCCTGCGTTGTTGCAGCCACCTCAAAAGAAAACGAGTTGAAGAAAGGAGCTCAGGGGCACTGTAATTCGCAAACCTGCAGAGTTATAAATGACAGCTATCGTCCAAAAATATATTGAAGTAAGGCTGCCAAGAGGACTTGAAAGCGGGGCAGAATTGCAGGAAACCGATTTCAGGAGGTAGACTGGAATTGCATGTAAAGAATAGGAAAAGAGGCAGAACATCCACAATGATGCACTTGGGCAAAAAGGGCGTATGCGTTTTTTCCTGAATATATTCAGGAAAAAACGCATACGCCCTTTTTGGCCAACCAAGCAAGCTTGCAAAGGAAATCTGCACTACAATGAAGTCTCACTGCCCCCCGGTCAAAAGGGCCATCTGAAAAAAGTGTAAAATCCAGAAAGGCAGGACAGGCCATGGAGAACTGGGAGCCTAGTTAGGCTGATGGGCGGGATGTAAATTGCCAAGAGCCACTCTGGAGAAGTGTATGGTGTTTCCTGAAACATCTAAAAAACAAAGCAACAGAGCCTAGGGCACTTCCACTTATGGTCCTATAGCTTAGGGAAATTAAAATCAAAAAGACACAGCCACCCCAAAGTTTGGGATGGCTCTGTTTACAAGAACCTCGTTTACGGTACAAGTTCAATATCACAGAAAGCGAAAAATGGATAAAGAAGTTGTGGTACTAACGTACAATGAAATATCACTCAGCAATGAAATCTATGTCATCAGGCCCATAGCAGCATAATGAGTGGATTCAGGTATGATGATTCTAAGTGAAATAAGTCACACAGAAAAAGAAACATCATAAGATATCACTAATACACGGAATGTATACTTGGCTACACAGGAACTGAATTACAAAACAGAATAGGGTCTCAAATGTAGAAAACCAACTTATGCTTGCTTAAGGGGAAAGGTGAGTTGGGGTGCTGCATAAAACCAGAGATTGAAATTAGCACAGATACCTTTCCATAAGCCAAATATGTAATAGACAAGAGCTACTGCTTGCTCAACGAAGTGGACTCAACACCCCATATTAAACGCCTAAGAATATACCTGACTAGTAAGAATCTTAAAACCTATGGATTTATATGTCTCCGAAAGAGAATCAAGCGTGTGTACAGCGGCATAAACAAAGCAGTGATAGGATTGGTGAGGTTCGGTGAGCAAATGCAGACCCTTTGAAGTCATATTGCATGGTACCCATTCCATGGGTCTCAACTCTCCAGGTTTAAGGGATTCTTCCTTCAGCTAAAACATGCATGTGGAACCCAGAGTATGATCCACCGTGTGATAGGGAAACGTGTTCAAATGTGTCTCAGTTTTCGTCCCCTGGTACTCGGGTGCAACATTCCAGACGCTTTACTAACACTCTCCCCACTTGGAGAGTCAGTGCCTTTAACCTCCTGTTTGGCCCAGTTTGCAATTTCTGCGGAAAATGAACAGGAATAGGGAGAACCAATGAGAGACTAGCTGGAGGTGTCTGGACGGGCAAATTTAACTCTCATTTCCCACCAGGAAGAGGAATTAACCAAAGGCTCAGTGAGCCATGCCGGAACCACACTAGGGCCTGAAGCAATCCTGCGGTGTTGCGGCCACCTCACAAGAAAGCGAGTTGAAGAAAGGAGCTCAGGGGCACTGTCATTCACAAACCTGCAGAGTTATAAATGACAGCTATCGTCCAAAAATATATTGAAGTAAGGCAGCCAAGAGGACTTGAAAGCAGGGCAGAATTGCAGGAAACCGATTTCAGGAGGTAGACTGGAATTGCATGTAAAGCATAGGACAAGAGGCAGAACGTCCACAATGATGCACTTGGCCAAAAAGTGCGTATGAGTTTTTTCCTGAATATATTCAGGAAAAAACGCATATGCCCTTTTTGGCCAACCAAGCAAGCTTGCAAAGGAAATCTGCACTACAATGAAGTCTCACTGCCCCCCGGTCAAAAGGGCCATCTGAAAAAAGTGTAAAATCCAGAAAGGCAGGACAGGCCATGGAGAACTGGGAGCCTAGTTAGACTGATGGGCGGAATGTAAATTGCCAACAGCCACTCTGGAGAAGTGTATGGTGTTTCCTGAAACATCTAAAAAACAAAGCAACAGAGCCTAGGGCACTTCCACTTATGGTCCTATAGCTTAGGGAAATTAAAATCAAAAAGACACAGCCACCCCAAAATTTGGGACGGCTCTGTTTACAAGAACCTCGTTTACGGTACAAGTTCAATATCACAGAAAGCGAAAAATGGATAAAGTAGTTGTGGTACTAACGAACAATGCAATATCACTCAGCAATGAAATCTATGTCATCAGGCCCATAGCAGCATAATGAGTGGATTCAGGTATGATGATTCTAAGTGAAATAAGTCACACAGAAAAAGAAACATCATAAGATATCGCTAATACACGGAATGTAAACTTGGCTACACAGGAACTGAATTACAAAACAGAATAGGGTCTCAAATGTAGAAAACCAACTTATGCTTGCTTAAGGGAAAGGTGAGTTGGGGTGCTGCATAAAACCAGAGATTGAAATTAGCACAGATACCTTTCCATAAGCCAAATATGTAATAGACAAGAGCTCCTGCTTGCTCAACGAAGTGGTCTCAACACCCCATATTAAACGCTTAAGAATATACCTGACTAGTAAGAATCTTAAAACCTATGGATATATATGTCTCCGAAAGAGAATCAAGCGTGTGTACAGCGGCATAAACGCAGCAGTGATAGGATTGGTGAGGTTCGGTGAGCAAATGCAGACCCTTTGAAGTCATATTGCATGGTACCCATTCCATGGTTCTCAACTCTCCAGGTTTAAGGGATTCTTCCTTCAGCTAAAACATGCATGTGGAACCCAGAGTATGATCCACCGTGTGATCGGGAAACGTGTTCAAATGTGTCTCAGTTTTCGTTCCCTGGTACTCGGGTGCAACATTCCAGACGCTTTACTAACACTCTCCCCACTTGGAGAGTCAGTGCCTTTAACCTCCTGTTTGGCCCAGTTTGCAATTTCTGCGGAAAATGAACAGGAATAGGGAGAACCAATGAGAGACTAGCTGGAGGTTTCTGGACGGGCAAATTTAACTCTCATTTCCCACCAGGAAGAGGAATTAACCAAAGGCTCAGCGAGCCATGCCTGAACCACACTAGGGCCTGAAGCAATCCTGCGGTGTTGTGGCCAGCTCACAAGAAAGCGAGTTGAAGAAAGGAGCTCAGGGGCACTGTCATTCACAAACCTGCAGAGTTCTAAATGACAGCTATCGTCCAAAAATATATTGAAGTAAGTCTGCCAAGAGGACTTGAAAGCGGGGCAGAATTGCAGGAAACCGATTTCAGGAGGTAGACTGGAATTGCATGTAAAGCATAGGAAAAGAGGCAGAACGTCCACAATGATGCACTTGGCCAAAAAGGGCGTATGCGTTTTTTCCTGAATATATTCAGGAAAAAACGCATAAGGCCTTTTTGGCCAACCAAGCAAGCTTGCAAAGAAAATCTGCACTACAATGAAGTCTCACTGCCCGCCCACCTGGTCAAAAGGGCCATCTGAAAAAAGTGTAAAATCCAGAAAGGCAGGACAGGCCATGGAGAACTGGGAGCCTAGTTAGGCTGATGGGCGGGATGTAAATTGCCAACAGCCACTCTGGAGAAGTGTATGGTGTTTCCTGAAACATCTAAAAAACAAAGCAACAGAGCCTAGGGCACTTCCACATATGGTCCTATAGCTTAGGGAAATTAAAATCAAAAAGACACAGCCACCCCAAAGTTTGGGACGGCTCTGTTTACAAGAACCTCGTTTACGGTACAAGTTCAATATCACAGAAAGCGAAAAATAGATAAAGTAGTTGTGGTAGTAACGAACAATGCAATATCACTCAGCAATGAAATCTATGTCATCAGGCCCATAGCAGCATAATTAGTGGATTCAGGTATGATGATTCTAAGTGAAATAAGTCACACAGAAAAAGAAACATCATAAGATATCACTAATACACGGAATGTAAACTTGGTTACACAGGAACTGAATTACAAAACAGAATAGTGTCTCAAATGTAGAAAACCAACTTATGCTTGCTTAAGGGGAAAGGTGAGTTGGGGTGCTGCATAAAACCAGAGATTGAAATTAGCACAGATACCTTTCCATAAGCCAAATATGTAATAGACAAGAGCTACTGCTTGCTCAACGAAGTGGACTCAACACCCCATATTAAAAGCCTAAGAATATACCTGACTAGTAAGAATCTTAAAACCTATGGATTTATATGTCTCCGAAAGAGAATCAAGCGTGTGTACAGCGGCATAAACGCAGCAGTGATAGGATTGGTGAGGTTCGGTGAGCAAATGCAGACCCTTTGAAGTCATATTGCATGGTACCCATTCCATGGGTCTCAACTCTCCAGGTTTAAGGGATTCTTCCTTCAGCTAAAACATGCATGTGGAACCCAGAGTATGATCCACCGTGTGATAGGGAAACGTGTTCAAATGTGTCTCAGTTTTCGTCCCCTGGTACTCGGGTGCAACATTCCAGACGCTTTACTAACACTCTCCCCTCTTGGAGAGTCAGTGCCTTTAACCTCCTGTTTGGCCCAGTTTGCAATTTCTGCGGAAAATGAACAGGAATAGGGAGAACCAATGAGAGACTAGCTGGAGGTGTCTGGACGGGCAAATTTAACTCTCATTTCCCACCAGGAAGAGGAATTAACCAAAGGCTCAGCGAGCCATGCCGGAACCACACTAGGGCCTGAAGCAATCCTGCGGTGTTGCGGCCAGCTCACAAGAAAGCGAGTCGAAGAAAGGAGCTCAGGGGCACTGTCATTCACAAACCTGCAGAGTTATAAATGACAGCTATCGTCCAAAAATATATTGAAGTAAGGCTGCCAAGAGGACTTGAAAGCAGGGCAGAATTGCAGGAAACCGATTTCAGGAGGTAGACTGGAATTGCATGTAAAGCATAGGACAAGAGGCAGAACGTCCACAATGATGCACTTGGCCAAAAAGTGCGTATGCGTTTTTTCCTGAATATATTCAGGAAAAAACGCATATGCCCTTTTTGGCCAACCAAGCAAGCTTGCAAAGGAAATCTGCACTACAATGAAGTCTCACTGCCCCCCGGTCAAAAGGGCCATCTGAAAAAAGTGTAAAATCCAGAAAGGCAGGACAGGCCATGGAGAACTGGGAGCCTAGTTAGACTGATGGGCGGAATGTAAATTGCCAACAGCCACTCTGGAGAAGTGTATGGTGTTTCCTGAAACATCTAAAAAACAAAGCAACAGAGCCTAGGGCACTTCCACTTATGGTCCTATAGCTTAGGGAAATTAAAATCAAAAAGACACAGCCACCCCAAAGTTTGGGACGGCTCTGTTTACAAGAACCTCGTTTACGGTACAAGTTCAATATCACAGAAAGCGAAACATGGATAAAGAAGTTGTGGTACTTAGGTACAATGCAATATCACTCAGCAATGAAATCTATGTCATCAGGCCCATAGCAGCATAATGAGTGGATTCAGGTATGATGATTCTAAGTGAAATAAGTCACACAGAAAAAGAAACATCATAAGATATCACTAATACACGGAATGTAAACTTGGCTACACAGGAACTGAATTACAAAACAGAATAGGGTCTCAAATGTAGAAAACCAACTTATGCTTGCTTAAGGGAAAGGTGAGTTGGGGTGCTGCATAAAACCAGAGATTGAAATTAGCACAGATACCTTTCCATAAGCCAAATATGTAATAGACAAGAGCTACTGCTTGCTCAACGAAGTGGACTCAACACCCCATATTAAACGCCTAAGAATAAACCTGACTAGTAACTATCTTAAAACCTATGGATTTATATGTCTCCGAAAGAGAATCAAGCGTGTGTACAGCGGCATAAACGCAGCAGTGATAGGATTGGTGAGGTTCGGTGAGCAAATGCAGACCCTTTGAAGTCATATTGCATGGTACCCATTCCATGGTTCTCAACTCTGCAGGTTTAAGGGATTCTTCCTTCAGCTAAAACATGCATGTGGAACCCAGAGTATGATCCACCGTGTGATAGGGAAACGTGTTCAAATGTGTCTCAGTTTTCGTCCCCTGGTACTCGGGTGCAACATTCCAGACGCTTTACTAACACTCTCCCCACTTGGAGAGTCAGTGCCTTTAACCTCCTGTTTGGCCCAGTTTGCAAATTCTGCGAAAAATGAACAGGAATAGGGAGAACCAATGAGAGACTAGCTGGAGGTGTCTGGACGGGCAAATTTAACTCTCATTTCCCACCAGGAAGAGGAATTAACCAAAGGCTCAGCGAGCCATGCCGGAACCACACTAGGGCCTGAAGCAATCCTGCGCTGTTGCGGCCAGTTCACAAGAAAACGAGTTGAAGAAAGGAGATCAGGAGCACTGTAATTCACAAACCTGCAGAGTTATAAATGACAGCTATCGTCCAAAAATATATTGAAGTAAGGCTGCCAAGAGGACTTGAAAGCAGGGCAGAATTGCAGGAAACCGATTTCAGGAGGTAGACTGGAATTGCATGTAAAGCATAGGAAAAGAGGCAGAACGTCCACAATGATGCACTTGGCCAAAAAGGGCGTATGCGTTTTTTCCTGAATATATTCAGGAAAAAACGCATACGCCCTTTTTGGCCAACCAAGCAAGCTTGCAAAGGAAATCTGCACTACAATGAAGTCTCACTGCCCCCCGGTCAAAAGGGCCATCTGAAAAAAGTGTAAAATCCAGAAAGGCAGGACAGGCCATGGAGAACTGGGAGCCTAGTTAGGCTGATGGGCGGGATGTAAATTGCCAACAGCCACCCTGGGGAAGTGTATGGTGTTTCCTGAAACATCTAAAAAACAAAGCAACAGAGCCTAGGGCACTTCCACTTATGGTCCTATAGCTTAGGGAAATTAAAATCAAAAAGACACAGCCACCCCAAAGTTTGGGACGGCTCTGTTTACAAGAACCTCGTTTACGGTACAAGTTCAATATCACAGAAAGCGAAACATGGATAAAGAAGTTGTGGTACTTAGGTACAATGCAATATCACTCAGCAATGAAATCTATGTCATCAGGCCCATAGCAGCATAATGAGTGGATTCAGGTACGATGATTCTAAGTGAAATAAGTCACACAGAAAAAGAAACATCATAAGATATCACTATTACACGGAATGTAAACTTGGCTACACAGGAACTGAATTACAAAACAGAATAGGGTCTCAAATGTAGAAAACCAACTTATGCTTGCTTAAGGGGAAAGGTGAGTTGGGGTGCTGCATAAAACCAGAGATTGAAATTAGCACAGATACCTTTCCATAAGCCAAATATGTAATAGACAAGAGCTACTGCTTGCTCAACGAAGTGGACTCAACACCCCATATTAAACGCCTAAGAATATACCTGACTAGTAAGAATCTTAAAACTTTTGGATTTATATGTCTCCGAAAGAGAATCAAGCGTGTGTACAGCGGCATAAACACAGCAGTGATAGGATTGGTGAGGTTCGGTGAGCAAATGCAGACCCTTTGAAGTCATATTGCATGGTACCCATTCCATGGTTCTCAACTCTCCCGGTTTAAGGGATTCTTCCTTCAGCTAAAACATGCATGTGGAACCCAGAGTATGATCCACCGTGTGATAGGGAAACGTGTTCAAATGTGTCTCAGTTTTTGTTCCCTGGTACTCGGGTGCAACATTCCAGATGCTTTACTAACACTCTCCCCACTTGGAGAGTCAGTGCCTTTAACCTCCTGTTTGGCCCAGTTTGCAATTTCTGCGGAAAATGAACAGGAATAGGGAGAACCAATGAGAGACTAGCTGGAGGTGTCTGGACGGGCAAATTTAACTCTCATTTCCCACCAGGAAGAGGAATTAACCAAAGGCTCAGCGAGCCATGCCGGAACCACACTAGGGCCTGAAGCAATCCTGCGGTGTTGCGGCCAGCTCACAAGAAAGCGAGTTGAAGAAAGGAGCTCAGGGGCACTGTCATTCACAAATCTGCAGAGTTCTAAATGACAGCTATCGTCCAAAAATATATTGAAGTAAGGCTGCCAAGAGGACTTGAAAGCGGGGCAGAATTGCAGGAAACTGATTTCAGGAGGTAGACTGGAATTGCATGTAAAGCATAGGACAAGAGGCAGAACGTCCACAATGATGCACTTGGCCAAAAAGGGCGTATGCGTTTTTTCCTGAATATATTCAGGAAAAAACGCATACGCCCTTTTTGGCCAACCAAGCAAGCTTGCAAATGAAATCTGCACTACAATGAAGTCTCACTGCCCCCCGGTCAAAAGGGCCATCTGAAAAAAGTGTAAAATCCAGAAAGGCAGGACAGGCCATGGAGAGCTGGGAGCCTAGTTAGGCTGATGGGCGGGATGTAAATTGCCAACAGCCACTCTGGAGAAGTGTATGGTGTTTCCTGAAACATCTAAAAAACAAAGCAACAGAGCCTAGGGCACTTCCACTTATGGTCCTATAGCTTAGGGAAATTAAAATCAAAAAGACACAGCCACCCCAAAGTTTGGGATGGGTCTGTTTACAAGAACCTCGTTTACGGTACAAGTTCAATATCGCAGAAAGCGAAAAATGGATAAAGAAGTTGTGGTACTAACGTACAACGAAATATCACTCAGCAATGAAATCTATGTCATCAGGCCCATAGCAGCATAATGAGTGGATTCAGGTATGATGATTCTAAGTGAAATAAGTCACACAGAAAAAGAAACATCATAAGATATCACTAATACACGGAATGTAAACTTAGCTACACAGGAACTGAATTACAAAACAGAATAGGGTCTCAAATGTAGAAAACCAACTTATGCTTGCTTAAGGGGAAAGGTGAGTTGGGGTGCTGCATAAAACTAGAGATTGAAATTAGCACAGATACCTTTCCATAAGCCAAATATGTAATAGACAAGAGCTACTGCTTGCTCAACGAAGTGGACTCAACACCCCATATTAAACGCCTAAGAATATACCTGACTAGTAAGAATCTTAAAACCTATGGATTTTTATGTCTCCGAAAGAGAATCAAGCATGTGTACAGCGGCATAAACGCAGCAGTGATAGGATTGGTGAGGTTCGGTGAGCAAATGCAGACCCTTTGAAGTCATATTGCATGGTACCCATTCCATGGTTCTCAACTCTCCAGGTTTAAGGGATTCTTCCTTCAGCTAAAACATGCATGTGGAACTCAGAGTATGATCCACCGTGTGATCGGGAAACGTGTTCAAATGTGTCTCACTTTTCGTCCCCTGGTACTCGGGTGCAACATTCCAGACGCTTTACTAACACTCTCCCCACTTGGAGAGTCAGTGCCTTTAACCTCCTGTTTGGCCCAGTTTGCAATTTCTGCGGAAAATGAACAGGAATAGGGAGAATCAATGAGAGACTAGCTGGAGGTGTCTGGACGGGCAAATTTAACTCTCATTTCCCACCAGGAAGAGGAATTAACCAAAGGCTCAGCGAGCCATGCCGGAACCACACTAGGGCCTGAAGCAATCCTGCAGTGTTGCAGCCAGCTCACAAGAAAGCGAGTCGAAGAAAGGAGCTCAGGGGCTCTGTCATTCACAAACCTGCAGAGTTATAAATGACAGCTATCGTCCAAAAATATATTGAAGTAAGGCTGCCAAGAGGACTTGAAAGCGGGGCAGAATTGCACGAAACCGGTTTCAGGAGGTAGACTGGAATTGCATGTAAAGCATAGGAAAAGAGGCAGAACGTCCACAATGATGCACTTGGCCAAAAAGGGCGTATGCGTTTTTTCCTGAATATATTCAGGAAAAAACGCATACGCCCTTTTTGGCCAACCAAGCAAGCTTGCAAAGGAAATCTGCACTACAATGAAGTCTCACTGCCCCCCGGTCAAAAGGGCCATCTGAAAAAAGTGTAAAATCCAGAAAGGCAGGACAGGCCATGGAGAACTGGGAGCCTAGTTAGGCTGATGGGCGGGATGTAAATTGCCAAGAGCCACTCTGGAGAAGTGTATGGTGTTTCCTGAAACATCTAAAAAACAAAGCAACAGAACCTAGGGCACTTCCACTTATGGTCCTATAGCTTAGGGAAATTAAAATCAAAAAGACACAGCCACCCCAAAGTTTGGGATGGCTCTGTTTACAAGAACCTCGTTTACGGTACAAGTTCAATATCGCAGAAAGCGAAAAATGGATAAAGAAGTTGTGGTACTAACGTACAATGAAATATCACTCAGCAATGAAATCTATGTCATCAGGCCCATAGCAGCATAATGAGTGGATTCAGGTACGATGATTCTAAGTGAAATAAGTCACACAGAAAAAGAAACATCATAAGATATCACTAATACACGGAATGTAAACTTGGCTACACAGGAACTGAATTACAAAACAGAATAGGGCCTCAAATGTAGAAAACCAACTTATGCTTGCTTAAGGGGAAAGGTGAGTTGGGGTGCTGCATAAAACCAGAGATTGAAATTAGCACAGATACCTTTCCATAAGCCAAATATGTAATAGACAAGAGCTACTGCTTGCTCAACGAAGTGGACTCAACACCCCATATTAAACGCCTAAGAATATACCTGACTAGTAAGAATCCTAAAACCTATGGATTTTTATGTCTCCGAAAGAGAATCAAGCATGTGTACAGCGGCATAAACGCAGCAGTGATAGGATTGGTGAGGTTCGGTGAGCAAATGCAGACCCTTTGAAGTCATATTGCATGGTACCCATTCCATGGTTCTCAACTCTTCAGGTTTAAGGGATTCTTCCTTCAGCTAAAACATGCATGTGGAACTCAGAGTATGATCCACCGTGTGATCGGGAAACGTGTTCAAATGTGTCTCACTTTTCGTCCCCTGGTACTCGGGTGCAACATTCCAGACGCTTTACTAACACTCTCCCCACTTGGAGAGTCAGTGCCTTTAACCTCCTGTTTGGCCCAGTTTGCAATTTCTTCGGAAAATGAACAGGAATAGGGAGAATCAATGAGAGACTAGCTGGAGGTGTCTGGACGGGCAAATTTAACTCTCATTTCCCACCAGGAAGAGGAATTAACCAAAGGCTCAGCGAGCCATGCCGGAACCACACTAGGGCCTGAAGCAATCCTGCAGTGTTGCAGCCAGCGAACAAGAAAGCGAGTCGAAGAAAGGAGCTCAGGGGCTCTGTCATTCACAAACCTGCAGAGTTATAAATGACAGCTATCGTCCAAAAATATATTGAAGTAAGGCTGCCAAGAGGACTTGAAAGCGGGGCAGAATTGCATGAAACCGGTTTCAAGAGGTAGACTGGAATTGCATGTAAAGCATAGGAAAAGAGGCAGAACGTCCACAATGATGCACTTGGCCAAAAAGGGCGTATGCGTTTTTTCCTGAATATATTCAGGAAAAAACGCATACGCCCTTTTTGGCCACCCAAGCAAGCTTGCAAAGGAAATCTGCACTACAATGAAGTCTCACTGCCCCCCGGTCAAAAGGGCCATCTGAAAAAAGTGTAAAATCCAGAAAGGCAGGACAGGCCATGGAGAACTGGGAGCCTAGTTAGGCTGATGGGCAGGATGTAAATTGCCAAGAGCCACTCTGGAGAAGTGTATGGTGTTTCCTGAAACATCTAAAAAACAAAGCAACAGAGCCTAGGGCACTTCCACTTATGGTCCTATAGCTTAGGGAAATTAAAATCAAAAAGACACAGCCACCCCAAAGTTTGGGATGGCTCTGTTTACAAGAACCTAGTTTACGGTACAAGTTCAATATCGCAGAAAGCGAAAAATGGATAAAGAAGTTGTGGTACTAACGTACAATGAAGTATCACTCAGCAATGAAATCTATGTCATCAGGCCCATAGCAGCATAATGAGTGGATTCAGGTACAATGATTCTAAGTGAAATAAGTCACACAGAAAAAAAAACATCATAAGATATCACTAATACACGGAATGTAAACTTGGCTACACAGGAACTGAATTACAAAACAGAATAGGGTCTCAAATGTAGAAAACCAACTTATGCTTGCTTAAGGGGAAAGGTGAGTTTGGGTGCTACATAAATCCAGAGATTGAAATTAGCACAGATACCTTTCTATAAGCCAAATATGTAATAGACAAGAGCTACTGCTTGCTCAACGAAGTGGACTCAACACCCCATATTAAACGCCTAAGAATATACCTGACTAGTAAGAATCTTAAAACCTATGGATTTATATGTCTCCGAAAGAGAATCAAGCGTGTGTACAGAGGCATAAACGCAGCAGTGATAGGATTGGTGAGGTTCGGTGAGCAAATGCAGACCCTTTGAAGTCATATTGCATGGTACCCATTCCATGGTTCTCAACTCTCCAGGTTTAAGGGATTCTTCCTTCAGCTAAAACATGCATGTGGAACTCAGAGTATGATCCACCGTGTGATCGGGAAACGTGTTCAAATGTGTCTCACTTTTCGTCCCCTGGTA
Source organism: Grampus griseus (assembly GCF_964374135.1). Lineage (NCBI taxonomy): Eukaryota > Metazoa > Chordata > Mammalia > Artiodactyla > Delphinidae > Grampus > Grampus griseus. The sequence goes on along the minus strand of NW_028133231.1, from coordinate 231,424 downwards.
CTCGGGTGCAACATTCCAGACGCTTTACTAACACTCTCCCCACTTGGAGAGTCAGTGCCTTTAACCTCCTGTTTGGCTCAGTTTGCAATTTCTGCGGAAAATGAACAGGAATAGGGAGAATCAATGAGAGACTAGCTGGAGGTGTCTGGACGGGCAAATTTAACTCTCATTTCCCACCAGGAAGAGGAATTAACCAAAGGCTCAGCGAGCCATGCCGGAACCACACTAGGGCCTGAGGCAATCCTGCCGTGTTCCAGCCAGCTCACAAGAAAGCGAGTTGAAGAAAGGAGCTCAGGGGCTCTGTCATTCACAAACCTGCAGAGTTATAAATGACAGCTATCGTCCAAAAATATATTGAAGTAAGGCTGCCAAGAGGACTTGAAAGCGGGGCAGAATTGCAGGAAACCGATTTCAGGAGGTAGACTGGAATTGCATGTAAAGCATAGGAAAAGAGGCAGAACGTCCACAATGACGCACTTGGCCAAAAAGGGCGTATGCGTTTTTTCCTGAATATATTCAGGAAAAAACGCATACGCCCTTTTTGGCCAACCAAGCAAGCTTGCAAAGGAAATCTGCACTACAATGAAGTCTCACTGACCCCCGGTCAAAAGGGCCATCTGAAAAAAGTGTAAAATCCAGAAAGGCAGGACAGGCCATGGAGAACTGGGAGCCTAGTTAGGCTGATGGGCGGGATGTAAATTGCCAAGAGCCACTCTGGAGAAGTGTATGGTGTTTCCTGAAACATCTAAAAAACAAAGCAACAGAGCCTAGGGCACTTCCACTTATGGTCCTATAGCCTAGGGAAATTAAAATCAAAAAGACACAGCCACCCCAAAGTTTGGGATGGCTCTGTTTACAAGAACCTCGTTTACGGTACAAGTTCAATATCGCAGAAAGCGAAAAATGGATAAAGAAGTTGTGGTACTAACGTACAATGAAATATCACTCAGCAATGAAATCTATGTCATCAGGCCCATAGCAGCATAATGAGTGGATTTAGGTATGATGATTCTAAGTGAAATAAGTCACACAGAAAAAGAAACATCATAAGATATCACTAATACACGAAATGAAAACTTGGCTACACAGGAACTGAATTACAAAACAGAATAGGGTCTCAAATGTAGAAAACCAACTTATGCTTGCTTAAGGGGAAATGTGAGTTGGGGTGCTGCATAAAACCAGAGATTGAAATTAGCACAGATACCTTTCCATAAGCCAAATATGTAATAGACAAGAGCTACTGCTTGCTCAACGAAGTGGACTCAACACCCCATATTAAACGCCTAAGAATATACCTGACTAGTAAGAATCTTAAAACCTATGGATTTATATGTCTCCGAAAGAGAATCAAGCGTGTGTACAGCGGCATAAACGCAGCAGTGATAGGATTGGTGAGGTTCGGTGAGCAAATGCAGACCCTTTGAAGTCATATTGCATGGTACCCATTCCATGGTTCTCAACTCTCCAGGTTTAAGGGATTCTTCCTTCAGCTAAAACATGCATGTGGAACCCAGAGTATGATCCACCATGTGATAGGGAAACGTGTTCAAATGTGTCTCACTTTTCGTCCCCTGGTACTCGGGTGCAACATTCCAGACGCTTTACTAACACTCTCCCCACTTGGAGAGTCAGTGCCTTTAACCTCCTGTTTGGCCCAGTTTGCAATTTCTGCGGAAAATGAACAGGAATAGAGAGAATCAATGAGAGACTAGCTGGAGGTGTCTGGACGGGCAAATTTAACTCTCATTTCCCACCAGGAAGAGGAATTAACCAAAGGCTCAGCGAGCCATGCCGGAACCACACTAGGGCCTGAAGCAATCCTGCAGTGTTGCAGCCAGCTCACAAGAAAGCGAGTTGAAGAAAGGAGCTCAGGGGCTCTGTCATTCACAAACCTGCAGAGTTATAAATGACAGCTATCGTCCAAAAATATATTGAAGTAAGGCTGCCAAGAGGACTTGAAAGCGGGGCAGAATTGCAGGAAACCGATTTCAGGAGGTAGACTGGAATTGCATGTAAAGCATAGGAAAAGAGGCAGAACGTCCACAATGATGCACTTGGCCAAAAAGGGCGTATGCGTTTTTTCCTGAATATATTCAGGAAAAAACGCATACGCCCTTTTTGGCCACCCAAGCAAGCTTGCAAAGGAAATCTGCACTACAATGAAGTCTCACTGCCCCCCGGTCAAAAGGGCCATCTGAAAAAAGTGTAAAATCCAGAAAGGCAGGACAGGCCATGGAGAACTGGGAGCCTAGTTAGGCTGATGGGCGGGATGTAAATTGCCAAGAGCCACTCTGGAGAAGTGTATGGTGTTTCCTGAAACATCTAAAAAACAAAGCAACAGAGCCTAGGGCACTTCCACTTATGGTCCTATAGCTTAGGGAAATTAAAATCAAAAAGACACAGCCACCCCAAAGTTTGGGACGGCTCTGTTTACAAGAACCTCGTTTACGGTACAAGTTCAATATCGCAGAAAGCGAAAAATGGATAAAGAAGTTGTGGTACTAACGTACAATGAAATATCACTCAGCAATGAAATCTATGTCATCAGGCCAGTAGCAGCATAATGAGTGGATTCAGGTATGATGATTCTAAGTGAAATAAGTCACACAGAAAAAGAAACATCATAAGATATCACTAATACACAGAATGTAAACTTGGCTACACAGGAACTGAATTACAAAACAGAATAGGGTCTCAAATGTAGAAAACCAACTTATGCTTGCTTAAGGGGAAAGGTGAGTTGGGGTGCTACATAAAACCAGAGATTGAAATTAGCACAGATACCTTTCCATAAGCCAAATATGTAATAGACAAGAGCTACTGCTTGCTCAACGAAGTGGACTCAACACCCCATATTAAACGCTTAAGAATATACCTGACTAGTAAGAATCTTAAAACCTATGGATTTATATGTCTCCGAAAGAGAATCAAGCATGTGTACAGCAGCATAAACGCAGCAGGGATAGGATTGGTGAGGTTCGGTGAGCAAATGTAGACCCTTTGAAGTCATATTGCATGGTACCCATTTCACGGTTCTCAACTCTCCAGGTTTAAGGGATTCTTCCTTCAGCTAAAACATGCATGTGGAACCCAGAGTATGATCCACCGTGTGATCGGGAAACGTGTTCAAATGTGTCTCACTTTTCGTCCCCTGGTACTCGGGTGCAACATTCCAGACGCTTTACTAACACTCTCCCCACTTGGAGACTCAGTGCCTTTAACCTCCTGTTTGGCCCAGTTTGCAATTTCTGCGGAAAATGAACAGGAATAGGGAGAACCAATGAGAGACTAGCTGGAGGTGTCTGGACGGGCAAATTTAACTCTCATTTCCCACCAGGAAGAGGAATTAACCAAAGGCTCAGCGAGCCATGCCGGAAACACACTAGGGCCTGAAGCAATCCTGCGGTGTTGCGGCCAGCTCACAAGAAAGCGAGTCGAAGAAAGGAGCTCAGGGGCACTGTCATTCACAAACCTGCAGAGTTATAAATGACAGCTATCGTCCAAAAATATATTGAAGTAAGGCTGCCAAGAGGACTTGAAAGCGGGGCAGAATTGCAGGAAACCGATTTCAGGAGGTAGACTGGAATTGCATGTAAAGCATAGGAAAAGAGGCAGAACGTCCACAATGATGCACTTGGCCTAAAAGGGCGTATGCGTTTTTTCCTGAATATATTCAGGAAAAAACGCATACGCCCTTTTTGGCCAACCAAGCAAGCTTGCAAAGGAAATCTGCACTACAATGAAGTCTCACTGCCCCCCGGTCAAAAGGGCCATCTGAAAAAAGTGTAAAATCCAGAAAGGCAGGACAGGCCATGGAGAGCTGGGAGCCTAGTTAGGCTGATGGGCGGGATGTAAATTGCCAAGAGCCACTCTGGAGAAGTGTATGGTGTTTCCTGAAACATCTAAAAAACAAAGCAACAGAGCCTAGGGCACTTCCACTTATGGTCCTATAGCTTAGGGAAATTAAAATCAAAAAGACACAGCCACCCCAAAGTTTGGGATGGCTCTGTTTACAAGAACCTCGTTTACGGTACAAGTTCAATATCGCAGAAAGCGAAAAATGGATAAAGAAGTTGTGGTACTAACGTACAATGAAATATCACTCAGCAATGAAATCTATGTCATCAGGCCCATAGCAGCATAATGAGTGGATTCAGGTATGATGATTCTAAGTGAAATAAGTCACACAGAAAAAGAAACATCATAAGATATCACTAATACACGGAATGTAAACTTAGCTACACAGGAACTGAATTACAAAACAGAATAGGGTCTCAAATGTAGAAAACCAACTTATGCTTGCTTAAGGGGAAAGGTGAGTTGGGGTGCTGCATAAAACCAGAGATTGAAATTAGCACAGATACCTTTCCATAAGCCAAATATGTAATAGACAAGAGCTACTGCTTGCTCAACGAAGTGGACTCAACACCCCATATTAAACGCCTAAGAATATACCTGACTAGTAAGAATCTTAAAACCTATGGATTTTTATGTCTCCGAAAGAGAATCAAGCATGTGTACAGCGGCATAAACGCAGCAGTGATAGGATTGGTGAGGTTCGGTGAGCAAATGCAGACCCTTTGAAGTCATATTGCATGGTACCCATTCCATGGTTCTCAACTCTCCAGGTTTAAGGGATTCTTCCTTCAGCTAAAACATGCATGTGGAACTCAGAGTATGATCCACCGTGTGATCGGGAAACGTGTTCAAATGTGTCTCACTTTTCGTCCCCTGGTACTCGGGTGCAACATTCCAGACGCTTTACTAACACTCTCCCCACTTGGAGAGTCAGTGCCTTTAACCTCCTGTTTGGCCCAGTTTGCAATTTCTGCGGAAAATGAACAGGAATAGGGAGAATCAATGAGAGACTAGCTGGAGGTGTCTGGACGGGCAAATTTAACTCTCATTTCCCACCAGGAAGAGGAATTAACCAAAGGCTCAGCGAGCCATGCCGGAACCACACTAGGGCCTGAAGCAATCCTGCAGTGTTGCAGCCAGCGAACAAGAAAGCGAGTCGAAGAAAGGAGCTCAGGGTCTCTGTCATTCACAAACCTGCAGAGTTATAAATGACAGCTATCGTCCAAAAATATATTGAAGTAAGGCTGCCAAGAGGACTTGAAAGCGGGGCAGAATTGCACGAAACCGGTTTCAGGAGGTAGACTGGAATTGCATGTAAAGCATAGGAAAAGAGGCAGAACGTCCACAATGATGCACTTGGCCAAAAAGGGCGTATGCGTTTTTTCCTGAATATATTCAGGAAAAAACGCATACGCCCTTTTTGGCCACCCAAGCAAGCTTGCAAAGGAAATCTGCACTACAATGAAGTCTCACTGCCCCCCGGTCAAAAGGGCCATCTGAAAAAAGTGTAAAATCCAGAAAGGCAGGACAGGCCATGGAGAACTGGGAGCCTAGTTAGGCTGATGGGCGGGATGTAAATTGCCAAGAGCCACTCTGGAGAAGTGTATGGTGTTTCCTGAAACATCTAAAAAACAAAGCAACAGAGCCTAGGGCACTTCCACTTATGGTCCTATAGCTTAGGGAAATTAAAATCAAAAAGACACAGCCACCCCAAAGTTTGGGACGGCTCTGTTTACAAGAACCTCGTTTACGGTACAAGTTCAATATCGCAGAAAGCGAAAAATGGATAAAGAAGTTGTGGTACTAACGTACAATGAAATATCACTCAGCAATGAAATCTATGTCATCAGGCCAGTAGCAGCATAATGAGTGGATTCAGGTATGATGATTCTAAGTGAAATAAGTCACACAGAAAAAGAAACATCATAAGATATCACTAATACACAGAATGTAAACTTGGCTACACAGGAACTGAATTACAAAACAGAATAGGGTCTCAAATGTAGAAAACCAACTTATGCTTGCTTAAGGGGAAAGGTGAGTTGGGGTGCTACATAAAACCAGAGATTGAAATTAGCACAGATACCTTTCCATAAGCCAAATATGTAATAGACAAGAGCTACTGCTTGCTCAACGAAGTGGACTCAACACCCCATATTAAACGCTTAAGAATATACCTGACTAGTAAGAATCTTAAAACCTATGGATTTATATGTCTCCGAAAGAGAATCAAGCATGTGTACAGCAGCATAAACGCAGCAGGGATAGGATTGGTGAGGTTCGGTGAGCAAATGCAGACCCTTTGAAGTCATATTGCATGGTACCCATTTCACGGTTCTCAACTCTCCAGGTTTAAGGGATTCTTCCTTCAGCTAAAACATGCATGTGGAACCCAGAGTATGATCCACCGTGTGATCGGGAAACGTGTTCAAATGTGTCTCACTTTTCGTCCCCTGGTACTCGGGTGCAACATTCCAGACGCTTTACTAACACTCTCCCCACTTGGAGACTCAGTGCCTTTAACCTCCTGTTTGGCCCAGTTTGCAATTTCTGCGGAAAATGAACAGGAATAGGGAGAACCAATGAGAGACTAGCTGGAGGTGTCTGGACGGGCAAATTTAACTCTCATTTCCCACCAGGAAGAGGAATTAACCAAAGGCTCAGCGAGCCATGCCGGAAACACACTAGGGCCTGAAGCAATCCTGCGGTGTTGCGGCCAGCTCACAAGAAAGCGAGTCGAAGAAAGGAGCTCAGGGGCACTGTCATTCACAAACCTGCAGAGTTATAAATGACAGCTATCGTCCAAAAATATATTGAAGTAAGGCTGCCAAGAGGACTTGAAAGCGGGGCAGAATTGCAGGAAACCGATTTCAGGAGGTAGACTGGAATTGCATGTAAAGCATAGGAAAAGAGGCAGAACGTCCACAATGATGCACTTGGCCAAAAAGGGCGTATGCGTTTTTTCCTGAATATATTCAGGAAAAAACGCATACGCCCTTTTTGGCCAACCAAGCAAGCTTGCAAAGGAAATCTGCACTACAATGAAGTCTCACTGCCCCCCGGTCAAAAGGGCCATCTGAAAAAAGTGTAAAATCCAGAAAGGCAGGACAGGCCATGGAGAGCTGGGAGCCTAGTTAGGCTGATGGGCGGGATGTAAATTGCCAAGAGCCACTCTGGAGAAGTGTATGGTGTTTCCTGAAACATCTAAAAAACAAAGCAACAGAGCCTAGGGCACTTCCACTTATGGTCCTATAGCTTAGGGAAATTAAAATCAAAAAGACACAGCCACCCCAAAGTTTGGGATGGCTCTGTTTACAAGAACCTCGTTTACGGTACAAGTTCAATATCGCAGAAAGCGAAAAATGGATAAAGAAGTTGTGGTACTAACGTACAATGCAATATCACTCAGCAATGAAATCTATGTCATCAGGCCCATAGCAGCATAATGAGTGGATTCAGGTATGATGATTCTAAGTGAAATAAGTCACACAGAAAAAGAAACATCATAAGATATCACTAATACACGGAATGTAAACTTAGCTACACAGGAACTGAATTACAAAACAGAATAGGGTCTCAAATGTAGAAAACCAACTTATGCTTGCTTAAGGGGAAAGGTGAGTTGGGGTGCTGCATAAAACCAGAGATTGAAATTAGCACAGATACCTTTCCATAAGCCAAATATGTAATAGACAAGAGCTACTGCTTGCTCAACGAAGTGGACTCAACACCCCATATTAAACGCCTAAGAATATACCTGACTAGTAAGAATCTTAAAACCTATGGATTTTTATGTCTCCGAAAGAGAATCAAGCATGTGTACAGCGGCATAAACGCAGCAGTGATAGGATTGGTGAGGTTCGGTGAGCAAATGCAGACCCTTTGAAGTCATATTGCATGGTACCCATTCCATGGTTCTCAACTCTCCAGGTTTAAGGGATTCTTCCTTCAGCTAAAACATGCATGTGGAACTCAGAGTATGATCCACCGTGTGATCGGGAAACGTGTTCAAATGTGTCTCACTTTTCGTCCCCTGGTACTCGGGTGCAACATTCCAGACGCTTTACTAACACTCTCCCCACTTGGAGAGTCAGTGCCTTTAACCTCCTGTTTGGCCCAGTTTGCAATTTCTGCGGAAAATGAACAGGAATAGGGAGAATCAATGAGAGACTAGCTGGAGGTGTCTGGACGGGCAAATTTAACTCTCATTTCCCACCAGGAAGAGGAATTAACCAAAGGCTCAGCGAGCCATGCCGGAACCACACTAGGGCCTGAAGCAATCCTGCAGTGTTGCAGCCAGCTCACAAGAAAGCGAGTCGAAGAAAGGAGCTCAGGGTCTCTGTCATTCACAAACCTGCAGAGTTATAAATGACAGCTATCGTCCAAAAATATATTGAAGTAAGGCTGCCAAGAGGACTTGAAAGCGGGGCAGAATTGCACGAAACCGGTTTCAGGAGGTAGACTGGAATTGCATGTAAAGCATAGGAAAAGAGGCAGAACGTCCACAATGATGCACTTGGCCAAAAAGGGCGTATGCGTTTTTTCCTGAATATATTCAGGAAAAAACGCATACGCCCTTTTTGGCCAACCAAGCAAGCTTGCAAAGGAAATCTGCACTACAATGAAGTCTCACTGCCCCCCGGTCAAAAGGGCCATCTGAAAAAAGTGTAAAATCCAGAAAGGCAGGACAGGCCATGGAGAACTGGGAGCCTAGTTAGGCTGATGGGCGGGATGTAAATTGCCAAGAGCCACTCTGGAGAAGTGTATGGTGTTTCCTGAAACATCTAAAAAACAAAGCAACAGAGCCTAGGGCACTTCCACTTATGGTCCTATAGCTTAGGGAAATTAAAATCAAAAAGACACAGCCACCCCAAAGTTTGGGACGGCTCTGTTTACAAGAACCTCGTTTACGGTACAAGTTCAATATCGCAGAAAGCGAAAAATGGATAAAGAAGTTGTGGTACTAACGTACAATGAAATATCACTCAGCAATGAAATCTATGTCATCAGGCCAGTAGCAGCATAATGAGTGGATTCAGGTATGATGATTCTAAGTGAAATAAGTCACACAGAAAAAGAAACATCATAAGATATCACTAATACACAGAATGTAAACTTGGCTACACAGGAACTGAATTACAAAACAGAATAGGGTCTCAAATGTAGAAAACCAACTTATGCTTGCTTAAGGGGAAAGGTGAGTTGGGGTGCTACATAAAACCAGAGATTGAAATTAGCACAGATACCTTTCCATAAGCCAAATATGTAATAGACAAGAGCTACTGCTTGCTCAACGAAGTGGACTCAACATCCCATATTAAACGCTTAAGAATATACCTGACTAGTAAGAATCTTAAAACCTATGGATTTATATGTCTCCGAAAGAGAATCAAGCATGTGTACAGCAGCATAAACGCAGCAGTGATAGGATTGGTAAGGTTCGGTGAGCAAATGCAGACCCTTTGAAGTCATATTGCATGGTACCCATTTCACGGTTCTCAACTCTCCAGGTTTAAGGGATTCTTCCTTCAGCTAAAACATGCATGTGGAACCCAGAGTATGATCCACCGTGTGATCGGGAAACGTGTTCAAATGTGTCTCACTTTTCGTCCCCTGGTACTCGGGTGCAACATTCCAGACGCTTTACTAACACTCTCCCCACTTGGAGACTCAGTGCCTTTAACCTCCTGTTTGGCCCAGTTTGCAATTTCTGCGGAAAATGAACAGGAATAGGGAGAACCAATGAGAGACTAGCTGGAGGTGTCTGGACGGGCAAATTTAACTCTCATTTCCCACCAGGAAGAGGAATTAACCAAAGGCTCAGCGAGCCATGCCGGAAACACACTAGGGCCTGAAGCAATCCTGCGGTGTTGCGGCCAGCTCACAAGAAAGCGAGTCGAAGAAAGGAGCTCAGGGGCACTGTCATTCACAAACCTGCAGAGTTATAAATGACAGCTATCGTCCAAAAATATATTGAAGTAAGGCTGCCAAGAGGACTTGAAAGCGGGGCAGAATTGCAGGAAACCGATTTCAGGAGGTAGACTGGAATTGCATGTAAAGCATAGGAAAAGAGGCAGAACGTCCACAATGATGCACTTGGCCAAAAAGGGCGTATGCGTTTTTTCCTGAATATATTCAGGAAAAAACGCATACGCCCTTTTTGGCCAACCAAGCAAGCTTGCAAAGGAAATCTGTACTACAATGAAGTCTCACTGCCCCCCGGTCAAAAGGGCCATCTGAAAAAAGTGTAAAATCCAGAAAGGCAGGACAGGCCATGGAGAGCTGGGAGCCTAGTTAGGCTGATGGGCGGGATGTAAATTGCCAAGAGCCACTCTGGAGAAGTGTATGGTGTTTCCTGAAACATCTAAAAAACAAAGCAACAGAGCCTAGGGCACTTCCACTTATGGTCCTATAGCTTAGGGAAATTAAAATCAAAAAGACACAGCCACCCCAAAGTTTGGGATGGCTCTGTTTACAAGAACCTCGTTTACGGTACAAGTTCAATATCGCAGAAAGCGAAAAATGGATAAAGAAGTTGTGGTACTAACGTACAATGAAATATCACTCAGCAATGAAATCTATGTCATCAGGCCCATAGCAGCATAATGAGTGGATTCAGGTATGATGATTCTAAGTGAAATAAGTCACACAGAAAAAGAAACATCATAAGATATCACTAATACACGGAATGTAAACTTAGCTACACAGGAACTGAATTACAAAACAGAATAGGGTCTCAAATGTAGAAAACCAACTTATGCTTGCTTAAGGGGAAAGGTGAGTTGGGGTGCTGCATAAAACCAGAGATTGAAATTAGCACAGATACCTTTCCATAAGCCAAATATGTAATAGACAAGAGCTACTGCTTGCTCAACGAAGTGGACTCAACACCCCATATTAAACGCCTAAGAATATACCTGACTAGTAAGAATCTTAAAACCTATGGATTTTTATGTCTCCGAAAGAGAATCAAGCATGTGTACAGCGGCATAAACGCAGCAGTGATAGGATTGGTGAGGTTCGGTGAGCAAATGCAGACCCTTTGAAGTCATATTGCATGGTACCCATTCCATGGTTCTCAACTCTCCAGGTTTAAGGGATTCTTCCTTCAGCTAAAACATGCATGTGGAACTCAGAGTATGATCCACCGTGTGATCGGGAAACGTGTTCAAATGTGTCTCACTTTTCGTCCCCTGGTACTCGGGTGCAACATTCCAGACGCTTTACTAACACTCTCCCCACTTGGAGAGTCAGTGCCTTTAACCTCCTGTTTGGCCCAGTTTGCAATTTCTGCGGAAAATGAACAGGAATAGGGAGAATCAATGAGAGACTAGCTGGAGGTGTCTGGACGGGCAAATTTAACTCTCATTTCCCACCAGGAAGAGGAATTAACCAAAGGCTCAGCGAGCCATGCCGGAACCACACTAGGGCCTGAAGCAATCCTGCCGTGTTGCAGCCAGCTCACAAGAAAGCGAGTCGAAGAAAGGAGCTCAGGGTCTCTGTCATTCACAAACCTGCAGAGTTATAAATGACAGCTATCGTCCAAAAATATATTGAAGTAAGGCTGCCAAGAGGACTTGAAAGCGGGGCAGAATTGCACGAAACCGGTTTCAGGAGGTAGACTGGAATTGCATGTAAAGCATAGGAAAAGAGGCAGAACGTCCACAATGATGCACTTGGCCAAAAAGGGCGTATGCGTTTTTTCCTGAATATATTCAGGAAAAAACGCATACGCCCTTTTTGGCCAACCAAGCAAGCTTGCAAAGGAAATCTGCACTACAATGAAGTCTCACTGCCCCCCGGTCAAAAGGGCCATCTGAAAAAAGTGTAAAATCCAGAAAGGCAGGACAGGCCATGGAGAACTGGGAGCCTAGTTAGGCTGATGGGCGGGATGTAAATTGCCAAGAGCCACTCTGGAGAAGTGTATGGTGTTTCCTGAAACATCTAAAAAACAAAGCAACAGAGCCTAGGGCACTTCCACTTATGGTCCTATAGCTTAGGGAAATTAAAATCAAAAAGACACAGCCACCCCAAAGTTTGGGATGGCTCTGTTTACAAGAACCTAGTTTACGGTACAAGTTCAATATCGCAGAAAGCGAAAAATGGATAAAGAAGTTGTGGTACTAACGTACAATGAAATATCACTCAGCAATGAAATCTATGTCATCAGGCCCATAGAAGCATAATGAGTGGATTCAGGTACGATGATTCTAAGTGAAATAAGTCACACAGAAAAAGAAACATCATAAGATATCACTAATACACGGAATGTAAACTTGGCTACACAGGAACTGAATTACAAAACAGAATAGGGTCTCAAATGTACAAAACCAACTTATGCTTGCTTAAGGGGAAAGGTGAGTTGGGGTGCTGCATAAAACCAGAGATTGAAATTAGCACAGATACCTTTCCATAAGCCAAATATGTAATAGACAAGAGCTACTGCTTGCTCAGCGAAGTGGACTCAACACCCCATATTAAACGCCTAAGAATATACCTGACTAGTAAGAATCTTAAAACCTATGGATTTATATGTCTCCGAAAGAGAATCAAGCGTGTGTACAGCGGCATATACGCAGCAGTGATAGGATTGGTGAGGTTTGGTGAGCAAATGCAGACCCTTTGAAGTCATATTGCATGGTACCCATTCCATGGTTCTCAACTCTCCAGGTATAAGGGATTCTTCTTTCAGCTAAAACATGCATGTGGAACTCAGAGTATGATCCACCGTGTGATCGGGAAACGTGTTCAAATGTGTCTCACTTTTCGTCCCCTGGTACTCGGGTGCAACATTCCAGACGCTTTACTAACACTCTCCCCACTTGGAGAGTCAGTGCCTTTAACCTCCTGTTTGGCCCAGTTTGCAATTTCTGAGGAAAATGAACAGGAATAGGGAGAATCAATGAGAGACTAGCTGGAGGTGTCTGGACGGGCAAATTTAACTCTCATTTCCCACCAGGAAGAGGAATTAACCAAAGGCTCAGCGAGACATGCCGGAACCACACTAGGGCCTGAAGCAATCCTGCAGTGTTGCAGCCAGCTCACAAGAAAGCGAGTTGAAGAAAGGAGCTCAGGGTCTCTGTCATTCACAAACCTGCAGAGTTATAAATGACAGCTATCGTCCAAAAATATATTGAAGTAAGGCTGCCAAGAGGACTTGAAAGCGGGGCAGAATTGCAGGAAACCGATTTCAGGAGGTAGACTGGAATTGCATGTAAAGCATAGGAAAAGAGGCAGAACGTCCACAATGATGCACTTGGCCAAAAAGGGCGTATGCGTTTTTTCCTGAATATATTCAGGAAAAAATGCATACGCCCTTTTTGGCCAACCAAGCAAGCTTGCAAAGGAAATCTGCACTACAATGAAGTCTCACTGCCCCCCGGTCAAAAGGGCCATCTGAAAAAAGTGTAAAATCCAGAAAGGCAGGACAGGCCATGGAGAACTGGGAGCCTAGTTAGGCTGATGGGCGGGATGTAAATTGCCAAGAGCCACTCTGGAGAAGTGTATGGTGTTTCCTGAAACATCTAAAAAACAAAGCAACAGAGCCTAGGGCACTTCCACTTATGGTCCTATAGCTTAGGGAAATTAAAATCAAAAAGACACAGCCACCCCAAAGTTTGGGATGGCTCTGTTTACAAGAACCTCGTTTACGGTACAAGTTCAATATCGTAGAAAGCGAATAATGGATAAAGAAGTTGTGGTACTAACGTACAATGAAATATCACTCAGCAATGAAATCTATGTCATCAGGCCCATAGCAGCATAATGAGTGGATTCAGGTATGATGATTCTAAGTGAAATAAGTCACACAGAAAAAGAAACATCATAAGATATCACTAATACACGAAATGTAAACTTGGCTACACAGGAACTGAATTACAAAACAGAATAGGGTCTCAAATGTAGAAAACCAACTTATGCTTGCTTAAGGGGAAATGTGAGTTGGGGTGCTGCATAAAACCAGAGATTGAAATTAGCACAGATACCTTTCCATAAGCCAAATATGTAATAGACAAGAGCTACTGCTTGCTCAACGAAGTGGACTCAACACCCCATATTAAACGCCTAAGAATATACCTGACTAGTAAGAATCTTAAAACCTATGGATTTATATGTCTCCGAAAGAGAATCAAGCGTGTGTACAGCGGCATAAACGCAGCAGTGATAGGATTGGTGAGGTTCGGTGAGCAAATTCAGACCCTTTGAAGTCATATTGCATGGTACCCATTCCATGGTTCTTAACTCTCCAGGTTTAAGGGATTCTTCCTTCAGCTAAAACATGCATGTGGAACCCAGAGTATGATCCACCGTGTGATCGGGAAACGTGTTCAAATGTGTCTCACTTTTCGTCCCCTGGTACTCGGGTGCAACATTCCAGACGCTTTACTAACACTCTCCCCACTTGGAGAGTCAGTGCCTCTAACCTCCTGTTTGGCCCAGTTTGCAATTTCTGCGGAAAATGAACAGGAATAGGGAGAACCAATGAGAGACTAGCTGGAGGTGTCTCGACGGGCAAATTTAACTCTCATTTCCCACCAGGAAGAGGAATTAACCAAAGGCTCAGCGAGCCATGCCGGAAACACACTAGGGCCTGAAGCAATCCTGCGGTGTTGTGGCTAGTCCACAAGAAAGCGAGTCGAAGAAAGGAGCTCAGGGGCTCTGTCATTCACAAACCTGCAGAGTTATAAATGACAGCTATCGTCCAAAAATATATTGAAGTAAGGCTGCCAAGAGGACTTGAAAGCGGGGCAGAATTGCAGGAAACCGATTTCAGGAGGTAGACTGGAATTGCATGTAAAGCATAGGAAAAGAGGCAGAACGTCCACAATGATGCACTTGGCCAAAAAGGGCGTATGCGTTTTTTCCTGAATATATTCAGGAAAAAACGCATACGCCCTTTTTGGCCAACCAAGCAAGCTTGCAAAGGAAATCTGCACTACAATGAAGTCTCACTGCCCCCCGGTCAAAGGGGCCATCTGAAAAAAGTGTAAAATCCAGAAAGGCAGGACAGGCCATGGAGAACTGGGAGCCTAGTTAGGCTGATGGGCGGGATGTAAATTGCCAACAGCCACTCTGGAGAAGTGTATGGTGTTTCCTGAAACATCTAAAAAACAAAGCAACAGAGCCTAGGGCACTTCCACTTATGGTCCTATAGCTTAGGGAAATTAAAATCAAAAAGACACAGCCACCCCAAAGTTTGGGATGGCTCTGTTTACAAGAACCTCGTTTACGGTACAAGTTCAATATCGCAGAAAGCGAAAAATGGATAAAGAAGTTGTGGTACTAACGTACAATGAAATATCACTCAGCAATGAAATCTATGTCATCAGGCCCATAGCAGCATAATGAGTGGATTCAGGTATGATGATTCTAAGTGAAATAAGTCACACAGAAAAAGAAACATCATAAGATATCACTAATACACGGAATGTAAACTTGGCTACACAGGAACTGAATTACAAAACAGAATAGGGTCTCAAATGTAGAAAACCAACTTATGCTTGCTTAAGGGGAAATGTGAGTTGGGGTGCTACATAAAACCAGAGATTGAAATTAGCACAGATACCTTTCCATAAGCCAAATATGTAATAGACAAGAGCTACTGCTTGCTCAACGAAGTGGACTCAACACCCCATATTAAACGCCTAAGAATATACCTGACTAGTAAGAATCTTAAAACCTATGGATTTATATGTCTCCGAAAGAGAATCAAGCGTGTGTACAGAGGCATAAACGCAGCAGTGATAGGATTGGTGAGGTTCGGTGAGCAAATGCAGACCCTTTGAAGTCATATTGCATGGTACACATTCCACGGTTCTCAACTCTCCAGGTTTAAGGGATTCTTCCTTCAGCTAAAACATGCATGTGGAACTCAGAGTATGATCCACCGTGTGACCGGGAAACGTGTTCAAATGTGTCTCACTTTTCGTCCCCTGGTACTCGGGTGCAACATTCCAGATGCTTTACTAACACTCTCCCCACTTGGAGACTCAGTGCCTTTAACCTCCTGTTTGGCCCAGTTTGCAATTTCTGCGGAAAATGTACAGGAATAGAGAGAATCAATGAGAGACTAGCTGGAGGTGTCTGGACGGGCAAATTTAACTCTCATTTCCCACCAGGAAGAGGAATTAACCAAAGGCTCAGCGAGCCATGCCGGAAACACACTAGGGCCTGAAGCAATCCTGCAGTGTTGCAGTCAGCTCACAAGAAAGCGAGTTGAAGAAAGGAGCTCAGGGGCTCTGTCATTCACAAACCTGCAGAGTTATAAATGACAGCTATCGTCCAAAAATATATTGAAGTAAGGCTGCCAAGAGGACTTGAAAGCGGGGCAGAATTGCAGGAAACCAATTTCAGGAGGTAGACTGGAAATGCATGTAAAGCATAGGAAAAGAGGCAGAACGTCCACAATGATGCACTTGGCCAAAAAGGGCGTATGCGTTTTTTCCTGAATATATTCAAGAAAAAATGCATACGCCCTTTTTGGCCAACCAAGCAAGCTTGCAAAGGAAATCTGCACTTCAATGAAGTCTCACTGCCCCCCGGTCAATAGGGCCATCTGAAAAAAGTGTAAAATCCAGAAAGGCAGGACAGGCCATGGAGAACTGGGAGCCTAGTTAGGCTGATGGGCGGGATGTAAATTGCCAAGAGCCACTCTGGAGAAGTGTATGGTGTTTCCTGAAACATCTAAAAAACAAAGCAACAGAGCCTAGGGCACTTCCACTTATGGTCCTATAGCTTAGGGAAATTAAAATCAAAAAGACACAGCCACCCCAAAGTATGGGACAGCTCTGTTTACAAGAACCTCGTTTACGGTACAAGTTCAATATCGCAGAAAGCGAAAAATGGATAAAGAATTTGTGGTACTAACGTACAATGAAATATCACTCAGCAATGAAATCTATGTCATCAGGCCAGTAGCAGCATAATGAGTGGATTCAGGTACGATGATTCTAAGTGAAATAAGTCACACAGAAAAAGAAATATCATAAGATATCACTAATACACGGAATGTAAACTTGGCTACACAGGAACTGAATTACAAAACAGAATAGGGTCTCAAATGTAGAAAACCAACTTATGCTTGCTTAAGGGGAAAGGTGAGTTGGGGTGCTACATAAAATCAGAGATTGAAATTAGCACAGATACCTTTCCATAAGCCAAATATGTAATAGACAAGAGCTACTGCTTGCTCAACGAAGTGGACTCAACACCCCATATTAAACGCCTAAGAATATACCTGACTAGTAAGAATCTTAAAACCTATGGATTTATATGTCTCCGAAAGAGAATCAAGCATGTGTACAGCGGCATAAACGCAGCAGGGATAGGATTGGTGAGGTTCGGTGAGCAAATGCAGACCCTTTGAAGTCATAATGCATGGTACCCATTCCACGGTTCTCAACTCTCCAGGTTTAAGGGATTCTTCCTTCAGCTAAAACATGCATGTGGAACCCAGAGTATGATCCACCGTGCGATCGGGAAACGTGTTCAAATGTGTCTCACTTTTCGTCCCCTGGTACTCGGGTGCAACATTCCAGACGCTTTACTAACACTCTCCCCACTTGGAGACTCAGTGCCTTTAACCTCCTGTTTGGCCCAGTTTGCAAATTCTGCGGAAAATGAACAGGAATAGGGAGAACCAATGAGAGACTAGCTGGAGGTGTCTGGACGGGCAAATTTAACTCTCATTTCCCACCAGGAAGAGGAATTAACCAAAGGCTCAGCGAGCCATGCCGGAAACACACTAGGGCCTGAAGCAATCCTGCGGTGTTGCAGCCAGCTCAGAAGAAAGCGAGTTGAAGAAAGGAGCTCAGGTGCACTGTCATTCACAAACCTGCAGAGTTATAAATGACAGCTATCGTCCAAAAATATATTGAAGTAAGGCTGCCAAGAGGACTTCAAAGCGGGGCAGAATTGCAGGAAACCGATTTCAGGAGGTAGACTGGAATTGCATGTAAAGCATAGGAAAAGAGGCAGAACGTCCACAATGATGCACTTGGCCAAAAAGGGCGTATGCGTTTTTTCCTGAATATATTCAGGAAAAGACGCATACGCCCTTTTTGGCCAACCAAGCAAGCTTGCAAAGGAAATCTGCACTACAATGAAGTCTCACTGCCCCCCGGTCAAAAGGGTCATCTGAAAAAAGTGTAAAATCCAGAAAGGCAGGACAGGCCATGGAGAACTGGGAGCCTAGTTAGGCTGATGGGCGGGATGTAAATTGCCAACAGCCACTCTGGAGAAGTGTATGGTGTTTCCTGAAACATCTAAAAAACAAAGCAACAGAGCCTAGGGCACTTCCACTTATGGTCCTATAGCTTAGGGAAATTAAAATCAAAAAGACACAGCCACACCAAAATTTGGGATGGCTCTGTTTACAAGCACCTCATTTACGGTACAAGTTCAATATCGCAGAAAGCAAAAAATGGATAAAGAAGTTGTGGTACTAACGTACAATGAAATATCACTCAGCAATGAAATCTATGTCATCAGGCCCATAGCAGCATAATGAGTGGATTCAGGTATGATGATTCTAAGTGAAATAAGTCACACAGAAAAAGAAACATCATAAGATATCACTAATACACGGAATGTAAACTTGGCTACACAGGAACTGAATTACAAAACAGAATAGGGTCTCAAATGTAGAAAACCAACTTATGCTTGCTTAAGGGGAAAGGTGAGTTGGGGTGCTGCATAAAACCAGAGATTGAAATTAGCACAGATACCTTTCCATAAGCCAAATATGTAATAGACAAGAGCTACTGCTTGCTCAACGAAGTGGACTCAACACCCCATATTAAACGCCTAAGAATATACCTGACTAGTAAGAATCTTAAAACCTACGGATTTATATGTCTCCGAAAGAGAATCAAGCGTGTGTACAGCGGCATAAACGCAGCAGTGATAGGATTGGTGATTTTCGGTGAGCAAATGCAGACCCTTTGAAGTCATATTGCATGGTACCCATTCCATGGTTCTCAACTGTCCAGGTTTAAGGGATTCTTCCTTCAGCTAAAACATGCATGTGGAACTCAGAGTATGATCCACCGTGTGATCGGGAAACGTGTTCAAATGTGTCTCACTTTTCGTCCCCTGGTACTCGGGTGCAACATTCCAGACGCTTTACTAACACTCTCCCCACTTGGAGACTCAGTGCCTTTAACCTCCTGTTTGGCCCAGTTTGCAATTTCTGCGGAAAATGAACAGGAATAGGGAGAACCAATGAGAGACTAGCTGGAGGTGTCTGGACGGGCAAATTTAACTCTCATTTCCCACCAGGAAGAGGAATTAACCAAAGGCTCAGCGAGCCATGCCGGAACCACACTAGGGCCTGAAGAAATCCTGCGGTGTTGCAGCCAGCTCACAAGAAAGCGAGTTGAAGAAAGGAGCTCAGGGGCACTGTAATTCACAAACCTGCAGAGTTCTAAATGACAGTTATCGTCCAAAAATATATTGAAGTAAGGCTGCCAAGAGGACTTGAAAGCGGGGCAGAATTGCAGGAAACCGATTTCAGGAGGTAGACTGGAATTGCATGTAAAGCCTAGGAAAAGAAGCAGAACGTCCACAATGATGCACTTGGCCAAAAAGGGCATAAGCGTTTTTTCCTGAATATATTCAGGAAAAAACGCATACGCCCTTTTTGGCCAACCAAGCAAGCTTGCAAAGGACATCTGCACTACAATGAAGTCTCACTGCCCCCCGGTCAAAAGGGCCATCTGAAAAAAGTGTAAAATCCAGAAAGGCAGGACAGGCCATGGAGAACTGGGAGCCTAGTTAGGCTGATGGGCGGGATGTAAATTACCAACAGCCACTCTGGAGAAGTGTATGGTGTTTCCTGAAACATCTAAAAATCAAAGCAACAGAGCTGAGGGCACTTCCACTTATGGTCCTATAGATTAGGGAAATTAAAATCAAAAAGACACAGCCACCCCAAAGTTTGGGACGGCTCTGTTTACAAGAACCTCGTTTACGGTACAAGTTCAATATCGCAGAAAGCGAAAAATGGATAAAGAAGTTGTGGTACTTACGTACAATGCAATATCACTCAGCAATGAAATCTATGTCATCAGGCCCATAGCAGCATAATGAGTGGATTCAGGTACGATGATTCTAAGTGAAATAAGTCACACAGAAAAAGAAACATCATAAGATATCACTAATACACGGAATGTAAACTTGGCTACACAGGAACTGAATTACAAAACAGAATAGGGTCTCAAATGCAGAAAACCAACTTATGCTTGCTTAAGGGGAAAGGTGAGTTGGGGTGCTGCATAAAACCAGAGATTGAAATTAGCACAGATACCTTTCCATAAGCCAAATATGTAATAGACAAGAGCTACTGCTTGCTCAACGAAGTGGACTCAACACCCCATATTAAACGCCTAAGAATATACCTGACTAGTAAGAATCTTAAAACCTATGTATTTATATGTCTCCGAAAGAGAATCAAGCGTGTGTACAGCGGCATAAACGCAGCAGTGATAGGATTGGTGAGGTTCGTTGAGCAAATGCAGACCCTTTGAAGTCATACTGCATGGTACCCATTCCATGGTTCTCAACTCTCCAAGTTTAAGGGATTCTTCCTTCAGCTAAAACATGCATGTGGAACCCAGAGTATGATCCACCGTGTGATCGGGAAACGTGTTCAAATGTGTCTCACTTTTCGTCCCCTGGTACTCGGGTGCAACATTCCAGACGCTTTACTAACACTCTCCCCACTTGGAGAGTCAGTGTCTTCAACTTCCTGTTTGGCCCAGTTTGCAATTTCTGCGGAAAATGAACAGGAATAGGGAGAACCAATGAGAGACTAGCTGGAGGTGTCTGGACGGGCAAATTTATCTCTCATTTCCCACCAGGAAGAGGAATTAACCAAAGGCTCAGCGAGACATGCCGGAACCACACTAGGGCCTGAAGCAATCCTGCGTTGTTGCGGCCACCTCAAAAGAAAACGAGTTGAAGAAAGGAGCTCAGGGGCACTGTAATTCGCAAACCTGCAGAGTTATAAATGACAGCTATCGTCCAAAAATATATTGAAGTAAGGCTGCCAAGAGGACTTGAAAGCGGGGCAGAATTGCAGGAAACCGATTTCAGGAGGTAGACTGGAATTGCATGTAAAGAATAGGAAAAGAGGCAGAACATCCACAATGATGCACTTGGGCAAAAAGGGCGTATGCGTTTTTTCCTGAATATATTCAGGAAAAAACGCATACGCCCTTTTTGGCCAACCAAGCAAGCTTGCAAAGGAAATCTGCACTACAATGAAGTCTCACTGCCCCCCGGTCAAAAGGGCCATCTGAAAAAAGTGTAAAATCCAGAAAGGCAGGACAGGCCATGGAGAACTGGGAGCCTAGTTAGGCTGATGGGCGGGATGTAAATTGCCAAGAGCCACTCTGGAGAAGTGTATGGTGTTTCCTGAAACATCTAAAAAACAAAGCAACAGAGCCTAGGGCACTTCCACTTATGGTCCTATAGCTTAGGGAAATTAAAATCAAAAAGACACAGCCACCCCAAAGTTTGGGATGGCTCTGTTTACAAGAACCTCGTTTACGGTACAAGTTCCATATCACAGAAAGCGAAAAATGGATAAAGAAGTTGTGGTACTAACGTACAATGAAATATCACTCAGCAATGAAATCTATGTCATCAGGCCCATAGCAGCATAATGAGTGGATTCAGGTATGATGATTCTAAGTGAAATAAGTCACACAGAAAAAGAAACATCATAAGATATCACTAATACACGGAATGTATACTTGGCTACACAGGAACTGAATTACAAAACAGAATAGGGTCTCAAATGTAGAAAACCAACTTATGCTTGCTTAAGGGGAAAGGTGAGTTGGGGTGCTGCATAAAACCAGAGATTGAAATTAGCACAGATACCTTTCCATAAGCCAAATATGTAATAGACAAGAGCTACTGCTTGCTCAACGAAGTGGACTCAACACCCCATATTAAACGCCTAAGAATATACCTGACTAGTAAGAATCTTAAAACCTATGGATTTATATGTCTCCGAAAGAGAATCAAGCGTGTGTACAGCGGCATAAACGCAGCAGTGATAGGATTGGTGAGGTTCGGTGAGCAAATGCAGACCCTTTGAAGTCATATTGCATGGTACCCATTCCATGGTTCTCAACTTTCCAGGTTTAAGGGATTCTTCCTTCAGCTAAAACATGCATGTGGAACCCAGAGTATGATCCACCATGTGATCGGGAAACGTGTTCAATTGTGTCTCAGTTTTCATCCCCTGGTACTCGGGTGCAACATTCCAGACGCTTTACTAACACTCTCCCCACTTGGAGAGTCAGTGCCTTTAACCTCCTGTTTGGCCCACTTTGCAATTTCTGCGGAAAATGAACAGGAATAGGGAGAACCAATGAGAGACTAGCTGGAGGTGTCTGGACGGGCAAATTTAACTCTCATTTCCCACCAGGAAGAGGAATTAACCAAAGGCTCAGCGAGCCATGCCGGAACCACACTAGGGCCTGAAGCAATCCTGCGGTGTTGCGGCCAGCTCACAAGAAAGCGAGTTGAAGAAAGGAGCTCAGGGGCACTGTCATTCACAAACCTGCAGAGTTCTAAATGACAGCTATCGTCCAAAAATATATTGAAGTAAGGCTGCCAAGAGGACTTGAAAGCGGGGCAGAATTGCAGGAAACCGATTTCAGGAGGTAGACTGGAATTGCATGTAAAGCATAGGAAAAGAGGCAGAACGTCCACAATGATGCACTTGGCCAAAAAGGGCGTATGCGTTTTTTCCTGAATATATTCAGGAAAAAACGCATACGCACTTTTTGGCCAACCAAGCAAGCTTGCAAAGGAAATCTGCACTACAATGAAGTCTCACTGACCCCCGGTCCAAAGGGCCATCTGAAAAATGTGTAAATTCCAGAAAGGCAGGACAGGCCATGGAGAACTGGGAGCCTAGTTAGGCTGATGGGCGGGATGTAAATTGCCAACAGCCACTCTGGAGAAGTGTATGGTGTTTCCTGAAACATCTAAAAAACAAAGCAACAGAGCCTAGGGCACTTCCACTTATGGTCCTATAGCTTAGGGAAATTAAAATCAAAAAGACACAGCCACCCCAAAGTTTGGGACGGCTCTGTTTACAAGAACCTCGTTTACGGTACAAGTTCAATATCACAGAAAGCGAAAAATGGATAAAGAAGTTGTGGTACTAACGTACAATGAAATATCACTCAGCAATGAAATCTATGTCATCAGGCCCATAGCAGCATAATTAGTGGATTCAGGTATGATGATTCTAAGTGAAATAAGTCACACAGAAAAAGAAACATCATAAGATATCACTAATACACGGAATGTAAACTTGGTTACACAGGAACTGAATTACAAAACAGAATAGTGTCTCAAATGTAGAAAACCAACTTATGCTTGCTTAAGGGGAAAGGTGAGTTGGGGTGCTGCATAAAACCAGAGATTGAAATTAGCACAGATACCTTTCCATAAGCCAAATATGTAATAGACAAGAGCTACTGCTTGCTCAACGAAGTGGACTCAACACCCCATATTAAAAGCCTAAGAATATACCTGACTAGTAAGAATCTTAAAACCTATGGATTTATATGTCTCCGAAAGAGAATCAAGTGTGTGTACAGCGGCATAAACGCAGCAGTGATAGGATTGGTGAGGTTCGGTGAGCAAATGCAGACCCTTTGAAGTCATATTGCATGGTACCCATTCCATGGGTCTCAACTCTCCAGGTTTAAGGGATTCTTCCTTCAGCTAAAACATGCATGTGGAACCCAGAGTATGATCCACCGTGTGATAGGGAAACGTGTTCAAATGTGTCTCAGTTTTCGTCCCCTGGTACTCGGGTGCAACATTCCAGACGCTTTACTAACACTCTCCCCACTTGGAGAGTCAGTGCCTTTAACCTCCTGTTTGGCCCAGTTTGCAATTTCTGCGGAAAATGAACAGGAATAGGGAGAACCAATGAGAGACTAGCTGGAGGTGTCTGGACGGGCAAATTTAACTCTCATTTCCCACCAGGAAGAGGAATTAACCAAAGGCTCAGTGAGCCATGCCGGAACCACACTAGGGCCTGAAGCAATCCTGCGGTGTTGCGGCCACCTCACAAGAAAGCGAGTTGAAGAAAGGAGCTCAGGGGCACTGTCATTCACAAACCTGCAGAGTTATAAATGACAGCTATCGTCCAAAAATATATTGAAGTAAGGCTGCCAAGAGGACTTGAAAGCAGGGCAGAATTGCAGGAAACCGATTTCAGGAGGTAGACTGGAATTGCATGTAAAGCATAGGACAAGAGGCAGAACGTCCACAATGATGCACTTGGCCAAAAAGTGCGTATGCGTTTTTTCCTGAATATATTCAGGAAAAAACGCATATGCCCTTTTTGGCCAACCAAGCAAGCTTGCAAAGGAAATCTGCACTACAATGAAGTCTCACTGCCCCCCGGTCAAAAGGGCCATCTGAAAAAAGTGTAAAATCCAGAAAGGCAGGACAGGCCATGGAGAACTGCGAGCCTAGTTAGACTGATGGGCGGAATGTAAATTGCCAACAGCCATTCTGGAGAAGTGTATGGTGTTTCCTGAAACATCTAAAAAACAAAGCAACAGAGCCTAGGGCACTTCCACTTATGGTCCTATAGCTTAGGGAAATTAAAATCAAAAAGACACAGCCACCCCAAAGTTTGGGACGGCTCTGTTTACAAGAACCTCGTTTACGGTACAAGTTCAATATCACAGAAAGCGAAACATGGATAAAGAAGTTGTGGTACTTAGGTACAATGCAATATCACTCAGCAATGAAATCTATGTCATCAGGCCCATAGCAGCATAATGAGTGGATTCAGGTATGATGATTCTAAGTGAAATAAGTCACACAGAAAAAGAAACATCATAAGATATCACTAATACACGGAATGTAAACTTGGCTACACAGGAACTGAATTACAAAACAGAATAGGGTCTCAAATGTAGAAAACCAACTTATGCTTGCTTAAGGGAAAGGTGAGTTGGGGTGCTGCATAAAACCAGAGATTGAAATTAGCACAGATACCTTTCCATAAGCCAAATATGTAATAGACAAGAGCTACTGCTTGCTCAACGAAGTGGACTCAACACCCCATATTAAACGCCTAAGAATAAACCTGACTAGTAAGAATCTTAAAACCTATGGATTTATATGTCTCCGAAAGAGAATCAAGCGTGTGTACAGCGGCATAAACCCAGCAGTGATAGGATTGGTGAGGTTCGGTGAGCAAATGCAGACCCTTTGAAGTCATATTGCATGGTACCCATTCCATGGTTCTCAACTCTGCAGGTTTAAGGGATTCTTCCTTCAGCTAAAACATGCATGTGGAACCCAGAGTATGATCCACCGTGTGATAGGGAAACGTGTTCAAATGTGTCTCAGTTTTCGTCCCCTGGTACTCGGGTGCAACATTCCAGACGCTTTACTAACACTCTCCCCACTTGGAGAGTCAGTGCCTTTAACCTCCTGTTTGGCCCAGTTTGCAAATTCTGCGAAAAATGAACAGGAATAGGGAGAACCAATGAGAGACTAGCTGGAGGTGTCTGGACGGGCAAATTTAACTCTCATTTCCCACCAGGAAGAGGAATTAACCAAAGGCTCAGCGAGCCATGCCGGAACCACACTAGGGCCTGAAGCAATCCTGCGGTGTTGCGGCCACCTCACAAGAAAGCGAGTTGAAGAAAGGAGCTCAGGGGCACTGTCATTCACAAACCTGCAGAGTTATAAATGACAGCTATCGTCCAAAAATATATTGAAGTAAGGCTGCCAAGAGGACTTGAAAGCAGGGCAGAATTGCAGGAAACCGATTTCAGGAGGTAGACTGGAATTGCATGTAAAGCATAGGACAAGAGGCAGAACGTCCACAATGATGCACTTGGCCAAAAAGTGCGTATGCGTTTTTTCCTGAATATATTCAGGAAAAAACGCATACGCCCCTTTTGGCCAATCAAGCAAGCTTGCAAAGGAAATCTGCACTACAATGAAGTCTCACTGCCCCCCGGTCAAAAGGGCCATCTGAAAAAAGTGTAAAATCCAGAAAGGCAGGACAGGCCATGGAGAACTGGGAGCCTAGTTAGACTGATGGGCGGAATGTAAATTGCCAACAGCCACTCTGGAGAAGTGTATGGTGTTTCCTGAAACATCTAAAAAACAAAGCAACAGAGCCTAGGGCACTTCCACTTATGGTCCTATAGCTTAGGGAAATTAAAATCAAAAAGACACAGCAACCCCAAAGTTTGGGACGGCTCTGTTTACAAGAACCTCGTTTACGGTACAAGTTCAATATCACAGAAAGCGAAAAATGGATAAAGTAGTTGTGGTACTAACGAACAATGCAATATCACTCAGCAATGAAATCTATGTCATCAGGCCCATAGCAGCATAATGAGTGGATTCAGGTATGATGATTCTAAGTGAAATAAGTCACACAGAAAAAGAAACATCATAAGATATCGCTAATACACGGAATGTAAACTTGGCTACACAGGAACTGAATTACAAAACAGAATAGGGTCTCAAATGTAGAAAACCAACTTATGCTTGCTTAAGGGAAAGGTGAGTTGGGGTGCTGCATAAAACCAGAGATTGAAATTAGCACAGATACCTTTCCATAAGCCAAATATGTAATAGACAAGAGCTCCTGCTTGCTCAACGAAGTGGACTCAACACCCCATATTAAACGCTTAAGAATATACCTGACTAGTAAGAATCTTAAAACCTATGGATTTATATGTCTCCGAAAGAGAATCAAGCGTGTGTACAGCGGCATAAACGCAGCAGTGATAGGATTGGTGAGGTTCGGTGAGCAAATGCAGACCCTTTGAAGTCATATTGCATGGTACCCATTCCATGGTTCTCAACTCTCCAGGTTTAAGGGATTCTTCCTTCAGCTAAAACATGCATGTGGAACCCAGAGTATGATCCACCGTGTGATCGGGAAACGTGTTCAAATGTGTCTCAGTTTTCGTTCCCTGGTACTCGGGTGCAACATTCCAGACGCTTTACTAACACTCTCCCCACTTGGAGAGTCAGTGCCTTTAACCTCCTGTTTGGCCCAGTTTGCAATTTCTGCGGAAAATGAACAGGAATAGGGAGAACCAATGAGAGACTAGCTGGAGGTTTCTGGACGGGCAAATTTAACTCTCATTTCCCACCAGGAAGAGGAATTAACCAAAGGCTCAGCGAGCCATGCCTGAACCACACTAGGGCCTGAAGCAATCCTGCGGTGTTGTGGCCAGCTCACAAGAAAGCGAGTTGAAGAAAGGAGCTCAGGGGCACTGTCATTCACAAACCTGCAGAGTTCTAAATGACAGCTATCGTCCAAAAATATATTGAAGTAAGTCTGCCAAGAGGACTTGAAAGCGGGGCAGAATTGCAGGAAACCGATTTCAGGAGGTAGACTGGAATTGCATGTAAAGCATAGGAAAAGAGGCAGAACGTCCACAATGATGCACTTGGCCAAAAAGGGCGTATGCGTTTTTTCCTGAATATATTCAGGAAAAAACGCATAAGGCCTTTTTGGCCAACGAAGCAAGCTTGCAAAGAAAATCTGCACTACAATGAAGTCTCACTGCCCCCCGGTCAAAAGGGCCATCTGAAAAAAGTGTAACATCCAGAAAGGCAGGACAGGCCATGGAGAACTGGGAGCCTAGTTAGGCTGATGGGCGGGATGTAAATTGCCAACAGCCACTCTGGAGAAGTGTATGGTGTTTCCTGAAACATCCAAAAAACAAAGCAACAGAGCCTAGGGCACTTCCACATATGGTCCTATAGCTTAGGGAAATTAAAATCAAAAAGACACAGCCACCCCAAAGTTTGGGACGGCTCTGTTTACAAGAACCTCGTTTACGGTACAAGTTCAATATCACAGAAAGCGAAAAATAGATAAAGTAGTTGTGGTAGTAACGAACAATGCAATATCACTCAGCAATGAAATCTATGTCATCAGGCCCATAGCAGCATAATTAGTGGATTCAGGTATGATGATTCTAAGTGAAATAAGTCACACAGAAAAAGAAACATCATAAGATATCACTAATACACGGAATGTAAACTTGGTTACACAGGAACTGAATTACAAAACAGAATAGTGTCTCAAATGTAGAAAACCAACTTATGCTTGCTTAAGGGGAAAGGTGAGTTGGGGTGCTGCATAAAACCAGAGATTGAAATTAGCACAGATACCTTTCCATAAGCCAAATATGTAATAGACAAGAGCTACTGCTTGCTCAACGAAGTGGACTCAACACCCCATATTAAAAGCCTAAGAATATACCTGACTAGTAAGAATCTTAAAACCTATGGATTTATATGTCTCCGAAAGAGAATCAAGCGTGTGTACAGCGGCATAAACGCAGCAGTGATAGGATTGGTGAGGTTCGGTGAGCAAATGCAGACCCTTTGAAGTCATATTGCATGGTACCCATTCCATGGGTCTCAACTCTCCAGGTTTAAGGGATTCTTCCTTCAGCTAAAACATGCATGTGGAACCCAGAGTATGATCCACCGTGTGATAGGGAAACGTGTTCAAATGTGTCTCAGTTTTCGTCCCCTGGTACTCGGGTGCAACATTCCAGACGCTTTACTAACACTCTCCCCACTTGGAGAGTCAGTGCCTTTAACCTCCTGTTTGGCCCAGTTTGCAATTTCTGCGGAAAATGAACAGGAATAGGGAGAACCAATGAGAGACTAGCTGGAGGTGTCTGGACGGGCAAATTTAACTCTCATTTCCCACCAGGAAGAGGAATTAACCAAAGGCTCAGTGAGCCATGCCGGAACCACACTAGGGCCTGAAGCAATCCTGCAGTGTTGCGGCCACCTCACAAGAAAGCGAGTTGAAGAAAGGAGCTCAGGGGCACTGTCATTCACAAACCTGCAGAGTTATAAATGACAGCTATCGTCCAAAAATATATTGAAGTAAGGCTGCCAAGAGGACTTGAAAGCAGGGCAGAATTGCAGGAAACCGATTTCAGGAGGTAGACTGGAATTGCATGTAAAGCATAGGACAAGAGGCAGAACGTCCACAATGATGCACTTGGCCAAAAAGTGCGTATGCGTTTTTTCCTGAATATATTCAGGAAAAAACGCATATGCCCTTTTTGGCCAACCAAGCAAGCTTGCAAAGGAAATCTGCACTACAATGAAGTCTCACTGCCCCCCGGTCAAAAGGGCCATCTGAAAAAAGTGTAAAATCCAGAAAGGCAGGACAGGCCATGGAGAACTGGGAGCCTAGTTAGACTGATGGGCGGAATGTAAATTGCCAACAGCCACTCTGGAGAAGTGTATGGTGTTTCCTGAAACATCTAAAAAACAAAGCAACAGAGCCTAGGGCACTTCCACTTATGGTCCTATAGCTTAGGGAAATTAAAATCAAAAAGACACAGCCACCCCAAAGTTTGGGACGGCTCTGTTTACAAGAACCTCGTTTACGGTACAAGTTCAATATCACAGAAAGCGAAACATGGATAAAGAAGTTGTGGTACTTAGGTACAATGCAATATCACTCAGCAATGAAATCTATGTCATCAGGCCCATAGCAGCATAATGAGTGGATTCAGGTATGATGATTCTAAGTGAAATAAGTCACACAGAAAAAGAAACATCATAAGATATCACTAATACACGGAATGTAAACTTGGCTACACAGGAACTGAATTACAAAACAGAATAGGGTCTCAAATGTAGAAAACCAACTTATGCTTGCTTAAGGGAAAGGTGAGTTGGGGTGCTGCATAAAACCAGAGATTGAAATTAGCACAGATACCTTTCCATAAGCCAAATATGTAATAGACAAGAGCTACTGCTTGCTCAACGAAGTGGACTCAACACCCCATATTAAACGCCTAAGAATAAACCTGACTAGTAAGAATCTTAAAACCTATGGATTTATATGTCTCCGAAAGAGAATCAAGCGTGTGTACAGTGGCATAAACGCAGCAGTGATAGGATTGGTGAGGTTCGGTGAGCAAATGCAGACCCTTTGAAGTCATATTGCATGGTACCCATTCCATGGTTCTCAACTCTGCAGGTTTAAGGGATTCTTCCTTCAGCTAAAACATGCATGTGGAACCCAGAGTATGATCCACCGTGTGATAGGGAAACGTGTTCAAATGTGTCTCACTTTTCGTCCCCTGGTACTCGGGTGCAACATTCCAGACGCTTTACTAACACTCTCCCCACTTGGAGAGTCAGTGCCTTTAACCTCCTGTTTGGCCCAGTTTGCAAATTCTGCGAAAAATGAACAGGAATAGGGAGAACCAATGAGAGACTAGCTGGAGGTGTCTGGACGGGCAAATTTAACTCTCATTTCCCACCAGGAAGAGGAATTAACCAAAGGCTCAGCGAGCCATGCCGGAACCACACTAGGGCCTGAAGCAATCCTGCGCTGTTGCGGCCAGTTCACAAGAAAACGAGTTGAAGAAAGGATATCAGGAGCACTGTAATTCACAAACCTGCAGAGTTCTAAATGACAGCTATCGTCCAAAAATATATTGAAGTAAGGCTGCCAAGAGGACTTGAAAGCAGGGCAGAATTGCAGGAAACCGATTTCAGGAGGTAGACTGGAATTGCATGTAAAGCATAGGAAAAGAGGCAGAACGTCCACAATGATGCACTTGGCCAAAAAGGGCGTATGCGTTTTTTCCTGAATATATTCAGGAAAAAACGCATACGCCCTTTTTGGCCAACCAAGCAAGCTTGCAAAGGAAATCTGCACTACAATGAAGTCTCACTGCCCCCCGGTCAAAAGGGCCATCTGAAAAAAGTGTAAAATCCAGAAAGGCAGGACAGGCCATGGAGAACTGGGAGCCTAGTTAGGCTGATGGGCGGGATGTAAATTGCCAACAGCCACCCTGGGGAAGTGTATGGTGTTTCCTGAAACATCTAAAAAACAAAGCAACAGAGCCTAGGGCACTTCCACTTATGGTCCTATAGCTTAGGGAAATTAAAATCAAAAAGACACAGCCACCCCAAAGTTTGGGACGGCTCTGTTTACAAGAACCTCGTTTACGGTACAAGTTCAATATCACAGAAAGCGAAACATGGATAAAGAAGTTGTGGTACTTAGGTACAATGCAATATCACTCAGCAATGAAATCTATGTCATCAGGCCCATAGCAGCATAATGAGTGGATTCAGGTACGATGATTCTAAGTGAAATAAGTCACACAGAAAAAGAAACATCATAAGATATCACTACTACACGGAATGTAAACTTGGCTACACAGGAACTGAATTACAAAACAGAATAGGGTCTCAAATGTAGAAAACCAACTTATGCTTGCTTAAGGGGAAAGGTGAGTTGGGGTGCTGCATAAAACCAGAGATTGAAATTAGCACAGATACCTTTCCATAAGCCAAATATGTAATAGACAAGAGCTACTGCTTGCTCAACGAAGTGGACTCAACACCCCATATTAAACGCCTAAGAATATACCTGACTAGTAAGAATCTTAAAACTTTTGGATTTATATGTCTCCGAAAGAGAATCAAGCGTGTGTACAGCGGCATAAACACAGCAGTGATAGGATTGGTGAGGTTCGGTGAGCAAATGCAGACCCTTTGAAGTCATATTGCATGGTACCCATTCCATGGTTCTCAACTCTCCAGGTTTAAGGGATTCTTCCTTCAGCTAAAACATGCATGTGGAACCCAGAGTATGATCCACCGTGTGATCGGGAAACGTGTTCAAATGTGTCTCAGTTTTTGTTCCCTGGTACTCGGGTGCAACATTCCAGATGCTTTACTAACACTCTCCCCACTTGGAGAGTCAGTGCCTTTAACCTCCTGTTTGGCCCAGTTTGCAATTTCTGCGGAAAATGAACAGGAATAGGGAGAACCAATGAGAGACTAGCTGGAGGTGTCTGGACGGGCAAATTTAACTCTCATTTCCCACCAGGAAGAGGAATTAACCAAAGGCTCAGCGAGCCATGCCGGAACCACACTAGGGCCTGAAGCAATCCTGCGGTGTTGCGGCCAGCTCACAAGAAAGCGAGTTGAAGAAAGGAGCTCAGGGGCACTGTCATTCACAAATCTGCAGAGTTCTAAATGACAGCTATCGTCCAAAAATATATTGAAGTAAGGCTGCCAAGAGGACTTGAAAGCGGGGCAGAATTGCAGGAAACTGATTTCAGGAGGTAGACTGGAATTGCATGTAAAGCATAGGACAAGAGGCAGAACGTCCACAATGATGCACTTGGCCAAAAAGGGCGTATGCGTTTTTTCCTGAATATATTCAGGAAAAAACGCATACGCCCTTTTTGGCCAACCAAGCAAGCTTGCAAAGGAAATCTGCACTACAATGAAGTCTCACTGCCCCCCGGTCAAAAGGGACATCTGAAAAAATTGTAAAATCCAGAAAGGCAGGACAGGCCATGGAGAACTGGGAGCCTAGTTAGGCTGATGGGCGGGATGTAAATTGCCAACAGCCAATCTGGAGAAGTGTATGGTGTTTCCTGAAACATCTAAAAAACAAAGCAACAGAGCCTAGGGCACTTCCACTTATGGTCCTATAGCTTAGGGAAATTAAAATCAAAAAGACACAGCCACCCCAAAGTTTGGGACGGCTCTGTTTACAAGAACCTCGTTTACGGTACAAGTTCAATATCACAGAAAGCGAAAAATGGATAAAGTAGTTGTGGTACTA
Organism: Grampus griseus; assembly: GCF_964374135.1. Taxonomy (NCBI): domain Eukaryota; kingdom Metazoa; phylum Chordata; class Mammalia; order Artiodactyla; family Delphinidae; genus Grampus; species Grampus griseus. Next base: position 198,900 of record NW_028133231.1, on the reverse strand, counting down.
ACGAACAATGCAATATCACTCAGCAATGAAATCTATGTCATCAGGCCCATAGCAGCATAATGAGTGGATTCAGGTATGATGATTCTAAGTGAAATAAGTCACACAGAAAAAGAAACATCATAAGATATCACTAATACACGGAATGTAAACTTGGCTACACAGGAACTGAATTACAAAGCAGAATAGGGTCTCAAATGTAGAAAACCAACTTATGCTTGCTTAAGGGAAAGGTGAGTTGGGGTGCTACATAAAACCAGAGATTGAAATTAGCACAGATACCTTTCCATAAGCCAAATATGTAATAGACAAGAGCTACTGCTTGCTCAACGAAGTGGACTCAACACCCCATATTAAACGCCTAAGAATATACCTGACTAGTAAGAATCTTAAAACCTATGGATTTATATGTCTCCGAAAGAGAATCAAGCGTGTGTACAATGGCATAAACGCAGCAGTGATAGGATTGGTGAGGTTCGGTGAGCAAATGCAGACCCTTTGAAGTCATATTGCATGGTACCCATTCCATGGTTCTCAACTCTCCAGGTTTAAGGGATTCTTCCTTCAGCTAAAACATGCATGTGGAACCCAGAGTATGATCCACTGTGTGATAGGGAAACGTGTTCAAATGTGTCTCAGTTTTCGTCCCCTGGTACTCGGGTGCAACATTCCAGACGCTTTACTAACACTCTCCCCACTTAGAGAGTCAGTGCCTTTAACCTCCTGTTTGGCCCAGTTTGCAAATTCTGCGAAAAATGAACAGGAATAGGGAGAACCAATGAGAGACTAGCTGGAGGTGTCTGGACAGGCAAATTTAACTCTCATTTCCCACCAGGAAGAGGAATTAAACAAAGGCTCAGCGAGCCATGCCGGAACCACACTAGGGCCTGAAGCAATCCTGCGGTGTTGTGGCCAGCTCACAAGAAAGCGAGTTGAAGAAAGGAGCTCAGGGGCACTGTCATTCACAAACCTGCAGAGTTCTAAATGACAGCTATCGTCCAAAAATATATTGAAGTAAGTCTGCCAAGAGGACTTGAAAGCGGGGCAGAATTGCAGGAAACCGATTTCAGGAGGTAGACTGGAATTGCATGTAAAGCATAGGAAAAGAGGCAGAACGTCCACAATGATGCACTTGGCCAAAAAGGGCGTATGCGTTTTTTCCTGAATATATTCAGGAAAAAACGCATAAGGCCTTTTTGGCCAACCAAGCAAGCTTGCAAAGAAAATCTGCACTACAATGAAGTCTCACTGCCCCCCGGTCAAAAGGGCCATCTGAAAAAAGTGTAAAATCCAGAAAGGCAGGACAGGCCATGGAGAACTGGGAGCCTAGTTAGGCTGATGGGCGGGATGTAAATTGCCAACAGCCACTCTGGAAAAGTGTATGGTGTTTCCTGAAACATCCAAAAAACAAAGCAACAGAGCCTAGGGCACTTCCACATATGGTCCTATAGCTTAGGGAAATTAAAATCAAAAAGACACAGCCACCCCAAAGTTTGGGACGGCTCTGTTTACAAGAACCTCGTTTACGGTACAAGTTCAATATCACAGAAAGCGAAAAATAGATAAAGTAGTTGTGGTAGTAACGAACAATGCAATATCACTCAGCAATGAAATCTATGTCATCAGGCCCATAGCAGCATAATTAGTGGATTCAGGTACGATGATTCTAAGTGAAATAAGTCACACAGAAAAAGAAACATCATAAGATATCACTAATACACGGAATGTAAACTTGGCTACACAGGAACTGAATTACAAAACAGAATAGGGTCTCAAATGTAGAAAACCAACTTATGCTTGCTTAAGGGGAAAGGTGAGTTGGGTTGCTGCATAAAACCACAGATTGAAATTAGCACAGATACCTTTCCATAAGCCAAATATGTAATAGACAAGAGCTACTGCTTGCTCAACGAAGTGGACTCAACACCCCATATTAAACGCCTAAGAATATACCTGACTAGTAAGAATCTTAAAACCTATGGATTTATATGTCTCCGAAAGAGAATCAAGCGTGTGTACAGCGGCATAAACACAGCAGTGATAGGATTGGTGAGGTTCGGTGAGCAAATGCAGACCGTTTGAAGTCATATTGCATGGTACCCATTCCATGGGTCTCAACTCTCCAGGTTTAAGGGATTCTTCCTTCAGCTAAAACATGCATGTGGAACCCAGAGTATGATCCACCGTGTGATCGGGAAACGTGTTCAAATGTGTCTCAGTTTTCGTCCCCTGGTACTCGGGTGCAACATTTCAGACGCTTTACTAACACTCTACCCACTTGGAGAGTCAGTGCCTTTAACCTCCTGTTTGGCCCAGTTTGCAATTTCTGCGGAAAATGAACAGGAATAGGGAGAACAAATGAGAGACTAGCTGGAGGTGTCTGGACGGGCAATTTTAACTCTCATTTCCCACCAGGAAGAGGAATTAACCAAAGGCTCAGCGAGCCATGCCGGAACCACACTAGGGACTGAAGCAATCTTGCGCTGTTGCGGCCAGCTCACAAGAAAGCGAGTTGAAGAAAGGAGCTCAGGAGCACTGTAATTCACAAACCTGCAGAGTTATAAATGACAGCTATCGTTGAAAAATATATTGAAGTAAGGCTGCCAAGAGGACTTGAAAGCAGGGCAGAATTGCAGGAAACCGATTTCAGGAGGTAGACTGGAATTGCATGTATAGCATAGGAAAAGAGGCAGAACGTCCACAATGATGCACTTGGCCAAAAAGGGCGTATGCGTTTTTTCCTGAATATATTCAGGAAAAAACGCATACGCACTTTTTGGCCAACCAAGCAAGCTTGCAAAGGAAATCTGCACTACAATGAAGTCTCACTGCCCCCCGGTCAAAAGGGCCATCTGAAAAAAGTGTAAAATCCAGAAAGGCAGGACAGGCCATGGAGAACTGGGAGCCTAGTTAGGCTGATGGGCGGGATGTAAATTGCCAACAGCCACTCTGGAGAAGTGTATGGTGTTTCCTGAAACATCTAAAAAACAAAGCAACAGAGCCTAGGGCACTTCCACTTATGGTCCTATAGCTTAGGGAAATTAAAATCAAAAAGACACAGCCACCCCAAAGTTTGGGATGGCTCTGTTTACAAGAACCTCGTTTACAGTACAAGTTCAATATCACAGAAAGCGAAAAATGGATAAAGAAGTTGTGGTACTAACGTACAATGAAATATCACTCAGCAATGAAATCTATGTCATCAGGCCCATAGCAGCATAATGAGTGGATTCAGGTATGATGATTCTAAGTGAAATAAGTCACACAGAAAAAGAAACATCATAAGATATCACTAATACACGGAATGTAAACTTGGCTACACAGGAACTGAATTACAAAACAGAATAGGGTCTCAAATGTAGAAAACCAACTTATGCTTGCTTAAGGGGAAAGGTGAGTTGGGGTGCTGCATAAAACCAGAGATTGAAATTAGCACAGATACCTTTCCATAAACCAAATATATAATAGACAAGAGCTACTGCTTGCTCAACGAAGTGGACTCAACACCCCATATTAAACGCCTAAGAATATACCTGACTAGTAAGAATCTTAAAACCTATGGATTTATATGTCTCCGAAAGAGAATCAAGCGTGTGTACAGCGGCATAAACGCAGCAGTGATAGGATTGGTGAGGTTCGGTGAGCAAATGCAGACCCTTTGAAGTCATATTGCATGGTACCCATTCCATGGTTCTCAACTTTCCAGGTTTAAGGGATTCTTCCTTCAGCTAAAACATGCATGTGGAACCCAGAGTATGATCCACCATGTGATCGGGAAACGTGTTCAATTGTGTCTCAGTTTTCATCCCCTGGTACTCGGGTGCAACATTCCAGACGCTTTACTAACACTCTCCCCACTTGGAGAGTCAGTGCCTTTAACCTCCTGTTTGGCCCACTTTGCAATTTCTGCGGAAAATGAACAGCAATAGGGAGAACCAATGAGAGACTAGCTGGAGGTGTCTGGATGGGCAAATTTAACTCTCATTTCCCACCAGGAAGAGGAATTACCCAAAGGCTCAGCGAGCCATGCCGGAACCACACTAGGGCCTGAAGCAATCCTGCGGTGTTGCGGCCAGCTCACAAGAAAGCGAGTTGAAGAAAGGAGCTCAGGGGCACTGTCATTCACACACCTGCAGAGTTCTAAATGACAGCTATCGTCCAAAAATATATTGAAGTAAGGCTGCCAAGAGGACTTGAAAGCGGGGCAGAATTGCAGGAAACCGATTTCAGGAGGTAGACTGGAATTGCATGTAAAGCATAGGAAAAGAGGCAGAACGTCCACAATGATGCACTTGGCCAAAAACGGCGTATGCGTTTTTTCCTGAATATATTCAGGAAAAAACGCATACGCCCTTTTTGGCCAACCAAGCAAGCTTGCAAAGGAAATCTGCACTACAATGAAGTCTCACTGACCCCCGGTCCAAAGGGCCATCTGAAAAATGTGTAAATTCCAGAAAGGCAGGACAGGCCATGGAGAACTGGGAGCCTAGTTAGGCTGATGGGCGGGATGTAAATTGCCAAGAGCCACTCTGGAGAAGTGTATGGTGTTTCCTGAAACATCTAAAAAACAAAGCAACAGAGCCTAGGGCACTTCCACTTATGGTCCTATAGCTTAGGGAAATTAAAATCAAAAAGACACAGCCACCCCAAAGTTTGGGACGGCTCTGTTTACAAGAACCTCGTTTACGGTACAAGTTCAATATCACAGAAAGCGAAAAATGGATAAAGAAGTTGTGGTACTAACGTACAATGAAATATCACTCAGCAATGAAATCTATGTCATCAGGCCCATAGCAGCATAATGAGTGGATTCAGGTATGATGATTCTAAGTGAAATAAGTCACACACAAAAAGAAACATCATAAGATATCACTAATACACGGAATGTAAACTTGGCTACACAGGAACTGAATTACAAAACAGAATAGTGTCTCAAATGTAGAAAACCAACTTATGCTTGCTTAAGGGGAAAGGTGAGTTGGGGTGCTGCATAAAACTAGAGATTGAAATTAGCACAGATACCTTTCCATAAGCCAAATATGTAATAGACAAGAGCTACTGCTTGCTCAACGAAGTGGACTCAACACCCCATATTAAAAGCCTAAGAATATACCTGACTAGTAAGAATCTTAAAACCTATGGATTTATATGTCTCCGAAAGAGAATCAAGCGTGTGTACAGCGGCATAAACGCAGCAGTGATAGGATTGGTGAGGTTCGGTGAGCAAATGCAGACCCTTTGAAGTCATATTGCATGATACCCATTCCATGGGTCTCAACTCTCCAGGTTTAAGGGATTCTTCCTTCAGCTAAAACATGCATGTGGAACCCAGAGTATGATCCACCGTGTGATAGGGAAACGTGTTCAAATGTGTCTCAGTTTTCGTCCCCTGGTACTCGGGTGCAACATTCCAGACGCTTTACTAACACTCTCCCCACTTGGAGAGTCAGTGCCTTTAACCTCCTGTTTGGCCCAGTTTGCAAATTCTGCGAAAAATGAACAGGAATAGGGAGAACCAATGAGAGACTAGCTGGAGGTGTCTGGACGGGCAAATTTAACTCTCATTTCCCACCAGGAAGAGGAATTAACCAAAGGCTCAGTGAGCCATGCCGGAACCACACTAGGGCCTGAAGCAATCCTGCAGTGTTGCGGCCACCTCACAAGAAAGCGAGTTGAAGAAAGGAGCTCAGGGGCACTGTCATTCACAAACCTGCAGAGTTATAAATGACAGCTATCGTCCAAAAATATATTGAAGTAAGGCTGCCAAGAGGACTTGAAAGCAGGGCAGAATTGCAGGAAACCGATTTCAGGAGGTAGACTGGAATTGCATGTAAAGCATAGGACAAGAGGCAGAACGTCCACAATGATGCACTTGGCCAAAAAGTGCGTATGCGTTTTTTCCTGAATATATTCAGGAAAAAACGCATATGCCCTTTTTGGCCAACCAAGCAAGCTTGCAAAGGAAATCTGCACTACAATGAAGTCTCACTGCCCCCTGGTCAAAAGGGCCATCTGAAAAAAGTGTAAAATCCAGAAAGGCAGGACAGGCCATGGAGAACTGGGAGCCTAGTTAGACTGATGGGCGGAATGTAAATTGCCAACAGCCACTCTGGAGAAGTGTATGGTGTTTCCTGAAACATCTAAAAAACAAAGCAACAGAGCCTAGGGCACTTCCACTTATGGTCCTATAGCTTAGGGAAATTAAAATCAAAAAGACACAGCCACCCCAAAGTTTGGGACGGCTCTGTTTACAAGAACCTCGTTTATGGTACAAGTTCAATATCACAGAAAGCGAAACATGGATAAAGAAGTTGTGGTACTTAGGTACAATGCAATATCACTCAGCAATGAAATCTATGTCATCAGGCCCATAGCAGCATAATGAGTGGATTCAGGTATGATGATTCTAAGTGAAATAAGTCACACAGAAAAAGAAACATCATAAGATATCACTAATACACGGAATGTAAACTTGGCTACACAGGAACTGAATTACAAAACAGAATAGGGTCTCAAATGTAGAAAACCAACTTATGCTTGCTTAAGGGAAAGGTGAGTTGGGGTGCTGCATAAAACCAGAGATTGAAATTAGCACAGATACCTTTCCATAAGCCAAATATGTAATAGACAAGAGCTACTGCTTGCTCAACGAAGTGGACTCAACACCCCATATTAAACGCCTAAGAATATACCTGACTAGTAAGAATCTTAAAACCTATGGATTTATATGTCTCCGAAAGAGAATCAAGCGTGTGTACAGCGGCATAAACGCAGCAGTGATAAGATTGGTGAGGTTCGGTGAGCAAATGCAGACCCTTTGAAGTCATATTGCATGGTACCCATTCCATGGTTCTCAACTCTGCAGGTTTAAGGGATTCTTCCTTCAGCTAAAACATGCATGTGGAACCCAGAGTATGATCCACCGTGTGATAGGGAAACGTGTTCAAATGTGTCTCAGTTTTCGTCCCCTGGTACTCGGGTGCAACATTCCAGACGCTTTACTAACACTCTCCCCACTTGGAGAGTCAGTGCCTTTAACCTCCTGTTTGGCCCAGTTTGCAAATTCTGCGAAAAATGAACAGGAATAGGGAGAACCAATGAGAGACTAGCTGGAGGTGTCTGGACGGGCAAATTTAACTCTCATTTCCCACCAGGAAGAGGAATTAACCAAAGGCTCAGCGAGCCATGCCGGAACCACACTAGGGCCTGAAGCAATCCTGCGGTGTTGCGGCCACCTCACAAGAAAGCGAGTTGAAGAAAGGAGCTCAGGGGCACTGTCATTCACAAACCTGCAGAGTTATAAATGACAGCTATCGTCCAAAAATATATTGAAGTAAGGCTGCCAAGAGGACTTGAAAGCAGGGCAGAATTGCAGGAAACCGATTTCAGGAGGTAGACTGGAATTGCATGTAAAGCATAGGACAAGAGGCAGAACGTCCACAATGATGCACTTGGCCAAAAAGTGCGTATGCGTTTTTTCCTGAATATATTCAGGAAAAAACGCATACGCCCCTTTTGGCCAATCAAGCAAGCTTGCAAAGGAAATCTGCACTACAATGAAGTCTCACTGCCCCCCGGTCAAAAGGGCCATCTGAAAAAAGTGTAAAATCCAGAAAGGCAGGACAGGCCATGGAGAACTGGGAGCCTAGTTAGACTGATGGGCGGAATGTAAATTGCCAACAGCCACTCTGGAGAAGTGTATGGTGTTTCCTGAAACATCTAAAAAACAAAGCAACAGAGCCTAGGGCACTTCCACTTATGGTCCTATAGCTTAGGGAAATTAAAATCAAAAAGACACAGCCACCCCAAAGTTTGGGACGGCTCTGTTTACAAGAACCTCGTTTACGGTACAAGTTCAATATCACAGAAAGCGAAAAATGGATAAAGTAGTTGTGGTACTAACGAACAATGCAATATCACTCAGCAATGAAATCTATGTCATCAGGCCCATAGCAGCATAATGAGTGGATTCAGGTATGATGATTCTAAGTGAAATAAGTCACACAGAAAAAGAAACATCATAAGATATCGCTAATACACGGAATGTAAACTTGGCTACACAGGAACTGAATTACAAAACAGAATAGGGTCTCAAATGTAGAAAACCAACTTATGCTTGCTTAAGGGGAAAGGTGAGTTGGGGTGCTGCATAAAACCAGAGATTGAAATTAGCACAGATACCTTTCCATAAACCAAATATGTAATAGAGAAGAGCTACTGCTTGCTCAACGAAGTGGACTCAACACCCCATATTAAACGCCTAAGAATATACCTGACTAGTAAGAATCTTAAAACCTATGGATTTTTATGTCTCCGAAAGAGAATCAAGCATGTGTACAGCGGCATAAACGCAGCAGTGATAGGATTGGTGAGGTTCGGTGAGCAAATGCAGACCCTTTGAAGTCATATTGCATGGTACCCATTCCATGGTTCTCAACTCTCCAGGTTTAAGGGATTCTTCCTTCAGCTAAAACATGCATGTGGAACTCAGAGTATGATCCACCGTGTGATCGGGAAACGTGTTCAAATGTGTCTCACTTTTCGTCCCCTGGTACTCGGGTGCAACATTCCAGACGCTTTACTAACACTCTCCCCACTTGGAGAGTCAGTGCCTTTAACCTCCTGTTTGGCCCAGTTTGCAAATCCTGCGAAAAATGAACAGGAATAGGGAGAACCAATGAGAGACTAGCTGGAGGTGTCTGGACGGGCAAATTTAACTCTCATTTCCCACCAGGAAGAGGAATTAACCAAAGGCTCAGCGAGCCATGCCGGAACCACACTAGGGCCTGAAGCAATCCTGCGGTGTTGCGGCCAGCTCACAAGAAAGCGAGTTGAAGAAAGGAGCTCAGGGGCTCTGTCATTCACAAACCTGCAGAGTTATAAATGACAGCTATCGTCCAAAAATATATTGAAGTAAGGCTGCCAAGAGGACTTGAAAGCGGGGCAGAATTGCACGAAACCGGTTTCAGGAGGTAGACTGGAATTGCATGTAAAGCATAGGAAAAGAGGCAGAACGTCCACAATGATGCACTTGGCCAAAAAGGGCGTATGCGTTTTTTCCTGAATATATTCAGGAAAAAACGCATACGCCCTTTTTGGCCAACCAAGCAAGCTTGCAAAGGAAATCTGCACTACAATGAAGTCTCACTGCCCCCCGGTCAAAAGGGCCATCTGAAAAAAGTGTAAAATCCAGAAAGGCAGGACAGGCCATGGAGAACTGGGAGCCTAGTTAGGCTGATGGGCAGGATGTAAATTTCCAACAGCCACTCTGGAGAAGTGTACGGTGTTTCCGGAAACATCTAAAAAACAAAGCAACAGAGCCTAGGGCACTTCCACTTATGGTCCTATAGCTTAAGGAAATTAAAATAAAAAAGACACAGCCACCCCAAAGTTTGGGACAGCTCTGTTTACAAGAACCTCGTTTATGGTACAAGTTCAATATCGCAGAAAGCGAAAAATGGATAAAGAAGTTGTGGTACTAACGTACAATGAAGTATCACTCAGCAATGAAATCTATGTCATCAGGCCCATAGCAGCATAATGAGTGGATTCAGGTACGATGATTCTAAGTGAAATAAGTCACACAGAAAAAGAAACATCATAAGATATCACTAATACACGGAATGTAAACTTGGCTACACAGGAACTGAATTACAAAACAGAATAGGGTCTCAAATGTAGAAAACCAACATATGCTTGCTTAAGGGGAAAGGTGAGTTGGGGTGCTGCATAAAACCAGAGATTGAAATTAGCACAGATACCTTTCTATAAGCCAAATATGTAATAGACAAGAGCTACTGCTTGCTCAACGAAGTGGACTCAACACTCCATATTAAACGCCTAAGAATATACCTGACTAGTAAGAATCTTAAAACCTATGGATTTATATGTCTCCGAAAGAGAATCAAGCGTGTGTACAGAGGCATAAACGCAGCAGTGATAGGATTGGTGAGGTTCGCTGAGCAAATGCAGACCCTTTGAAGTCATATTGCATGGTACCCATTCCATGGTTCTCAACTCTCCAGGTTTAAGGGATTCTTCCTTCAGCTAAAACATGCATGTGGAACTCAGAGTATGATCCACCGTGTGATCGGGAAACGTGTTCAAATGTGTCTCACTTTTCGTCCCCTGGTACTCGGGTGCAACATTCCAGACGCTTTACTAACACTCTCCCCACTTGGAGAGTCAGTGCCTTTAACCTCCTGTTTGGCCCAGTTTGCAATTTCTGCGGAAAATGAACAGGAATAGGGAGAACCAATGAGAGACTAGCTGGAGGTGTCTCGACGGGCAAATTTAACTCTCATTTCCCACCAGGAAGAGGAATTAACCAAAGGCTCAGCGAGCCATGCCGGAAGCACACTAGGGCCTGAAGCAATCCTGCGGTGTTGTGGCTAGCCCACAAGAAAGCGAGTCGAAGAAAGGAGCTCAGGGGCTCTGTCATTCACAAACCTGCAGAGTTATAAATGACAGCTATCGTCCAAAAATATATTGAAGTAAGGCTGCCAAGAGGACTTGAAAGCGGGGCAGAATTGCAGGAAACCGATTTCAGGAGGTAGACTGGAATTGCATGTAAAGCATAGGAAAAGAGGCAGAACGTCCACAATGATGCACTTGGCCAAAAAGGGCGTATGCGTTTTTTCCTGAATATATTCAGGAAAAAACGCATACGCCCTTTTTGGCCAACCAAGCAAGCTTGCAAAGGAAATCTGCACTACAATGAAGTCTCACTGCCCCCCGGTCAAAAGGGCCATCTGAAAAAAGTGTAAAATCCAGAAAGGCAGGACAGGCCATGGAGAACTGGGAGCCTAGTTAGACTGATGGGCGGAATGTAAATTGCCAACAGCCACTCTGGAGAAGTGTATGGTGTTTCCTGAAACATCTAAAAAACAAAGCAACAGAGCCTAGGGCACTTCCACTTATGGTCCTATAGATTAGGGAAATTAAAATCAAAAAGACACAGCCACCCCAAAGTTTGGGACGGCTCTGTTTACGAGAACCTCGTTTACGGTACAAGTTCAATATCACAGAAAGCGAAAAATGGATAAAGTAGTTGTGGTACTAACGAACAATGCAATATCACTCAGCAATGAAATCTATGTCATCAGGCCCATAGCAGCATAATGAGTGGATTCAGGTATGATGATTCTAAGTGAAATAAGTCACACAGAAAAAGAAACATCATAAGATATCGCTAATACACGGAATGTAAACTTGGCTACACAGGAACTGAATTACAAAACAGAATAGGGTCTCAAATGTAGAAAACCAACTTATGCTTGCTTAAGGGAAAGGTGAGTTGGGGTGCTGCATAAAACCAGAGATTGAAATTAGCACAGATACCTTTCCATAAGCCAAATATGTAATAGACAAGAGCTCCTGCTTGCTCAACGAAGTGGACTCAACACCCCATATTAAACGCTTAAGAATATACCTGACTAGTAAGAATCTTAAAACCTATGGATTTATATGTCTCCGAAAGAGAATCAAGCGTGTGTACAGCGGCATAAACGCAGCAGGGATAGGATTGGTGAGGTTCGGTGAGCAAATGCAGACCCTTTGAAGTCATATTGCATGGTACCCATTCCATGGTTCTCAACTCTCCAGGTTTAAGGGATTCTTCCTTCAGCTAAAACATGCATGTGGAACCCAGAGTATGATCCACCGTGTGATAGGGAAACGTGTTCAAATGTGTCTCACTTTTCGTCCCCTGGTACTCGGGTGCAACATTCCAGACGCTTTACTAACACTCTCCCCACTTGGAGAGTCAGTGCCTTTAACCTCCTGTTTGGCCCAGTTTGCAAATCCTGCGAAAAATTAACAGGAATAGGGAGAACCAATGAGAGACTAGCTGGAGGTGTCTGGACGGGCAAATTTAACTCTCATTTCCCACCAGGAAGAGGAATTAACCAAAGGCTCAGCGAGCCATGCCGGAACCACACTAGGGCCTGAAGCAATCCTGCGGTGTTGCGGCCAGCTCACAAGAAAGCGAGTTGAAGAAAGGAGCTCAGGGGCTCTGTCATTCACAAACCTGCAGAGTTATAAATGACAGCTATCGTCCAAAAATATATTGAAGTAAGGCTGCCAAGAGGACTTGAAAGCGGGGCAGAATTGCACGAAACCGGTTTCAGGAGGTAGACTGGAATTGCATGTAAAGCATAGGAAAAGAGGCAGAACGTCCACAATGATGCACTTGGCCAAAAAGGGCGTATGCGTTTTTTCCTGAATATATTCAGGAAAAAACGCATACGCCCTTTTTGGCCAACCAAGCAAGCTTGCAAAGGAAATCTGCACTACAATGAAGTCTCACTGCCCCCCGGTCAAAAGGGCCATCTGAAAAAAGTGTAAAATCCAGAAAGGCAGGACAGGCCATGGAGAACTGGGAGCCTAGTTAGGCTGATGGGCAGGATGTAAATTTCCAACAGCCACTCTGGAGAAGTGTACGGTGTTTCCGGAAACATCTAAAAAACAAAGCAACAGAGCCTAGGGCACTTCCACTTATGGTCCTATAGCTTAAGGAAATTAAAATAAAAAAGACACAGCCACCCCAAAGTTTGGGACAGCTCTGTTTACAAGAACCTCGTTTATGGTACAAGTTCAATATCGCAGAAAGCGAAAAATGGATAAAGAAGTTGTGGTACTAACGTACAATGAAGTATCACTCAGCAATGAAATCTATGTCATCAGGCCCATAGCAGCATAATGAGTGGATTCAGGTACGATGATTCTAAGTGAAATAAGTCACACAGAAAAAGAAACATCATAAGATATCACTAATACACGGAATGTAAACTTGGCTACACAGGAACTGAATTACAAAACAGAATAGGGTCTCAAATGTAGAAAACCAACATATGCTTGCTTAAGGGGAAAGGTGAGTTGGGGTGCTGCATAAAACCAGAGATTGAAATTAGCACAGATACCTTTCTATAAGCCAAATATGTAATAGACAAGAGCTACTGCTTGCTCAACGAAGTGGACTCAACACTCCATATTAAACGCCTAAGAATATACCTGACTAGTAAGAATCTTAAAACCTATGGATTTATATGTCTCCGAAAGAGAATCAAGCGTGTGTACAGAGGCATAAACGCAGCAGTGATAGGATTGGTGAGGTTCGCTGAGCAAATGCAGACCCTTTGAAGTCATATTGCATGGTACCCATTCCATGGTTCTCAACTCTCCAGGTTTAAGGGATTCTTCCTTCAGCTAAAACATGCATGTGGAACTCAGAGTATGATCCACCGTGTGATCGGGAAACGTGTTCAAATGTGTCTCACTTTTCGTCCCCTGGTACTCGGGTGCAACATTCCAGACGCTTTACTAACACTCTCCCCACTTGGAGAGTCAGTGCCTTTAACCTCCTGTTTGGCCCAGTTTGCAATTTCTGCGGAAAATGAACAGGAATAGGGAGAACCAATGAGAGACTAGCTGGAGGTGTCTCGACGGGCAAATTTAACTCTCATTTCCCACCAGGAAGAGGAATTAACCAAAGGCTCAGCGAGCCATGCCGGAAACACACTAGGGCCTGAAGCAATCCTGCGGTGTTGTGGCTAGCCCACAAGAAAGCGAGTCGAAGAAAGGAGCTCAGGGGCTCTGTCATTCACAAACCTGCAGAGTTATAAATGACAGCTATCGTCCAAAAATATATTGAAGTAAGGCTGCCAAGAGGACTTGAAAGCGGGGCAGAATTGCAGGAAACCGATTTCAGGAGGTAGACTGGAATTGCATGTAAAGCATAGGAAAAGAGGCAGAACGTCCACAATGATGCACTTGGCCAAAAAGGGCGTATGCGTTTTTTCCTGAATATATTCAGGAAAAAACGCATACGCCCTTTTTGGCCAACCAAGCAAGCTTGCAAAGGAAATCTGCACTACAATGAAGTCTCACTGCCCCCCGGTCAAAAGGGCCATCTGAAAAAAGTGTAAAATCCAGAAAGGCAGGACAGGCCATGGAGAACTGGGAGCCTAGTTAGACTGATGGGCGGAATGTAAATTGCCAACAGCCACTCTGGAGAAGTGTATGGTGTTTCCTGAAACATCTAAAAAACAAAGCAACAGAGCCTAGGGCACTTCCACTTATGGTCCTATAGATTAGGGAAATTAAAATCAAAAAGACACAGCCACCCCAAAGTTTGGGACGGCTCTGTTTACGAGAACCTCGTTTACGGTACAAGTTCAATATCACAGAAAGCGAAAAATGGATAAAGTAGTTGTGGTACTAACGAACAATGCAATATCACTCAGCAATGAAATCTATGTCATCAGGCCCATAGCAGCATAATGAGTGGATTCAGGTATGATGATTCTAAGTGAAATAAGTCACACAGAAAAAGAAACATCATAAGATATCGCTAATACACGGAATGTAAACTTGGCTACACAGGAACTGAATTACAAAACAGAATAGGGTCTCAAATGTAGAAAACCAACTTATGCTTGCTTAAGGGAAAGGTGAGTTGGGGTGCTGCATAAAACCAGAGATTGAAATTAGCACAGATACCTTTCCATAAGCCAAATATGTAATAGACAAGAGCTCCTGCTTGCTCAACGAAGTGGACTCAACACCCCATATTAAACGCTTAAGAATATACCTGACTAGTAAGAATCTTAAAACCTATGGATTTATATGTCTCCGAAAGAGAATCAAGCGTGTGTACAGCGGCATAAACGCAGCAGTGATAGGATTGGTGAGGTTCGGTGAGCAAATGCAGACCCTTTGAAGTCATATTGCATGGTACCCATTCCATGGTTCTCAACTCTCCAGGTTTAAGGGATTCTTCCTTCAGCTAAAACATGCATGTGGAACCCAGAGTATGATCCACCGTGTGATAGGGAAACGTGTTCAAATGTGTCTCAGTTTTTGTTCCCTGGTACTCGGGTGCAACATTCCAGATGCTTTACTAACACTCTCCCCACTTGGAGAGTCAGTGCCTTTAACCTCCTGTTTGGCCCAGTTTGCAATTTCTGCGGAAAATGAACAGGAATAGGGAGAACCAATGAGAGACTACCTGGAGGTGTCTGGACGGGCAAATTTAACTCTCATTTCCCACCAGGAAGAGGAATTAACCAAAGGCTCAGCGAGCCATGCCGGAACCACACTAGGGCCTGAAGCAATCCTGCGGTGTTGCGGCCAGCTCACAAGAAAGCGAGTTGAAGAAAGGAGCTCAGGGGCACTGTCATTCACAAATCTGCAGAGTTCTAAATGACAGCTATCGTCCAAAAATATATTGAAGTAAGTCTGCCAAGAGGACTTGAAAGCGGGGCAGAATTGCAGGAAACTGATTTCAGGAGGTAGACTGGAATTGCATGTAAAGCATAGGACAAGAGGCATAACGTCCACAATGATGCACTTGGCCAAAAAGGGCGTATGCGTTTTTTCCTGAATATATTCAGGAAAAAACGCATATGCCCTTTTTGGCCAACCAAGCAAGCTTGCAAAGGAAATCTGCACTACAATGAAGTCTCACTGCCCCCCGGTCAAAAGGGACATCTGAAAAAATTGTAAAATCCAGAAAGGCAGGACAGGCCATGGAGAACTGGGAGCCTAGTTAGGCTGATGGGCGGGATGTAAATTGCCAACAGCCAATCTGGAGAAGTGTATGGTGTTTCCTGAAACATCTAAAAAACAAAGCAACAGAGCCTAGGGCACTTCCACTTATGGTCCTATAGCTTAGGGAAATTAAAATCAAAAAGACACAGCCACCCCAAAGTTTGGGACGGCTCTGTTTACAAGATCCTCGTTTACGGTACAAGTTCAATATCACAGAAAGCGAAAAATGGATAAAGTAGTTGTGGTACTAACGAACAATGCAATATCACTCAACAATGAAATCTATGTCATCAGGCCCATAGCAGCATAATGAGTGGATTCAGGTATGATGATTCTAAGTGAAATAAGTCACACAGAAAAAGAAACATCATAAGATATCACTAATACACGGAATGTAAACTTGGCTACACAGGAACTGAATTACAAAGCAGAATAGGGTCTCAAATGTAGAAAACCAACTTATGCTTGCTTAAGGGAAAGGTGAGTTGGGGTGCTACATAAAACCAGAGATTGAAATTAGCACAGATACCTTTCCATAAGCCAAATATGTAATAGACAAGAGCTACTGCTTGCTCAACGAAGTGGACTCAACACCCCATATTAAACGCCTAAGAATATACCTGACTAGTAAGAATCTTAAAACCTATGGATTTATATGTCTCCGAAAGAGAATCAAGCGTCTGTACAGCGGCATAAACACAGCAGTGATAGGATTGGTGAAGTTCGGTGAGCAAATGCAGACCGTTTGAAGTCATATTGCATGGTACCCATTCCATGGGTCTCAACTCTCCAGGTTTAAGGGATTCTTCCTTCAGCTAAAACATGCATGTGGAACCCAGAGTATGATCCACCGTGTGATCGGGAAACGTGTTCAAATGTGTCTCAGTTTTCGTCCCCTGGTACTCGGGTGCAACATTTCAGACGCTTTACTAACACTCTACCCACTTGGAGAGTCAGTGCCTTTAACCTCCTGTTTGGCCCAGTTTGCAATTTCTGCGGAAAATGAACAGGAATAGGGAGAACAAATGAGAGACTAGCTGGAGGTGTCTGGACGGGCAATTTTAACTCTCATTTCCCACCAGGAAGAGGAATTAACCAAAGGCTCAGCGAGCCATGCCGGAACCACACTAGGGACTGAAGCAATCTTGCGCTGTTGCGGCCAGCTCACAAGAAAGCGAGTTGAAGAAAGGAGCTCAGGAGCACTGTAATTCACAAACGTGCAGAGTTATAAATGACAGCTATCGTTGAAAAATATATTGAAGTAAGGCTGCCAAGAGGACTTGAAAGCAGGGCAGAATTGCAGGAAACCGATTTCAGGAGGTAGACTGGAATTGCATGTATAGCATAGGAAAAGAGGCAGAACGTCCACAATGATGCACTTGGCCAAAAAGGGCGTATGCGTTTTTTCCTGAATATATTCAGGAAAAAACGCATACGGCCTTTTTGGCCAACCACGCAAGCTTGCAAAGGAAATGTGCACGACAATGAAGTCTCACTGCCCCCCGGTCAAAAGGGCCATCTGAAAAAAGTGGAAAATCCAGAAAAGCAGGACAGACCATGGAGAACTGGGAGCCTTCTTATGCTGATGGGCTGGATGTAAATTGCCAACAGACACTCTGGAGAAGTGTATGGTATTTCCTGAAACATCTAAAAAACAAAGCAACAGAGCCTAGGGCACTTCCACTTATGGTCCTATTGATTAGGGAAATTAAAATCAAAAAGACACAGCCACCCCAAAGTTTGGGACATCTCTGTTTCCAAGAACCTCATTTACGGTACAAGTTCAATATCGCAGAACGCGAAAAATGGATAAAGAAGTTGTGGTACTTACGTACAATGCAATATCACTCAGCAATGAAATCTATGTCATCAGGCCAGTAGCAGCATAATGAGTGGATTCAGGTATGATGATTCTAAGTGAAATAAGTCACACAGAAAAAGAAACATCATAAGATGTCACTAACACATGGCAGGTAAACTTGGCTACACAGGAACTGAATTACAAAACAGAATAGGGTCTCAAATGTAAAAAACCAACTTATGCTTGCTTAAGGGGAAAGGTGAGTTGGGGTGCTGCATAAAACCAGAGATTGAAATTAGCACAGATACCTTTCCATAAGCCAAATATGTAATAGACAAGAGCTACTGCTTGCTCAACGAAGTGGACTCAACACCCCATATTAAACGCCTAAGAATATACCTGACTAGTAAGAATCTTAAAACCTATGGATTTATACGTCTCCGAAAGAGAATCAAGCGTGTGTACAGCGGCATAAACGCAGCAGTGATAGGATTGGTGAGGTTCGGTGAGCAAATGCAGACCCTTTGAAGTCATATTGCATGGTACCCATTCCATGGGTCTCAACTCTCCAGCTTTAAGGGATTCTTCCTTCAGCTAAAACATGCATGTGGAACCCAGAGTATGATCCACCGTGTGATCAGGAAACGTGTTCAAATGTGTCTCAGTTTTCGTCCCCTGGTACTCGGGTGCAACATTCCAGATGCTTTACTAACACTCTCCCCACTTGGAGAGTCAGTGCCTTTAACCTCCTGTTTGGCCCAGTTTGCAATTTCTGCGGAAAATGAACAGGAATAGGGAGAACCAATGAGAGACTAGCTGGAGGTGTCTGGACGGGCAAATTTTACTCTCATTTCCCACCAGGAAGAGGAATTAACCAAAGGCTCAGTGAGCCATGCCTGAAACACAGTAGGGCCTGAAGCAATCCTGCGCTGTTGCGGCCAGTTCACAAGAAAACGAGTTGAAGAAAGGAGATCAGGAGCACTGTAATTCACAAACCTGCAGAGTTATAAATGACAGCTATCGTCCAAAAATATATTGAAGTAAGGCTGCCAAGAGGACTTGAAAGCAGGGCAGAATTGCAGGAAACCGATTTCAGGAGGTAGACTGGAATTGCATGTAAAGCATAGGAAAAGAGGCAGAACGTCCACAATGATGCACTTGGCCAAAAAGGGCGTATGCGTTTTTTCCTGAATATATTCAGGAAAAAACGCATACGCCCTTTTTGGCCAACCAAGCAAGCTTGCAAAGGAAATCTGCACTACAATGAAGTCTCACTGCCCCCCGGTCAAAAGGGCCATCTGAAAAAAGTGTAAAATCCAGAAAGGCAGGACAGGCCATGGAGAACTGGGAGCCTAGTTAGGCTGATGGGCGGGATGTAAATTGCCAACAGCCACTCTGGAGAAGTGTATGGTGTTTCCTGAAACATCTAAAAAACAAAGCAACAGAGCCTAGGGCACTTCCACTTATGGTCCTATAGCTTAGGGAAATTAAAATCAAAAAGACACAGCCACCCCAATGTTTGGGATGGCTCTGTTTACAAGAACCTCGTTTACGGTACAAGTTCAATATCACAGAAAGCGAAAAATGGATAAAGAAGTTGTGGTACTAACGTACAATGCAATATCACTCAGCAATGAAATCTATGTCATCAGGCCCATAGCAGCATAATGAGTGGATTCAGGTATGATGATTCTAAGTGAAATAAGTCACACAGAAAAAGAAACATCATAAGATATCACTAATACACGGAATGTAAACTTGGCTACACAGGAACTGAATTACAAAACAGAATAGGGTCTCAAATGTAGAAAACCAACTTATGCTTGCTTAAGGGGAAAGGTCAGTTGGGGTGCTGCATAAAACCAGAGATTGAAATTAGCACAGATACCTTTCCATAAGCCAAATATGTAATAGACAAGAGCTCCTGCTTGCTCAACGAAGTGGACTCAACACCCCATATTAAACGCTTAAGAATATACCTGACTAGTAAGAATCTTAAAACCTATGGATTTATATGTCTCCGAAAGAGAATCAAGCGTGTGTACAGCGGCATAAACGCAGCAGTGATAGGATTGGTGAGGTTCGGTGAGCAAATGCAGACCCTTTGAAGTCATATTGCATGGTACCCATTCCATGGTTCTCAACTCTCCAGGTTTAAGGGATTCTTCCTTCAGCTAAAACATGCATGTGGAACCCAGAGTATGATCCACCGTGTGATCGGGAAACGTGTTCAAATGTGTCTCAGTTTTCGCCCCTGGTACTCGGGTGCAACATTCCAGACGCTTTACTAACACTCTCCCCACTTGGAGAGTCAGTGCCTTTAACCTCCTGTTTGGCCCAGTTTGCAATTTCTGCGGAAAATGAACAGGAATAGGGAGAACCAATGAGAGACTAGCTGGAGGTTTCTGGACGGGCAAATTTAACTCTCATTTCCCACCAGGAAGAGGAATTAACCAAAGGCTCAGCGAGCCATGCCTGAACCACACTAGGGCCTGAAGCAATCCTGCGCTGTTGCGGCCAGTTCACAAGAAAACGAGTTGAAGAAAGGAGATCAGGAGCACTGTAATTCACAAACCTGCAGAGTTATAAATGACAGCTATCGTCCAAAAATATATTGAAGTAAGGCTGCCAAGAGGACTTGAAAGCAGGGCAGAATTGCAGGAAACCGATTTCAGGAGGTAGACTGGAATTGCATGTAAAGCATAGGAAAAGAGGCAGAACGTCCACAATGATGCACTTGGCCAAAAAGGGCGTATGCGTTTTTTCCTGAATATATTCAGGAAAAAACGCATATGCCCTTTTTGGCCAACCAAGCAAGCTTGCAAAGGAAATCTGCACTACAATGAAGTCTCACTGCCCCCCGGTCAAAAGGGCCATCTGAAAAAAGTGTAAAATCCAGAAAGGCAGGACAGGCCATGGAGAACTGGGAGCCTAGTTAGGCTGATGGGCGGGATGTAAATTGCCAACAGCCACCCTGGGGAAGTGTATGGTGTTTCCTGAAACATCTAAAAAACAAAGCAACAGAGCCTAGGGCACTTCCACTTATGGTCCTATAGCTTAGGGAAATTAAAATCAAAAAGACACAGCCACCCCAAAGTTTGGGACGGCTCTGTTTACAAGAACCTCGTTTACGGTACAAGTTCAATATCACAGAAAGCGAAAAATGGATAAAGTAGTTGTGGTACTAACGTACAATGAAATATCACTCAGCAATGAAATGTATGTCATCAGGCCCATAGCAGCATAATGAGTGGATTCAGGTATGATGATTCTAAGTGAAATAAGTCACACAGAAAAAGAAACATCATAAGATATCACTACTACACGGAATGTAAACTTGGCTACACAGGAACTGAATTACAAAACAGAATAGGGTCTCAAATGTAGAAAACCAACTTATGCTTGCTTAAGGGGAAAGGTGAGTTGGGGTGCTGCATAAAACCAGAGATTGAAATTAGCACAGATACCTTTCTATAAGCCAAATATGTAATAGACAAGAGCTACTGCTTGCTCAACGAAGTGGACCCAACACCCCATATTAAACGCCTAAGAATATACCTGACTAGTAAGAATCTTAAAACCTATGGATTTATATGTCTCCGAAAGAGAATCAAGCGTGTGTACAATGGCATAAATGCAGCAGTGATAGGATTGGTGAGGTTCGGTGAGCAAATGCAGACCCTTTGAAGTCATATTGCATGGTACCCATTCCATGGTTCTCAACTCTCCAGGTTTAAGGGATTCTTCCTTCAGCTAAAACATGCATGTGGAACCCAGAGTATGATCCACCGTGTGATAGGGAAACGTGTTCAAATGTGTCTCAGTTTTTGTTCCCTGGTACTCGGGTGCAACATTCTAGATGCTTTACTAACACTCTCCCCACTTGGAGAGTCAGTGCCTTTAACCTCCTGTTTGGCCCAGTTTGCAATTTCTGCGGAAAATGAACAGGAATAGGGAGAACCAATGAGAGACTAGCTGGAGGTGTCTGGACGGGCAAATTTAACTCTCATTTCCCACCAGGAAGAGGAATTAACCAAAGGCTCAGCGAGCCATGCCGGAACCACACTAGGGCCTGAAGCAATCCTGCGGTGTTGCGGCCAGCTCACAAGAAAGCGAGTTGAAGAAAGGAGCTCAGGGGCACTGTCATTCACAAAACTGCAGAGTTCTAAATGACAGCTATCGTCCAAAAATATATTGAAGTAAGGCTGCCAAGAGGACATGAAAGCGGGGCAGAATTGCAGGAAACTGATTTCAGGAGGTAGACTGGAATTGCATGTAAAGCATAGGACAAGAGGCAGAACGTCCACAATGATGCACTTGGCCAAAAAGGGCGTATGCGTTTTTTCCTGAATATATTCAGGAAAAAACGCATATGCCCTTTTTGGCCAACCAAGCAAGCTTGCAAAGGAAATCTGCACTACAATGAAGTCTCACTGCCCCCCGGTCAAAAGGGCCATCTGAAAAAATTGTAAAATCCAGAAAGGCAGGACAGGCCATGGAGAACTGGGAGCCTAGTTAGGCTGATGGGCGGGATGTAATTTGCCAACAGCCAATCTGGAGAAGTGTATGGTGTTTCCTGAAACATCTAAAAAACAAAGCAACAGAGCCTAGGGCACTTCCACTTATGGTCCTATAGCTTAGGGAAATTAAAATCAAAAAGACACAGCCACCCCAAAGTTTGGGACGGCTCTGTTTACAAGAACCTCGTTTACGGTACAAGTTCAATATCACAGAAAGCGAAAAATGGATAAAGTAGTTGTGGTACTAACGAACAATGCAATATCACTCAGCAATGAAATCTATGTCATCAGGCCCATAGCAGCATAATGAGTGGATTCAGGTATGATGATTCTAAGTGAAATAAGTCACACAGAAAAAGAAACATCATAAGATATCACTAATACACGGAATGTAAACTTGGCTACACAGGAACTGAATTACAAAGCAGAATAGGGTCTCAAATGTAGAAAACCAACTTATGCTTGCTTAAGGGAAAGGTGAGTTGGGGTGCTACATAAAACCAGAGATTGAAATTAGCACAGATACCTTTCCATAAGCCAAATATGTAATAGACAAGAGCTACTGCTTGCTCAACGAAGTGGACTCAACACCCCATATTAAACGCCTAAGAATATACCTGACTAGTAAGAATCTTAAAACCTATGGATTTATATGTCTCCGAAAGAGAATCAAGCGTGTGTACAATGGCATAAATGCAGCAGTGATAGGATTGGTGAGGTTCGGTGAGCAAATGCAGACCCTTTGAAGTCATATTGCATGGTACCCATTCCATGGTTCTCAACTCTCCAGGTTTAAGGGATTCTTCCTTCAGCTAAAACATGCATGTGGAACCCAGAGTATGATCCACTGTGTGATAGGGAAACGTGTTCAAATGTGTCTCAGTTTTCGTCCCCTGGTACTCGGGTGCAACATTCCAGACGCTTTACTAACACTCTCCCCACTTAGAGAGTCAGTGCCTTTAACCTCCTGTTTGGCCCAGTTTGCAAATTCTGCGAAAAATGAACAGGAATAGGGAGAACCAATGAGAGACAAGCTGGAGGTGTCTGGACAGGCAAATTTAACTCTCATTTCCCACCAGGAAGAGGAATTAACCAAAGGCTCAGCGAGCCATGCCGGAACCACACTAGGGCCTGAAGCAATCCTGCGGTGTTGTGGCCAGCTCACAAGAAAGCGAGTTGAAGAAAGGAGCTCAGGGGCACTGTCATTCACAAACCTGCAGAGTTCTAAATGACAGCTATCGTCCAAAAATATATTGAAGTAAGTCTGCCAAGAGGACTTGAAAGCGGGGCAGAATTGCAGGAAACCGATTTCAGGAGGTAGACTGGAATTGCATGTAAAGCATAGGAAAAGAGGCAGAACGTCCACAATGATGCACTTGGCCAAAAAGGGCGTATGCGTTTTTTCCTGAATATATTCAGGAAAAAACGCATAAGGCCTTTTTGGCCAACCAAGCAAGCTTGCAAAGAAAATCTGCACTACAATGAAGTCTCACTGCCCCCCGGTCAAAAGGGCCATCTGAAAAAAGTGTAAAATCCAGAAAGGCAGGACAGGCCATGGAGAACTGGGAGCCTAGTTAGGCTGATGGGCGGGATGTAAATTGCCAACAGCCACTCTGGAGAAGTGTATGGTGTTTCCTGAAACATCCAAAAAACAAAGCAACAGAGCCTAGGGCACTTCCACATATGGTCCTATAGCTTAGGGAAATTAAAATCAAAAAGACACAGCCACCCCAAAGTTTGGGACGGCTCTGTTTAAAAGAACCTCGTTTACGGTACAAGTTCAATATCACAGAAAGCGAAAAATAGATAAAGTAGTTGTGGTAGTAACGAACAATGCAATATCACTCAGCAATGAAATCTATGTCATCAGGCCCATAGCAGCATAATTAGTGGATTCAGGTACGATGATTCTAAGTGAAATAAGTCACACAGAAAAAGAAACATCATAAGATATCACTAATACACGGAATGTAAACTTGGCTACACAGGAACTGAATTACAAAACAGAATAGGGTCTCAAATGTAGAAAACCAACTTATGCTTGCTTAAGGGGAAAGGTGAGTTGGGGTGCTGCATAAAACCAGAGATTGAAATTAGCACAGATACCTTTCCATAAGCCAAATATGTAATAGACAAGAGCTACTGCTTGCTCAACGAAGTGGACTCAACACCCCATATTAAACGCCTAAGAATATACCTGACTAGTAAGAATCTTAAAACCTATGGATTTATATGTCTCCGAAAGAGAATCAAGCGTGTGTACAGCGGCATAAACACAGCAGTGATAGGATTGGTGAGGTTCGGTGAGCAAATGCAGACCGTTTGAAGTCATATTGCATGGTACCCATTCCATGGGTCTCAACTCTGCAGGTTTAAGGGATTCTTCCTTCAGCTAAAACATGCATGTGGAACCCAGAGTATGATCCACCGTGTGATCGGGAAACGTGTTCAAATGTGTCTCAGTTTTCGTCCCCTGGTACTCGGGTGCAACATTTCAGACGCTTTACTAACACTCTCCCCACTTGGAGAGTCAGTGCCTTTAACCTCCTGTTTGGCCCAGTTTGCAATTTCTGCGGAAAATGAACAGGAATAGGGAGAACAAATGAGAGACTAGCTGGAGGTGTCTGGACGGGCAATTTTAACTCTCATTTCCCACCAGGAAGAGGAATTAACCAAAGGCTCAGCGAGCCATGCCGGAACCACACTAGGGATTGAAGCAATCTTGCGCTGTTGCGGCCAGCTCACAAGAAAGCGAGTTGAAGAAAGGAGCTCAGGAGCACTGTAATTCACAAACCTGCAGAGTTATAAATGACAGCTATCGTTGAAAAATATATTGAAGTAAGGCTGCCAAGAGGACTTGAAAGCAGGGCAGAATTGCAGGAAACCGATTTCAGGAGGTAGACTGGAATTGCATGTATAGCATAGGAAAAGAGGCAGAACGTCCACAATGATGCACTTGGCCAAAAAGGGCGTATGCGTTTTTTCCTGAATATATTCAGGAAAAAACGCATACGGGCTTTTTGGCCAACCACGCAAGCTTGCAAAGGAAATGTGCACGACAATGAAGTCTCACTGCCCCCCGGTCAAAAGGGCCATCTGAAAAAAGTGGAAAATCCAGAAAAGCAGGACAGGCCATGGAGAACTGGGAGCCTTCTTATGCTGATGGGCTGGATGTAAATTGCCAACAGACACTCTGGAGAAGTGTATGGTATTTCCTGAAACATCTAAAAAACAAAGCAACAGAGCCTAGGGCACTTCCACTTATGGTCCTATTGATTAGGGAAATTAAAATCAAAAAGACACAGCCACCCCAAAGTTTGGGACATCTCTGTTTCCAAGAACCTCATTTACGGTACAAGTTCAATATCGCAGAACGCGAAAAATGGATAAAGAAGTTGTGGTACTTACGTACAATGCAATATCACTCAGCAATGAAATCTATGTCATCAGGCCAGTAGCAGCATAATGAGAGGATTCAGGTATGATGATTCTAAGTGAAATAAGTCACACAGAAAAAGAAACATCATAAGATGTCACTAACACATGGCAGGTAAACTTGGCTACACAGGAACTGAATTACAAAACAGAATAGGGTCTCAAATGTAAAAAACCAACTTATGATTGCTTAAGGGGAAAGGTGAGTTGGGGTGCTGCATAAAACCAGAGATTGAAATTAGCACAGATACCTTTCCATAAGCCAAATATGTAATAGACTAGAGCTACTGCTTGCTCAACGAAGTGGACTCAACACCCCATATTAAACGCCTAAGAATATACCTGACTAGTAAGAATCTTAAAACCTATGGATTTATACGTCTCCGAAAGAGAATCAAGCGTGTGTACAGCGGCATAAACGCAGCAGTGATAGGATTGGTGAGGTTCGGTGAGCAAATGCAGACCCTTTGAAGTCATATTGCATGGTACCCATTCCATGGGTCTCAACTCTCCAGCTTTAAGGGATTCTTCCTTCAGCTAAAACATGCATGTGGAACCCAGAGTATGATCCACCGTGTGATCAGGAAACGTGTTCAAATGTGTCTCAGTTTTCGTCCCCTGGTATTCGGGTGCAACATTCCAGATGCTTTACTAACACTCTCCCCACTTGGAGAGTCAGTGCCTTTAACCTCCTGTTTGGCCCAGTTTGCAATTTCTGCGGAAAATGAACAGGAATAGGGAGAACCAATGAGAGACTAGCTGGAGGTGTCTGGACGGGCAAATTTAACTCTCATTTCCCACCAGGAAGAGGAATTAACCAAAGGCTCAGCGAGCCATGCCTGAACCACAGTAGGGCCTGAAGCAATCCTGCGCTGTTGCGGCCAGTTCACAAGAAAACGAGTTGAAGAAAGGAGATCAGGAGCACTGTCATTCACAAACCTGCAGAGTTATAAATGACAGCTATCGTCCAAAAATATATTGAAGTAAGGCTGCCAAGAGGACTTGAAAGCAGGGCAGAATTGCAGGAAACCGATTTCAGGAGGTAGACTGGAATTGCATGTAAAGCATAGGAAAAGAGGCAGAACGTCCACAATGATGCACTTGGCCAAAAAGGGCGTATGCGTTTTTTCCTGAATATATTCAGGAAAAAACGCATACGCCCTTTTTGGCCAACCAAGCAAGCTTGCAAAGGAAATCTGCACTACAATGAAGTCTCACTGCCCCCCGGTCAAAAGGGCCATCTGAAAAAAGTGTAAAATCCAGAAAGGCAGGACAGGCCATGGAGAACTGGGAGCCTAGTTAGGCTGATGGGCGGGATGTAAATTGCCAACAGCAACCCTGGGGAAGTGTATGGTGTTTCCTGAAACATCTAAAAAACAAAGCAACAGAGCCTAGGGCACTTCCACTTATGGTCCTATAGCTTAGGGAAATTAAAATCAAAAAGACACAGCCACCCCAAAGTTTGGGACGGCTCTGTTTACAAGAACCTCGTTTACGGTACAAGTTCAATATCACAGAAAGCGAAAAATGGATAAAGTAGTTGTGGTACTAACGAACAATGCAATATCACTCAGCAATGAAATCTATGTCATCAGGCCCATAGCAGCATAATGAGTGGATTCAGGTATGATGATTCTAAGTGAAATAAGTCACACAGAAAAAGAAACATCATAAGATATCACTAATACACGGAATGTAAACTTGGCTACACAGGAACTGAATTACAAAGCAGAATAGGGTCTCAAATGTAGAAAACCAACTTATGCTTGCTTAAGGGAAAGGTGAGTTGGGGTGCTACATAAAACCAGAGATTGAAATTAGCACAGATACCTTTCCATAAGCCAAATATGTAATAGACAAGAGCTACTGCTTGCTCAACGAAGTGGACTCAACACCCCATATTAAACGCCTAAGAATATACCTGACTAGTAAGAATCTTAAAACCTATGGATTTATATGTCTCCGAAAGAGAATCAAGCGTGTGTACAGCGGCATAAACACAGCAGTGATAGGATTGGTGAGGTTCGGTGAGCAAATGCAGACCGTTTGAAGTCATATTGCATGGTACCCATTCCATGGGTCTCAACTCTCCAGGTTTAAGGGATTCTTCCTTCAGCTAAAACATGCATGTGGAACCCAGAGTATGATCCACCGTGTGATCGGGAAACGTGTTCAAATGTGTCTCAGTTTTCGTCCCCTGGTACTCGGGTGCAACATTTCAGACGCTTTACTAACACTCTCCCCACTTGGAGAGTCAGTGCCTTTAACCTCCTGTTTGGCCCAGTTTGCAATTTCTGCGGAAAATGAACAGGAATAGGGAGAACAAATGAGAGACTAGCTGGAGGTGTCTGGACGGGCAATTTTAACTCTCATTTCCCACCAGGAAGAGGAATTAACCAAAGGCTCAGCGAGCCATGCCGGAACCACACTAGGGACTGAAGCAATCTTGCGCTGTTGCGGCCAGCTCACAAGAAAGCGAGTTGAAGAAAGGAGCTCAGGAGCACTGTAATTCACAAACCTGCAGAGTTATAAATGACAGCTATCGTTGAAAAATATATTGAAGTAAGGCTGCCAAGAGGACTTGAAAGCAGGGCAGAATTGCAGGAAACCGATTTCAGGAGGTAGACTGGAATTGCATGTATAGCATAGGAAAAGAGGCAGAACGTCCACAATGATGCACTTGGCCAAAAAGGGCGTATGCGTTTTTTCCTGAATATATTCAGGAAAAAACGCATACGGCCTTTTTGGCCAACCACGCAAGCTTGCAAAGGAAATGTGCACGACAATGAAGTCTCACTGCCCCCCGGTCAAAAGGGCCATCTGAAAAAAGTGGAAAATCCAGAAAAGCAGGACAGGCCATGGAGAACTGGGAGCCTTCTTATGCTGATGGGCTGGATGTAAATTGCCAACAGCCACTCTGGAGAAGTGTATGGTGTTTCCTGAAACATCTAAAAAACAAAGCAACAGAGCCTAGGGCACTTCCACTTATGGTCCTATTGATTAGGGAAATTAAAATCAAAAAGACACAGCCACCCCAAAGTTTGGGACAGCTCTGTTTCCAAGAACCTCGTTTACGGTACAAGTTCAATATCGCAGAACGCGAAAAATGGATAAAGAAGTTGTGGTACTTACGTACAATGCAATATCACTCAGCAATGAAATCTATGTCATCAGGCCAGTAGCAGCATAATGAGTGGATTCAGGTATGATGATTCTAAGTGAAATAAGTCCCACAGAAAAAGAAACATCATAAGATGTCACTAATACATGGCAGGTAAACTTGGCTACACAGGAACTGAATTACAAAACAGAATAGGGTCTCAAATGTAGAAAACCAACTTATGCTTGCTTAAGGGGAAAGGTGAGTTGGGGTGCTGCATAAAACCAGAGATTGAAATTAGCACAGATACCTTTCCATAAGCCAAATATGTAATAGACAAGAGCTACTGCTTGCTCAACGAAGTGGACTCAACACCCCATATTAAACGCCTAAGAATATACCTGACTAGTAAGAATCTTAAAACCTATGGATTTATACGTGTCCGAAAGAGAATCAAGCGTGTGTACAGCGGCATAAACGCAGCAGTGATAGGATTGGTGAGGTTCGGTGAGCAAATGCAGATCCTTTGAAGTCATATTGCATGGTACCCATTCCATGGGTCTAAACTCTCCAGCTTTAAGGGATTCTTCCTTCAGCTAAAACATGCATGTGGAACCCAGAGTATGATCCACCGTGTGATCAGGAAACGTGTTCAAATGTGTCTCAGTTTTCGTCCCCTGGTACTCGGGTGCAACATTCCAGATGCTTTACTAACACTCTCCCCACTTGGAGAGTCAGTGCCTTTAACCTCCTGTTTGGGCCAGTTTGCAATTTCTGCGGAAAATGAACAGGAATAGGGAGAACCAATGAGAGACTAGCTGGAGGTGTCTGGACGGGCAAATTTAACTCTCATTTCCCACCAGGAAGAGGAATTAACCAAAGGCTCAGCGAGCCATGCCGGAACCACACTGGGGCCTGAAGCAATCCTACGCTGTTGCGGCCACCTCACAAGAAAGCGAGTTGAAGAAAGGAGCTCAGGGGCACTGTCATTCGCAAACCTGCAGAGTTATAAATGACAGCTATCGTCCAAAAATATATTGAAGTAAGGCTGCCAAGAGGACTTGAAAGCGGGGCAGAATTGCAGGAAACCGATTTCAGGAGGTAGACGGGAATTGCATGTAAAGCATAGGAAAAGAGGCAGAACGTCCACAATGATGCACTTGGCCAAAAAGGGCGTATGCGTTTTTTCCTGAATATATTCAGGAAAAAACGCATACGCCCTTTTTGGCCAACCAAGCAAGCTTGCAAAGGAAATCTGCACTACAATGAAGTCTCACTGCCCCCCGGTCAAAAGGGCCATCTGAAAAAAGTGTAAAATCCAGAAAGGCAGGACAGGCCATGGACAATAGGGAGCCTAGTTAGGCTGATGGGCGGGATGTAACTTGCCAACAGCCACTCTGGAGAAGTGTATGGTGTTTCCTGAAACATCCAAAAAACAAAGCATCAGAGCCTAGGGCACTTCCACTTATGGTCCTATAGCTTAGGGAAATTAAAATCAAAAAGACACAGCCACCCAAAGTTTGGGACGGCTCTGTTTACAAGAACCTCGTTTACGGTACAAGTTCAATATCACAGAAAGCGAAAAATGGATAAAGTAGTTGTGGTACTAACGAACAATGCAATATCACTCAGCAATGAAATCTATGTCATCAGGCCCATAGCAGCATAATGAGTGGATTCAGGTACGATGATTCTAAGTGAAATAAGTCACACAGAAAAAGAAACATCATAAGATATCGCTAATACACGGAATGTAAACTTGGCTACACAGGAACTGAATTACAAAACAGAATAGGGTCTCAAATGTAGAAAACCAACTTATGCTTGCTTAAGGGGAAAGGTGAGTTGGGGTGCTGCATGAAACCAGAGATTGAAATTAGCACAGATACCTTTCCATAAGCCAAATATGTAATAGACAAGAGCTACTGCTTGCTCAACGAAGTGGATTCAACACCCCATATTAAACGCCTAAGAATATACCTGACTAGTAAGAATCTTAAAACCTATGGATTTATATGTCTCCGAAAGAGAATCAAGCGTGTGTACAGCGGCATAAACGCAGCAGTGATAGGATTGGTGAGGTTCAGTGAGCAAATGCAGACCCTTTGAAGTCATATTGCATGGTACCCATTCCATGGTTCTCAACTCTCCAGGTTTAAGGGATTCTTCCTTCAGCTAAAACATGCATGTGGAACCCAGAGTATGATCCACCGTGTGATCGGGAAACGTGTTCAAATGTGTCTCAGTTTTCGTCCCCTGGTACTCGGGTGCAACATTCCAGACGCTTTACTAACACTCTCCCCACTTGGAGACTCAGTGCCTTTAACCTCCTGTTTGGGCCAGTTTGCAATTTCTGCGGAAAATGAACAGGAATAGGGAGAACCAATGAGAGACTAGCTGTAGGTGTCTGGACGGTCAAATTTAACTCTCATTTCCCACCAGGAAGAGGAATTAACCAAAGGCTCAGCGAGCCATGCCGGAACCACACTAGGGCCTGAAGCAATCCTGCGGTGTTGCGGCCACCTCACAAGAAAGCGAGTTGAAGAAAGGAGCTCAGGGGCACTGTCATTCGCAAACCTGCAGAGTTATAAATGACAGCTATCGTCCAAAAATATATTGAAGTAAGGCTGCCAAGAGGACTTGAAAGCGGGGCAGAATTGCAGGAAACCGATTTCAGGAGGTAGACGGGAATTGCATGTAAGCATAGGAAAAGAGGCAGAACGTCCACAATGATGCACTTGGCCAAAAAGGGCGTATGCGTTTTTTCCTGAATATATTCAGGAAAAAACGCATACGGCCTTTTTGGCCAACCACGCAAGCTTGCAAAGGAAATGTGCACGACAATGAAGTCTCACTGCCCCCCGGTCAAAAGGGCCATCTGAAAAAAGTGGAAAATCCAGAAAAGCAGGACAGGCCATGGAGAACTGGGAGCCTTCTTATGCTGATGGGCTGGATGTAAATTGCCAACAGCCACTCTGGAGAAGTGTATGGTGTTTCCTGAAACATCTAAAAAACAAAGCAACAGAGCCTAGGGCACTTCCACTTATGGTCCTATTGATTAGGGAAATTAAAATCAAAAAGACACAGCCACCCCAAAGTTTGGGACAGCTCTGTTTCCAAGAACCTCGTTTACGGTACAAGTTCAATATCGCAGAACGCGAAAAATGGATAAAGAAGTTGTGGTACTTACGTACAATGCAATATCACTCAGCAATGAAATCTATGTCATCAGGCCAGTAGCAGCATAATGAGTGGATTCAGGTATGATGATTCTAAGTGAAATAAGTCCCACAGAAAAAGAAACATCATAAGATGTCACTAATACATGGCAGGTAAACTTGGCTACACAGGAACTGAATTACAAAACAGAATAGGGTCTCAAATGTAGAAAACCAACTTATGCTTGCTTAAGGGGAAAGGTGAGTTGGGGTGCTGCATAAAACCAGAGATTGAAATTAGCACAGATACCTTTCCATAAGCCAAATATGTAATAGACAAGAGCTACTGCTTGCTCAACGAAGTGGACTCAACACCCCATATTAAACGCCTAAGAATATACCTGACTAGTAAGAATCTTAAAACCTATGGATTTATACGTGTCCGAAAGAGAATCAAGCGTGTGTACAGCGGCATAAACGCAGCAGTGATAGGATTGGTGAGGTTCGGTGAGCAAATGCAGATCCTTTGAAGTCATATTGCATGGTACCCATTCCATGGGTCTAAACTCTCCAGCTTTAAGGGATTCTTCCTTCAGCTAAAACATGCATGTGGAACCCAGAGTATGATCCACCGTGTGATCAGGAAACGTGTTCAAATGTGTCTCAGTTTTCGTCCCCTGGTACTCGGGTGCAACATTCCAGATGCTTTACTAACACTCTCCCCACTTGGAGAGTCAGTGCCTTTAACCTCCTGTTTGGGCCAGTTTGCAATTTCTGCGGAAAATGAACAGGAATAGGGAGAACCAATGAGAGACTAGCTGGAGGTGTCTGGACGGGCAAATTTAACTCTCATTTCCCACCAGGAAGAGGAATTAACCAAAGGCTCAGCGAGCCATGCCGGAACCACACTGGGGCCTGAAGCAATCCTACGCTGTTGCGGCCACCTCACAAGAAAGCGAGTTGAAGAAAGGAGCTCAGGGGCACTGTCATTCGCAAACCTGCAGAGTTATAAATGACAGCTATCGTCCAAAAATATATTGAAGTAAGGCTGCCAAGAGGACTTGAAAGCGGGGCAGAATTGCAGGAAACCGATTTCAGGAGGTAGACGGGAATTGCATGTAAAGCATAGGAAAAGAGGCAGAACGTCCACAATGATGCACTTGGCCAAAAAGGGCGTATGCGTTTTTTCCTGAATATATTCAGGAAAAAACGCATACGCCCTTTTTGGCCAACCAAGCAAGCTTGCAAAGGAAATCTGCACTACAATGAAGTCTCACTGCCCCCCGGTCAAAAGGGCCATCTGAAAAAAGTGTAAAATCCAGAAAGGCAGGACAGGCCATGGACAATAGGGAGCCTAGTTAGGCTGATGGGCGGGATGTAACTTGCCAACAGCCACTCTGGAGAAGTGTATGGTGTTTCCTGAAACATCCAAAAAACAAAGCATCAGAGCCTAGGGCACTTCCACTTATGGTCCTATAGCTTAGGGAAATTAAAATCAAAAAGACACAGCCACCCAAAGTTTGGGACGGCTCTGTTTACAAGAACCTCGTTTACGGTACAAGTTCAATATCACAGAAAGCGAAAAATGGATAAAGTAGTTGTGGTACTAACGAACAATGCAATATCACTCAGCAATGAAATCTATGTCATCAGGCCCATAGCAGCATAATGAGTGGATTCAGGTACGATGATTCTAAGTGAAATAAGTCACACAGAAAAAGAAACATCATAAGATATCGCTAATACACGGAATGTAAACTTGGCTACACAGGAACTGAATTACAAAACAGAATAGGGTCTCAAATGTAGAAAACCAACTTATGCTTGCTTAAGGGGAAAGGTGAGTTGGGGTGCTGCATGAAACCAGAGATTGAAATTAGCACAGATACCTTTCCATAAGCCAAATATGTAATAGACAAGAGCTACTGCTTGCTCAACGAAGTGGATTCAACACCCCATATTAAACGCCTAAGAATATACCTGACTAGTAAGAATCTTAAAACCTATGGATTTATATGTCTCCGAAAGAGAATCAAGCGTGTGTACAGCGGCATAAACGCAGCAGTGATAGGATTGGTGAGGTTCAGTGAGCAAATGCAGACCCTTTGAAGTCATATTGCATGGTACCCATTCCATGGTTCTCAACTCTCCAGGTTTAAGGGATTCTTCCTTCAGCTAAAACATGCATGTGGAACCCAGAGTATGATCCACCGTGTGATCGGGAAACGTGTTCAAATGTGTCTCAGTTTTCGTCCCCTGGTACTCGGGTGCAACATTCCAGACGCTTTACTAACACTCTCCCCACTTGGAGACTCAGTGCCTTTAACCTCCTGTTTGGGCCAGTTTGCAATTTCTGCGGAAAATGAACAGGAATAGGGAGAACCAATGAGAGACTAGCTGGAGGTGTCTGGACGGTCAAATTTAACTCTCATTTCCCACCAGGAAGAGGAATTAACCAAAGGCTCAGCGAGCCATGCCGGAACCACACTAGGGCCTGAAGCAATCCTGCGGTGTTGCGGCCACCTCACAAGAAAGCGAGTTGAAGAAAGGAGCTCAGGGGCACTGTCATTCGCAAACCTGCAGAGTTATAAATGACAGCTATCGTCCAAAAATATATTGAAGTAAGGCTGCCAAGAGGACTTGAAAGCGGGGCAGAATTGCAGGAAACCGATTTCAGGAGGTAGACGGGAATTGCATGTAAGCATAGGAAAAGAGGCAGAACGTCCACAATGATGCACTTGGCCAAAAAGGGCGTATGCGTTTTTTCCTGAATATATTCAGGAAAAAATGCATACGCCCTTTTTGGCCAACCAAGCAAGCTTGCAAAGGAAATCTGCACTACAATGAAGTCTCACTGCCCCCCGGTCAAAAGGGCCATTTGAAAAAAGTGTAAAATCCAGAAAGGCAGGACAGGCCATGGAGAACTGGGAGCCTAGTTAGGCTGATGGGCGGGATGTAAATTGCCAAGAGGCACTCTGGAGAAGTGTATGGTGTTTCCTGAAACATCCAAAAAACAAAGCAACAGAGCCTAGGGCACTTCCACTTATGGTCCTATAGCTTAGGGAAATTAAAATCAAAAAGACACAGCCACCCCAAAGTTTGGGACGGCTCTGTTTACAAGAACCTTGTTTACGGTACAAGTTCAATATCCCAGAAAGCGAAAAATGGATAAAGTAGTTGTGGTACTAACGAACAATGCAATATCACTCAGCAATGAAATCTATGTCATCAGGCCCATAGCAGCATAATGAGTGGATTCAGGTACGATGATTCTAAGTGAAATAAGTCACACAGAAAAAGAAACATCATAAGATATCGCTAATACACGGAATGTAAACTTGGCTACACAGGAACTGAATTACAAAACAGAATAGGGTCTCAAATGTAGAAAACCAACTTATGCTTGTTTAAGGGGAAAGGTGAGTTGGGGTGCTGCATAAAACCAGAGATTGAAATTAGCACAGATACCTTTCCATAAGCCAAATATGTAATAGACAAGAGCTACTGCTTGCTCAACGAAGTGGACTCAACACCCCATATTAAACGCCTAAGAATATACCTGACTAGTAAGAATCTTAAAACCTATGGATTTATATGTCTCCGAAAGAGAATCAAGCGTGTGTACAGAGGCATAAACGCAGCAGTGATAGGATTGGTGAGGTTCGGTGAGCAAATGCAGACCCTTTGAAGTCATATTGCATGGTACCCATTCCATGGGTCTCAACTCTCCAGATTTGAGGGATTCTTCCTTCAGCTAAAACATGCATGTGGAACCCAGAGTATGATCCACCGTGTTAACGGGAAACGTGTTCAAATGTGTCTCAGTTTTCATCCCCTGGTACTCGGGTGCAACATTCCAGATGCTTTACTAACACTCTCCCCACTTGGAGAGTCAGTGCCTTTAACCTCCTGTTTGGCCCAGTTTGCAATTTCTGCGGAAAATGAACAGGAATAGGGAGAACCAATGAGAGACTAGCTGGAGGTGTCTGGACGGGCAATTTTAACTCTCATTTCCCACCAGGAAGAGGAATTAACCAAAGGCTCAGCGAGCCATGCCGGAACCACACTAGGGCCTGAAGCAATCCTACGCTGTTGCGGCCACCTCACAAGAAAGCGAGTTGAAGAAAGGAGCTCAGGGGCACTGTCATTCGCAAACCTGCAGAGTTATAAATGACAGCTATCGTCCAAAAATATATTGAAGTAAGGCTGCCAAGAGGACTTGAAAGCGGGGCAGAATTGCAGGAAACCGATTTCAGGAGGTAGACGGGAATTGCATGTAAAGCATAGGAAAAGAGGCAGAACGTCCACAATGATGCACTTGGCCAAAAAGGGCGTATGCGTTTTTTCCTGAATATATTCAGGAAAAAACGCATACGCCCTTTTTGGCCAACCAAGCAAGCTTGCAAAGGAAATCT
The DNA here is from genome assembly GCF_964374135.1 of Grampus griseus. NCBI lineage: Eukaryota > Metazoa > Chordata > Mammalia > Artiodactyla > Delphinidae > Grampus > Grampus griseus. The sequence continues at coordinate 162,925 of NW_028133231.1, read as the reverse complement.
GCACTACAATGAAGTCTCACTGCCCCCCGGTCAAAAGGGCCATCTGAAAAAAGTGTAAAATCCAGAAAGGCAGGACAGGCCATGGACAATAGGGAGCCTAGTTAGGCTGATGGGCGGGATGTAACTTGCCAACAGCCACTCTGGAGAAGTGTATGGTGTTTCCTGAAACATCCAAAAAACAAAGCATCAGAGCCTAGGGCACTTCCACTTATGGTCCTATAGCTTAGGGAAATTAAAATCAAAAAGACACAGCCACCCAAAGTTTGGGACGGCTCTGTTTACAAGAACCTCGTTTACGGTACAAGTTCAATATCACAGAAAGCGAAAAATGGATAAAGTAGTTGTGGTACTAACGAACAATGCAATATCACTCAGCAATGAAATCTATGTCATCAGGCCCATAGCAGCATAATGAGTGGATTCAGGTACGATGATTCTAAGTGAAATAAGTCACACAGAAAAAGAAACATCATAAGATATCGCTAATACACGGAATGTAAACTTGGCTACACAGGAACTGAATTACAAAACAGAATAGGGTCTCAAATGTAGAAAACCAACTTATGCTTGCTTAAGGGGAAAGGTGAGTTGGGGTGCTGCATGAAACCAGAGATTGAAATTAGCACAGATACCTTTCCATAAGCCAAATATGTAATAGACAAGAGCTACTGCTTGCTCAACGAAGTGGATTCAACACCCCATATTAAACGCCTAAGAATATACCTGACTAGTAAGAATCTTAAAACCTATGGATTTATATGTCTCCGAAAGAGAATCAAGCGTGTGTACAGCGGCATAAACGCAGCAGTGATAGGATTGGTGAGGTTCAGTGAGCAAATGCAGACCCTTTGAAGTCATATTGCATGGTACCCATTCCATGGTTCTCAACTCTCCAGGTTTAAGGGATTCTTCCTTCAGCTAAAACATGCATGTGGAACCCAGAGTATGATCCACCGTGTGATCGGGAAACGTGTTCAAATGTGTCTCAGTTTTCGTCCCCTGGTACTCGGGTGCAACATTCCAGACGCTTTACTAACACTCTCCCCACTTGGAGACTCAGTGCCTTTAACCTCCTGTTTGGGCCAGTTTGCAATTTCTGCGGAAAATGAACAGGAATAGGGAGAACCAATGAGAGACTAGCTGGAGGTGTCTGGACGGTCAAATTTAACTCTCATTTCCCACCAGGAAGAGGAATTAACCAAAGGCTCAGCGAGCCATGCCGGAACCACACTAGGGCCTGAAGCAATCCTGCGGTGTTGCGGCCACCTCACAAGAAAGCGAGTTGAAGAAAGGAGCTCAGGGGCACTGTCATTCGCAAACCTGCAGAGTTATAAATGACAGCTATCGTCCAAAAATATATTGAAGTAAGGCTGCCAAGAGGACTTGAAAGCGGGGCAGAATTGCAGGAAACCGATTTCAGGAGGTAGACGGGAATTGCATGTAAGCATAGGAAAAGAGGCAGAACGTCCACAATGATGCACTTGGCCAAAAAGGGCGTATGCGTTTTTTCCTGAATATATTCAGGAAAAAATGCATACGCCCTTTTTGGCCAACCAAGCAAGCTTGCAAAGGAAATCTGCACTACAATGAAGTCTCACTGCCCCCCGGTCAAAAGGGCCATTTGAAAAAAGTGTAAAATCCAGAAAGGCAGGACAGGCCATGGAGAACTGGGAGCCTAGTTAGGCTGATGGGCGGGATGTAAATTGCCAAGAGGCACTCTGGAGAAGTGTATGGTGTTTCCTGAAACATCCAAAAAACAAAGCAACAGAGCCTAGGGCACTTCCACTTATGGTCCTATAGCTTAGGGAAATTAAAATCAAAAAGACACAGCCACCCCAAAGTTTGGGACGGCTCTGTTTACAAGAACCTCGTTTACGGTACAAGTTCAATATCCCAGAAAGCGAAAAATGGATAAAGTAGTTGTGGTACTAACGAACAATGCAATATCACTCAGCAATGAAATCTATGTCATCAGGCCCATAGCAGCATAATGAGTGGATTCAGGTACGATGATTCTAAGTGAAATAAGTCACACAGAAAAAGAAACATCATAAGATATCGCTAATACACGGAATGTAAACTTGGCTACACAGGAACTGAATTACAAAACAGAATAGGGTCTCAAATGTAGAAAACCAACTTATGCTTGTTTAAGGGGAAAGGTGAGTTGGGGTGCTGCATAAAACCAGAGATTGAAATTAGCACAGATACCTTTCCATAAGCCAAATATGTAATAGACAAGAGCTACTGCTTGCTCAACGAAGTGGACTCAACACCCCATATTAAACGCCTAAGAATATACCTGACTAGTAAGAATCTTAAAACCTATGGATTTATATGTCTCCGAAAGAGAATCAAGCGTGTGTACAGAGGCATAAACGCAGCAGTGATAGGATTGGTGAGGTTCGGTGAGCAAATGCAGACCCTTTGAAGTCATATTGCATGGTACCCATTCCATGGGTCTCAACTCTCCAGATTTGAGGGATTCTTCCTTCAGCTAAAACATGCATGTGGAACCCAGAGTATGATCCACCGTGTTAACGGGAAACGTGTTCAAATGTGTCTCAGTTTTCATCCCCTGGTACTCGGGTGCAACATTCCAGATGCTTTACTAACACTCTCCCCACTTGGAGAGTCAGTGCCTTTAACCTCCTGTTTGGCCCAGTTTGCAATTTCTGCGGAAAATGAACAGGAATAGGGAGAACCAATGAGAGACTAGCTGGAGGTGTCTGGACGGGCAATTTTAACTCTCATTTCCCACCAGGAAGAGGAATTAACCAAAGGCTCAGCGAGCCATGCCGGAACCACACTAGGGCCTGAAGCAATCCTGCGGTGTTGCGGCCAGCTCACAAGAAAGCGAGTTGAAGAAAGGAGCTCAGGGGCACTGTAATTCGCAAACCTGCAGAGTTATAAATGACAGCTATCGTCCAAAAATATATTGAAGTAAGGCTGCCAAGAGGACTTGAAAGCAGGGCAGAATTGCAGGAAACCGATTTCAGGAGGTAGACTGGAATTGCATGTAAAGCATAGGAAAAGAGGCAGAACGTCCACAATGATGCACTTGGCCAAAAAGGGCGTATGCGTTTTTTCCTGAATATATTCAGGAAAAAACGCATACACCCTTTTTGGCCAACCAAGCAAGCTTGCAAAGGAAATCTGCACTACAATGAAGTCTCACTGCCCCCCGGTCAAAAGGGCCATCTGAAAAAAGTGTAAAATCCAGAAAGGCAGGACAGGCCATGGAGAACTGGGAGCCTAGTTAGACTGATGGGCGGAATGTAAATTGCCAACAGCCACTCTGGAGAAGTGTATGGTGTTTCCTGAAACATCTAAAAAACAAAGCAACAGAGCCTAGGGCACTTCCACTTATGGTCCTATAGCTTAGGGAAATTAAAATCAAAAAGACACAGCCACCCCAAAGTTTGGGATGGCTCTGTTTACAAGAACCTCGTTTACGGTACAAGTTCAATATCACAGAAAGCGAAAAATGGATAAAGAAGTTGTGGTACTTAGGTACAATGCAATATCACTCAGCAATGAAATCTATGTCATCAGGCCCATAGCAGCATAATGAGTGGATTCAGGTATGATGATTCTAAGTGAAATAAGTCACACAGAAAAAGAAACATCATAAGATATCACTAATACACGGAATGTAAACTTGGCTACACAGGAACTGAATTACAAAAGAGAATAGGGTCTCAAATGTAGAAAACCAACTTATGCTTGCTTAAGGGAAAGGTGAGTTGGGGTGCTACATAAAACCAGAGATTGAAATTAGCCCAGATACCTTTCCATAAGCCAAATATGTAATAGACAAGAGCTACTGCTTGCTCAACGAAGTGGACTCAACACCCCATATTAAACGCCTAAGAATATACCTGACTAGTAAGAATCTTAAAACCTATGGATTTATATGTCTCCGAAAGAGAATAAAGCGTGTGTACAGCAGCATAAACGCAGCAGTGATAGGATTGGTGAGGTTCGGTGAGCAAATGCAGACCCTTTGAAGTCATATTGCATGGTACCCATTCCATGGTTCTCAACTCTCCAGGTTTAAGGGATTCTTCCTTCAGCTAAAACATGCATGTGGAACCCAGAGTATGATCCACCATGTGATAGGGAAACGTGTTCAAATGTGTCTCAGTTTTCGTCCCCTGGTACTCGGGTGCAACATTCCAGACGCTTTACTAACACTCTCCCCACTTGGAGAGTCAGTGCCTTTAACCTCCTGTTTGGCCCACTTTGCAAATTCTGCGAAAAATGAACAGGAATAGGGAGAACCAATGAGAGACTAGCTGGAGGTGTCTGGACGGGCAAATTTAACTCTCATTTCCCACCAGGAAGAGGAATTAACCAAAGGCTCAGCGAGCCATGCCGGAACCACACTAGGGCCTGAAGCAATCCTGCGGTGTTGCGGACACCTCACAAGAAAGCGAGTTGAAGAAAGGAGCTCAGGGGCACTGTCATTCACAAACCTGCAGAGTTATAAATGACAGCTATCGTCCAAAAATATATTGAAGTAAGGCTGCCAAGAGGACTTGAAAGCAGGGCAGAATTGCAGGAAACCGATTTCAGGAGGTAGACTGGAATTGCATGTAAAGCATAGGAAAAGAGGCAGAACGTCCACAATGATGCACTTGGCCAAAAAGGGCGTATGCGTTTTTTCCTGAATATATTCAGGAAAAAACGCATAAGGCCTTTTTGGCCAACCAAGCAAGCTTGCAAAGAAAATCTGCACTACAATGAAGTCTCACTGCCCCCCGGTCAAAAGGGCCATCTGAAAAAAGTGTAAAATCCAGAAAGGCAGGACAGGCCATGGAGAACTGGGAGCCTAGTTAGACTGATGGGCGGAATGTAAATTGCCAACAGCCACTCTGGAGAAGTGTATGGTGTTTCCTGAAACATCTAAAAAACAAAGCAACAGAGCCTAGGGCACTTCCACTTATGGTCCTATAGCTTAGGGAAATTAAAATCAAAAAGACACAGCAACCCCAAAGTTTGGGACGGCTCTGTTTACAAGAACCTCGTTTACGGTACAAGTTCAATATCACAGAAAGCGAAAAATGGATAAAGTAGTTGTGGTACTAACGAACAATGCAATATCACTCAGCAATGAAATCTATGTCATCAGGCCCATAGCAGCATAATGAGTGGATTCAGGTATGATGATTCTAAGTGAAATAAGTCACACAGAAAAAGAAACATCATAAGATATCGCTAATACACGGAATGTAAACTTGGCTACACAGGAACTGAATTACAAAACAGAATAGGGTCTCAAATGTAGAAAACCAACTTATGCTTGCTTAAGGGAAAGGTGAGTTGGGGTGCTGCATAAAACCAGAGATTGAAATTAGCACAGATACCTTTCCATAAGCCAAATATGTAATAGACAAGAGCTCCTGCTTGCTCAACGAAGTGGACTCAACACCCCATATTAAACGCTTAAGAATATACCTGACTAGTAAGAATCTTAAAACCTATGGATTTATATGTCTCCGAAAGAGAATCAAGCGTGTGTACAGCGGCATAAACGCAGCAGTGATAGGATTGGTGAGGTTCGGTGAGCAAATGCAGACCCTTTGAAGTCATATTGCATGGTACCCATTCCATGGTTCTCAACTCTCCAGGTTTAAGGGATTCTTCCTTCAGCTAAAACATGCATGTGGAACCCAGAGTATGATCCACCGTGTGATCGGGAAACGTGTTCAAATGTGTCTCAGTTTTCGTCCCCTGGTACTCGGGTGCAACATTCCAGACGCTTTACTAACACTCTCCCCACTTGGAGAGTCAGTGCCTTTAACCTCCTGTTTGGCCCAGTTTGCAATTTCTGCGGAAAATGAACAGGAATAGGGAGAACCAATGAGAGACTAGCTGGAGGTTTCTGGACGGGCAAATTTAACTCTCATTTCCCACCAGGAAGAGGAATTAACCAAAGGCTCAGCGAGCCATGCCTAAACCACACTAGGGCCTGAAGCAATCCTGCGGTGTTGTGGCCAGCTCACAAGAAAGCGAGTTGAAGAAAGGAGCTCAGGGGCACTGTCATTCACAAACCTGCAGAGTTCTAAATGACAGCTATCGTCCAAAAATATATTGAAGTAAGTCTGCCAAGAGGACTTGAAAGCGGGGCAGAATTGCAGGAAACCGATTTCAGGAGGTAGACTGGAATTGCATGTAAAGCATAGGAAAAGAGGCAGAACGTCCACAATGATGCACTTGGCCAAAAAGGGCGTATGCGTTTTTTCCTGAATATATTCAGGAAAAAACGCATAAGGCCTTTTTGGCCAACCAAGCAAGCTTGCAAAGAAAATCTGCACTACAATGAAGTCTCACTGCCCCCCGGTCAAAAGGGCCATCTGAAAAAAGTGTAAAATCCAGAAAGGCAGGACAGGCCATGGAGAACTGGGAGCCTAGTTAGGCTGATGGGCGGGATGTAAATTGCCAACAGCCACTCTGGAGAAGTGTATGGTGTTTCCTGAAACATCCAAAAAACAAAGCAACAGAGCCTAGGGCACTTCCACATATGGTCCTATAGCTTAGGGAAATTAAAATCAAAAAGACACAGCCACCCCAAAGTTTGGGACGGCTCTGTTTACAAGAACCTCGTTTACGGTACAAGTTCAATATCACAGAAAGCGAAAAATAGATAAAGTAGTTGTGGTAGTAACGAACAATGCAATATCACTCAGCAATGAAATCTATGTCATCAGGCCCATAGCAGCATAATTAGTGGATTCAGGTATGATGATTCTAAGTGAAATAAGTCACACAGAAAAAGAAACATCATAAGATATCACTAATACACGGAATGTAAACTTGGTTACACAGGAACTGAATTACAAAACAGAATAGTGTCTCAAATGTAGAAAACCAACTTATGCTTGCTTAAGGGGAAAGGTGAGTTGGGGTGCTGCATAAAACCAGAGATTGAAATTAGCACAGATACCTTTCCATAAGCCAAATATGTAATAGACAAGAGCTACTGCTTGCTCAACGAAGTGGACTCAACACCCCATATTAAAAGCCTAAGAATATACCTGACTAGTAAGAATCTTAAAACCTATGGATTTATATGTCTCCGAAAGAGAATCAAGCGTGTGTACAGCGGCATAAACGCAGCAGTGATAGGATTGGTGAGGTTCGGTGAGCAAATGCAGACCCTTTGAAGTCATATTGCATGGTACCCATTCCATGGGTCTCAACTCTCCAGGTTTAAGGGATTCTTCCTTCAGCTAAAACATGCATGTGGAACCCAGAGTATGATCCACCGTGTGATCGGGAAACGTGTTCAAATGTGTCTCAGTTTTCGCCCCTGGTACTCGGGTGCAACATTCCAGACGCTTTACTAACACTCTCCCCACTTGGAGAGTCAGTGCCTTTAACCTCCTGTTTGGCCCAGTTTGCAATTTCTGCGGAAAATGAACAGGAATAGGGAGAACCAATGAGAGACTAGCTGGAGGTTTCTGGACGGGCAAATTTAACTCTCATTTCCCACCAGGAAGAGGAATAAACCAAAGGCTCAGCGAGCCATGCCGGAACCACACTAGGGCCTGAAGCAATCCTGCAGTGTTGCAGCCAGCTCACAAGAAAGCGAGTTGAAGAAAGGAGCTCAGGGGCTCTGTCATTCACAAACCTGCAGAGTTATAAATGACAGATATCGTCCAAAAATATATTGAAGTAAGGCTGCCAAGAGGACTTGAAAGCGGGGCAGAATTGCAGGAAACCGATTTCAGGAGGTAGACTGGAATTGCATGTAAAGCATAGGAAAAGAGGCAGAACGTCCACAATGATGCACTTGGCCAAAAAGGGCGTATGCGTTTTTTCCTGAATATATTCAGGAAAAAACGCATACGCCCTTTTTGGCCAACCAAGCAAGCTTGCAAAGGAAATCTGCACTACAATGAAGTCTCACTGCCCCCCGGTCAAAAGGGCCATCTGAAAAAAGTGTAAAATCCAGAAAGGCAGGACAGGCCATGGAGAACTGGGAGCCTAGTTAGGCTGATGGGCGGGATGTAAATTGCCAACAGCAACCCTGGGGAAGTGTATGGTGTTTCCTGAAACATCTAAAAAACAAAGCAACAGAGCCTAGGGCACTTCCACTTATGGTCCTATAGCTTAGGGAAATTAAAATCAAAAAGACACAGCCACCCCAAAGTTTGGGACGGCTCTGTTTACAAGAACCTCGTTTACGGTACAAGTTCAATATCACAGAAAGCGAAAAATGGATAAAGTAGTTGTGGTACTAACGAACAATGCAATATCACTCAGCAATGAAATCTATGTCATCAGGCCCATAGCAGCATAATGAGTGGATTCAGGTATGATGATTCTAAGTGAAATAAGTCACACAGAAAAAGAAACATCATAAGATATCACTAATACACGGAATGTAAACTTGGCTACACAGGAACTGAATTACAAAGCAGAATAGGGTCTCAAATGTAGAAAACCAACTTATGCTTGCTTAAGGGAAAGGTGAGTTGGGGTGCTACATAAAACCAGAGATTGAAATTAGCACAGATACCTTTCCATAAGCCAAATATGTAATAGACAAGAGCTACTGCTTGCTCAACGAAGTGGACTCAACACCCCATATTAAACGCCTAAGAATATACCTGACTAGTAAGAATCTTAAAACCTATGGATTTATATGTCTCCGAAAGAGAATCAAGCGTGTGTACAGCGGCATAAACACAGCAGTGATAGGATTGGTGAGGTTCGGTGAGCAAATGCAGACCGTTTGAAGTCATATTGCATGGTACCCATTCCATGGGTCTCAACTCTCCAGGTTTAAGGGATTCTTCCTTCAGCTAAAACATGCATGTGGAACCCAGAGTATGATCCACCGTGTGATCGGGAAACGTGTTCAAATGTGTCTCAGTTTTCGTCCCCTGGTACTCGGGTGCAACATTTCAGACGCTTTACTAACACTCTCCCCACTTGGAGAGTCAGTGCCTTTAACCTCCTGTTTGGCCCAGTTTGCAATTTCTGCGGAAAATGAACAGGAATAGGGAGAACAAATGAGAGACTAGCTGGAGGTGTCTGGACGGGCAATTTTAACTCTCATTTCCCACCAGGAAGAGGAATTAACCAAAGGCTCAGCGAGCCATGCCGGAACCACACTAGGGACTGAAGCAATCTTGCGCTGTTGCGGCCAGCTCACAAGAAAGCGAGTTGAAGAAAGGAGCTCAGGAGCACTGTAATTCACAAACCTGCAGAGTTATAAATGACAGCTATCGTTGAAAAATATATTGAAGTAAGGCTGCCAAGAGGACTTGAAAGCAGGGCAGAATTGCAGGAAACCGATTTCAGGAGGTAGACTGGAATTGCATGTATAGCATAGGAAAAGAGGCAGAACGTCCACAATGATGCACTTGGCCAAAAAGGGCGTATGCGTTTTTTCCTGAATATATTCAGGAAAAAACGCATACGGCCTTTTTGGCCAACCACGCAAGCTTGCAAAGGAAATGTGCACGACAATGAAGTCTCACTGCCCCCCGGTCAAAAGGGCCATCTGAAAAAAGTGGAAAATCCAGAAAAGCAGGACAGGCCATGGAGAACTGGGAGCCTTCTTATGCTGATGGGCTGGATGTAAATTGCCAACAGCCACTCTGGAGAAGTGTATGGTGTTTCCTGAAACATCTAAAAAACAAAGCAACAGAGCCTAGGGCACTTCCACTTATGGTCCTATTGATTAGGGAAATTAAAATCAAAAAGACACAGCCACCCCAAAGTTTGGGACAGCTCTGTTTCCAAGAACCTCGTTTACGGTACAAGTTCAATATCGCAGAACGCGAAAAATGGATAAAGAAGTTGTGGTACTTACGTACAATGCAATATCACTCAGCAATGAAATCTATGTCATCAGGCCAGTAGCAGCATAATGAGTGGATTCAGGTATGATGATTCTAAGTGAAATAAGTCCCACAGAAAAAGAAACATCATAAGATGTCACTAATACATGGCAGGTAAACTTGGCTACACAGGAACTGAATTACAAAACAGAATAGGGTCTCAAATGTAGAAAACCAACTTATGCTTGCTTAAGGGGAAAGGTGAGTTGGGGTGCTGCATAAAACCAGAGATTGAAATTAGCACAGATACCTTTCCATAAGCCAAATATGTAATAGACAAGAGCTACTGCTTGCTCAACGAAGTGGACTCAACACCCCATATTAAACGCCTAAGAATATACCTGACTAGTAAGAATCTTAAAACCTATGGATTTATACGTGTCCGAAAGAGAATCAAGCGTGTGTACAGCGGCATAAACGCAGCAGTGATAGGATTGGTGAGGTTCGGTGAGCAAATGCAGATCCTTTGAAGTCATATTGCATGGTACCCATTCCATGGGTCTAAACTCTCCAGCTTTAAGGGATTCTTCCTTCAGCTAAAACATGCATGTGGAACCCAGAGTATGATCCACCGTGTGATCAGGAAACGTGTTCAAATGTGTCTCAGTTTTCGTCCCCTGGTACTCGGGTGCAACATTCCAGATGCTTTACTAACACTCTCCCCACTTGGAGAGTCAGTGCCTTTAACCTCCTGTTTGGGCCAGTTTGCAATTTCTGCGGAAAATGAACAGGAATAGGGAGAACCAATGAGAGACTAGCTGGAGGTGTCTGGACGGGCAAATTTAACTCTCATTTCCCACCAGGAAGAGGAATTAACCAAAGGCTCAGCGAGCCATGCCGGAACCACACTGGGGCCTGAAGCAATCCTACGCTGTTGCGGCCACCTCACAAGAAAGCGAGTTGAAGAAAGGAGCTCAGGGGCACTGTCATTCGCAAACCTGCAGAGTTATAAATGACAGCTATCGTCCAAAAATATATTGAAGTAAGGCTGCCAAGAGGACTTGAAAGCGGGGCAGAATTGCAGGAAACCGATTTCAGGAGGTAGACGGGAATTGCATGTAAAGCATAGGAAAAGAGGCAGAACGTCCACAATGATGCACTTGGCCAAAAAGGGCGTATGCGTTTTTTCCTGAATATATTCAGGAAAAAACGCATACGCCCTTTTTGGCCAACCAAGCAAGCTTGCAAAGGAAATCTGCACTACAATGAAGTCTCACTGCCCCCCGGTCAAAAGGGCCATCTGAAAAAAGTGTAAAATCCAGAAAGGCAGGACAGGCCATGGACAATAGGGAGCCTAGTTAGGCTGATGGGCGGGATGTAACTTGCCAACAGCCACTCTGGAGAAGTGTATGGTGTTTCCTGAAACATCCAAAAAACAAAGCATCAGAGCCTAGGGCACTTCCACTTATGGTCCTATAGCTTAGGGAAATTAAAATCAAAAAGACACAGCCACCCAAAGTTTGGGACGGCTCTGTTTACAAGAACCTCGTTTACGGTACAAGTTCAATATCACAGAAAGCGAAAAATGGATAAAGTAGTTGTGGTACTAACGAACAATGCAATATCACTCAGCAATGAAATCTATGTCATCAGGCCCATAGCAGCATAATGAGTGGATTCAGGTACGATGATTCTAAGTGAAATAAGTCACACAGAAAAAGAAACATCATAAGATATCGCTAATACACGGAATGTAAACTTGGCTACACAGGAACTGAATTACAAAACAGAATAGGGTCTCAAATGTAGAAAACCAACTTATGCTTGCTTAAGGGGAAAGGTGAGTTGGGGTGCTGCATGAAACCAGAGATTGAAATTAGCACAGATACCTTTCCATAAGCCAAATATGTAATAGACAAGAGCTACTGCTTGCTCAACGAAGTGGATTCAACACCCCATATTAAACGCCTAAGAATATACCTGACTAGTAAGAATCTTAAAACCTATGGATTTATATGTCTCCGAAAGAGAATCAAGCGTGTGTACAGCGGCATAAACGCAGCAGTGATAGGATTGGTGAGGTTCAGTGAGCAAATGCAGACCCTTTGAAGTCATATTGCATGGTACCCATTCCATGGTTCTCAACTCTCCAGGTTTAAGGGATTCTTCCTTCAGCTAAAACATGCATGTGGAACCCAGAGTATGATCCACCGTGTGATCGGGAAACGTGTTCAAATGTGTCTCAGTTTTCGTCCCCTGGTACTCGGGTGCAACATTCCAGACGCTTTACTAACACTCTCCCCACTTGGAGACTCAGTGCCTTTAACCTCCTGTTTGGGCCAGTTTGCAATTTCTGCGGAAAATGAACAGGAATAGGGAGAACCAATGAGAGACTAGCTGTAGGTGTCTGGACGGTCAAATTTAACTCTCATTTCCCACCAGGAAGAGGAATTAACCAAAGGCTCAGCGAGCCATGCCGGAACCACACTAGGGCCTGAAGCAATCCTGCGGTGTTGCGGCCACCTCACAAGAAAGCGAGTTGAAGAAAGGAGCTCAGGGGCACTGTCATTCGCAAACCTGCAGAGTTATAAATGACAGCTATCGTCCAAAAATATATTGAAGTAAGGCTGCCAAGAGGACTTGAAAGCGGGGCAGAATTGCAGGAAACCGATTTCAGGAGGTAGACGGGAATTGCATGTAAGCATAGGAAAAGAGGCAGAACGTCCACAATGATGCACTTGGCCAAAAAGGGCGTATGCGTTTTTTCCTGAATATATTCAGGAAAAAACGCATACGGCCTTTTTGGCCAACCACGCAAGCTTGCAAAGGAAATGTGCACGACAATGAAGTCTCACTGCCCCCCGGTCAAAAGGGCCATCTGAAAAAAGTGGAAAATCCAGAAAAGCAGGACAGGCCATGGAGAACTGGGAGCCTTCTTATGCTGATGGGCTGGATGTAAATTGCCAACAGCCACTCTGGAGAAGTGTATGGTGTTTCCTGAAACATCTAAAAAACAAAGCAACAGAGCCTAGGGCACTTCCACTTATGGTCCTATTGATTAGGGAAATTAAAATCAAAAAGACACAGCCACCCCAAAGTTTGGGACAGCTCTGTTTCCAAGAACCTCGTTTACGGTACAAGTTCAATATCGCAGAACGCGAAAAATGGATAAAGAAGTTGTGGTACTTACGTACAATGCAATATCACTCAGCAATGAAATCTATGTCATCAGGCCAGTAGCAGCATAATGAGTGGATTCAGGTATGATGATTCTAAGTGAAATAAGTCCCACAGAAAAAGAAACATCATAAGATGTCACTAATACATGGCAGGTAAACTTGGCTACACAGGAACTGAATTACAAAACAGAATAGGGTCTCAAATGTAGAAAACCAACTTATGCTTGCTTAAGGGGAAAGGTGAGTTGGGGTGCTGCATAAAACCAGAGATTGAAATTAGCACAGATACCTTTCCATAAGCCAAATATGTAATAGACAAGAGCTACTGCTTGCTCAACGAAGTGGACTCAACACCCCATATTAAACGCCTAAGAATATACCTGACTAGTAAGAATCTTAAAACCTATGGATTTATACGTGTCCGAAAGAGAATCAAGCGTGTGTACAGCGGCATAAACGCAGCAGTGATAGGATTGGTGAGGTTCGGTGAGCAAATGCAGATCCTTTGAAGTCATATTGCATGGTACCCATTCCATGGGTCTAAACTCTCCAGCTTTAAGGGATTCTTCCTTCAGCTAAAACATGCATGTGGAACCCAGAGTATGATCCACCGTGTGATCAGGAAACGTGTTCAAATGTGTCTCAGTTTTCGTCCCCTGGTACTCGGGTGCAACATTCCAGATGCTTTACTAACACTCTCCCCACTTGGAGAGTCAGTGCCTTTAACCTCCTGTTTGGGCCAGTTTGCAATTTCTGCGGAAAATGAACAGGAATAGGGAGAACCAATGAGAGACTAGCTGGAGGTGTCTGGACGGGCAAATTTAACTCTCATTTCCCACCAGGAAGAGGAATTAACCAAAGGCTCAGCGAGCCATGCCGGAACCACACTGGGGCCTGAAGCAATCCTACGCTGTTGCGGCCACCTCACAAGAAAGCGAGTTGAAGAAAGGAGCTCAGGGGCACTGTCATTCGCAAACCTGCAGAGTTATAAATGACAGCTATCGTCCAAAAATATATTGAAGTAAGGCTGCCAAGAGGACTTGAAAGCGGGGCAGAATTGCAGGAAACCGATTTCAGGAGGTAGACGGGAATTGCATGTAAAGCATAGGAAAAGAGGCAGAACGTCCACAATGATGCACTTGGCCAAAAAGGGCGTATGCGTTTTTTCCTGAATATATTCAGGAAAAAACGCATACGCCCTTTTTGGCCAACCAAGCAAGCTTGCAAAGGAAATCTGCACTACAATGAAGTCTCACTGCCCCCCGGTCAAAAGGGCCATCTGAAAAAAGTGTAAAATCCAGAAAGGCAGGACAGGCCATGGACAATAGGGAGCCTAGTTAGGCTGATGGGCGGGATGTAACTTGCCAACAGCCACTCTGGAGAAGTGTATGGTGTTTCCTGAAACATCCAAAAAACAAAGCATCAGAGCCTAGGGCACTTCCACTTATGGTCCTATAGCTTAGGGAAATTAAAATCAAAAAGACACAGCCACCCAAAGTTTGGGACGGCTCTGTTTACAAGAACCTCGTTTACGGTACAAGTTCAATATCACAGAAAGCGAAAAATGGATAAAGTAGTTGTGGTACTAACGAACAATGCAATATCACTCAGCAATGAAATCTATGTCATCAGGCCCATAGCAGCATAATGAGTGGATTCAGGTACGATGATTCTAAGTGAAATAAGTCACACAGAAAAAGAAACATCATAAGATATCGCTAATACACGGAATGTAAACTTGGCTACACAGGAACTGAATTACAAAACAGAATAGGGTCTCAAATGTAGAAAACCAACTTATGCTTGCTTAAGGGGAAAGGTGAGTTGGGGTGCTGCATGAAACCAGAGATTGAAATTAGCACAGATACCTTTCCATAAGCCAAATATGTAATAGACAAGAGCTACTGCTTGCTCAACGAAGTGGATTCAACACCCCATATTAAACGCCTAAGAATATACCTGACTAGTAAGAATCTTAAAACCTATGGATTTATATGTCTCCGAAAGAGAATCAAGCGTGTGTACAGCGGCATAAACGCAGCAGTGATAGGATTGGTGAGGTTCAGTGAGCAAATGCAGACCCTTTGAAGTCATATTGCATGGTACCCATTCCATGGTTCTCAACTCTCCAGGTTTAAGGGATTCTTCCTTCAGCTAAAACATGCATGTGGAACCCAGAGTATGATCCACCGTGTGATCGGGAAACGTGTTCAAATGTGTCTCAGTTTTCGTCCCCTGGTACTCGGGTGCAACATTCCAGACGCTTTACTAACACTCTCCCCACTTGGAGACTCAGTGCCTTTAACCTCCTGTTTGGGCCAGTTTGCAATTTCTGCGGAAAATGAACAGGAATAGGGAGAACCAATGAGAGACTAGCTGGAGGTGTCTGGACGGTCAAATTTAACTCTCATTTCCCACCAGGAAGAGGAATTAACCAAAGGCTCAGCGAGCCATGCCGGAACCACACTAGGGCCTGAAGCAATCCTGCGGTGTTGCGGCCACCTCACAAGAAAGCGAGTTGAAGAAAGGAGCTCAGGGGCACTGTCATTCGCAAACCTGCAGAGTTATAAATGACAGCTATCGTCCAAAAATATATTGAAGTAAGGCTGCCAAGAGGACTTGAAAGCGGGGCAGAATTGCAGGAAACCGATTTCAGGAGGTAGACGGGAATTGCATGTAAGCATAGGAAAAGAGGCAGAACGTCCACAATGATGCACTTGGCCAAAAAGGGCGTATGCGTTTTTTCCTGAATATATTCAGGAAAAAATGCATACGCCCTTTTTGGCCAACCAAGCAAGCTTGCAAAGGAAATCTGCACTACAATGAAGTCTCACTGCCCCCCGGTCAAAAGGGCCATTTGAAAAAAGTGTAAAATCCAGAAAGGCAGGACAGGCCATGGAGAACTGGGAGCCTAGTTAGGCTGATGGGCGGGATGTAAATTGCCAAGAGGCACTCTGGAGAAGTGTATGGTGTTTCCTGAAACATCCAAAAAACAAAGCAACAGAGCCTAGGGCACTTCCACTTATGGTCCTATAGCTTAGGGAAATTAAAATCAAAAAGACACAGCCACCCCAAAGTTTGGGACGGCTCTGTTTACAAGAACCTTGTTTACGGTACAAGTTCAATATCCCAGAAAGCGAAAAATGGATAAAGTAGTTGTGGTACTAACGAACAATGCAATATCACTCAGCAATGAAATCTATGTCATCAGGCCCATAGCAGCATAATGAGTGGATTCAGGTACGATGATTCTAAGTGAAATAAGTCACACAGAAAAAGAAACATCATAAGATATCGCTAATACACGGAATGTAAACTTGGCTACACAGGAACTGAATTACAAAACAGAATAGGGTCTCAAATGTAGAAAACCAACTTATGCTTGTTTAAGGGGAAAGGTGAGTTGGGGTGCTGCATAAAACCAGAGATTGAAATTAGCACAGATACCTTTCCATAAGCCAAATATGTAATAGACAAGAGCTACTGCTTGCTCAACGAAGTGGACTCAACACCCCATATTAAACGCCTAAGAATATACCTGACTAGTAAGAATCTTAAAACCTATGGATTTATATGTCTCCGAAAGAGAATCAAGCGTGTGTACAGAGGCATAAACGCAGCAGTGATAGGATTGGTGAGGTTCGGTGAGCAAATGCAGACCCTTTGAAGTCATATTGCATGGTACCCATTCCATGGGTCTCAACTCTCCAGATTTGAGGGATTCTTCCTTCAGCTAAAACATGCATGTGGAACCCAGAGTATGATCCACCGTGTTAACGGGAAACGTGTTCAAATGTGTCTCAGTTTTCATCCCCTGGTACTCGGGTGCAACATTCCAGATGCTTTACTAACACTCTCCCCACTTGGAGAGTCAGTGCCTTTAACCTCCTGTTTGGCCCAGTTTGCAATTTCTGCGGAAAATGAACAGGAATAGGGAGAACCAATGAGAGACTAGCTGGAGGTGTCTGGACGGGCAATTTTAACTCTCATTTCCCACCAGGAAGAGGAATTAACCAAAGGCTCAGCGAGCCATGCCGGAACCACACTAGGGCCTGAAGCAATCCTACGCTGTTGCGGCCACCTCACAAGAAAGCGAGTTGAAGAAAGGAGCTCAGGGGCACTGTCATTCGCAAACCTGCAGAGTTATAAATGACAGCTATCGTCCAAAAATATATTGAAGTAAGGCTGCCAAGAGGACTTGAAAGCGGGGCAGAATTGCAGGAAACCGATTTCAGGAGGTAGACGGGAATTGCATGTAAAGCATAGGAAAAGAGGCAGAACGTCCACAATGATGCACTTGGCCAAAAAGGGCGTATGCGTTTTTTCCTGAATATATTCAGGAAAAAACGCATACGCCCTTTTTGGCCAACCAAGCAAGCTTGCAAAGGAAATCTGCACTACAATGAAGTCTCACTGCCCCCCGGTCAAAAGGGCCATCTGAAAAAAGTGTAAAATCCAGAAAGGCAGGACAGGCCATGGACAATAGGGAGCCTAGTTAGGCTGATGGGCGGGATGTAACTTGCCAACAGCCACTCTGGAGAAGTGTATGGTGTTTCCTGAAACATCCAAAAAACAAAGCATCAGAGCCTAGGGCACTTCCACTTATGGTCCTATAGCTTAGGGAAATTAAAATCAAAAAGACACAGCCACCCAAAGTTTGGGACGGCTCTGTTTACAAGAACCTCGTTTACGGTACAAGTTCAATATCACAGAAAGCGAAAAATGGATAAAGTAGTTGTGGTACTAACGAACAATGCAATATCACTCAGCAATGAAATCTATGTCATCAGGCCCATAGCAGCATAATGAGTGGATTCAGGTACGATGATTCTAAGTGAAATAAGTCACACAGAAAAAGAAACATCATAAGATATCGCTAATACACGGAATGTAAACTTGGCTACACAGGAACTGAATTACAAAACAGAATAGGGTCTCAAATGTAGAAAACCAACTTATGCTTGCTTAAGGGGAAAGGTGAGTTGGGGTGCTGCAT
The DNA here is from genome assembly GCF_964374135.1 of Grampus griseus. Classification (NCBI taxonomy): domain Eukaryota; kingdom Metazoa; phylum Chordata; class Mammalia; order Artiodactyla; family Delphinidae; genus Grampus; species Grampus griseus. The sequence goes on along the minus strand of NW_028133231.1, from coordinate 144,953 downwards.
GAAACCAGAGATTGAAATTAGCACAGATACCTTTCCATAAGCCAAATATGTAATAGACAAGAGCTACTGCTTGCTCAACGAAGTGGATTCAACACCCCATATTAAACGCCTAAGAATATACCTGACTAGTAAGAATCTTAAAACCTATGGATTTATATGTCTCCGAAAGAGAATCAAGCGTGTGTACAGCGGCATAAACGCAGCAGTGATAGGATTGGTGAGGTTCAGTGAGCAAATGCAGACCCTTTGAAGTCATATTGCATGGTACCCATTCCATGGTTCTCAACTCTCCAGGTTTAAGGGATTCTTCCTTCAGCTAAAACATGCATGTGGAACCCAGAGTATGATCCACCGTGTGATCGGGAAACGTGTTCAAATGTGTCTCAGTTTTCGTCCCCTGGTACTCGGGTGCAACATTCCAGACGCTTTACTAACACTCTCCCCACTTGGAGACTCAGTGCCTTTAACCTCCTGTTTGGGCCAGTTTGCAATTTCTGCGGAAAATGAACAGGAATAGGGAGAACCAATGAGAGACTAGCTGGAGGTGTCTGGACGGTCAAATTTAACTCTCATTTCCCACCAGGAAGAGGAATTAACCAAAGGCTCAGCGAGCCATGCCGGAACCACACTAGGGCCTGAAGCAATCCTGCGGTGTTGCGGCCACCTCACAAGAAAGCGAGTTGAAGAAAGGAGCTCAGGGGCACTGTCATTCGCAAACCTGCAGAGTTATAAATGACAGCTATCGTCCAAAAATATATTGAAGTAAGGCTGCCAAGAGGACTTGAAAGCGGGGCAGAATTGCAGGAAACCGATTTCAGGAGGTAGACGGGAATTGCATGTAAGCATAGGAAAAGAGGCAGAACGTCCACAATGATGCACTTGGCCAAAAAGGGCGTATGCGTTTTTTCCTGAATATATTCAGGAAAAAATGCATACGCCCTTTTTGGCCAACCAAGCAAGCTTGCAAAGGAAATCTGCACTACAATGAAGTCTCACTGCCCCCCGGTCAAAAGGGCCATTTGAAAAAAGTGTAAAATCCAGAAAGGCAGGACAGGCCATGGAGAACTGGGAGCCTAGTTAGGCTGATGGGCGGGATGTAAATTGCCAAGAGGCACTCTGGAGAAGTGTATGGTGTTTCCTGAAACATCCAAAAAACAAAGCAACAGAGCCTAGGGCACTTCCACTTATGGTCCTATAGCTTAGGGAAATTAAAATCAAAAAGACACAGCCACCCCAAAGTTTGGGACGGCTCTGTTTACAAGAACCTCGTTTACGGTACAAGTTCAATATCCCAGAAAGCGAAAAATGGATAAAGTAGTTGTGGTACTAACGAACAATGCAATATCACTCAGCAATGAAATCTATGTCATCAGGCCCATAGCAGCATAATGAGTGGATTCAGGTACGATGATTCTAAGTGAAATAAGTCACACAGAAAAAGAAACATCATAAGATATCGCTAATACACGGAATGTAAACTTGGCTACACAGGAACTGAATTACAAAACAGAATAGGGTCTCAAATGTAGAAAACCAACTTATGCTTGTTTAAGGGGAAAGGTGAGTTGGGGTGCTGCATAAAACCAGAGATTGAAATTAGCACAGATACCTTTCCATAAGCCAAATATGTAATAGACAAGAGCTACTGCTTGCTCAACGAAGTGGACTCAACACCCCATATTAAACGCCTAAGAATATACCTGACTAGTAAGAATCTTAAAACCTATGGATTTATATGTCTCCGAAAGAGAATCAAGCGTGTGTACAGAGGCATAAACGCAGCAGTGATAGGATTGGTGAGGTTCGGTGAGCAAATGCAGACCCTTTGAAGTCATATTGCATGGTACCCATTCCATGGGTCTCAACTCTCCAGATTTGAGGGATTCTTCCTTCAGCTAAAACATGCATGTGGAACCCAGAGTATGATCCACCGTGTTAACGGGAAACGTGTTCAAATGTGTCTCAGTTTTCATCCCCTGGTACTCGGGTGCAACATTCCAGATGCTTTACTAACACTCTCCCCACTTGGAGAGTCAGTGCCTTTAACCTCCTGTTTGGCCCAGTTTGCAATTTCTGCGGAAAATGAACAGGAATAGGGAGAACCAATGAGAGACTAGCTGGAGGTGTCTGGACGGGCAATTTTAACTCTCATTTCCCACCAGGAAGAGGAATTAACCAAAGGCTCAGCGAGCCATGCCGGAACCACACTAGGGCCTGAAGCAATCCTGCGGTGTTGCGGCCAGCTCACAAGAAAGCGAGTTGAAGAAAGGAGCTCAGGGGCACTGTAATTCGCAAACCTGCAGAGTTATAAATGACAGCTATCGTCCAAAAATATATTGAAGTAAGGCTGCCAAGAGGACTTGAAAGCAGGGCAGAATTGCAGGAAACCGATTTCAGGAGGTAGACTGGAATTGCATGTAAAGCATAGGAAAAGAGGCAGAACGTCCACAATGATGCACTTGGCCAAAAAGGGCGTATGCGTTTTTTCCTGAATATATTCAGGAAAAAACGCATACACCCTTTTTGGCCAACCAAGCAAGCTTGCAAAGGAAATCTGCACTACAATGAAGTCTCACTGCCCCCCGGTCAAAAGGGCCATCTGAAAAAAGTGTAAAATCCAGAAAGGCAGGACAGGCCATGGAGAACTGGGAGCCTAGTTAGACTGATGGGCGGAATGTAAATTGCCAACAGCCACTCTGGAGAAGTGTATGGTGTTTCCTGAAACATCTAAAAAACAAAGCAACAGAGCCTAGGGCACTTCCACTTATGGTCCTATAGCTTAGGGAAATTAAAATCAAAAAGACACAGCCACCCCAAAGTTTGGGATGGCTCTGTTTACAAGAACCTCGTTTACGGTACAAGTTCAATATCACAGAAAGCGAAAAATGGATAAAGAAGTTGTGGTACTTAGGTACAATGCAATATCACTCAGCAATGAAATCTATGTCATCAGGCCCATAGCAGCATAATGAGTGGATTCAGGTATGATGATTCTAAGTGAAATAAGTCACACAGAAAAAGAAACATCATAAGATATCACTAATACACGGAATGTAAACTTGGCTACACAGGAACTGAATTACAAAAGAGAATAGGGTCTCAAATGTAGAAAACCAACTTATGCTTGCTTAAGGGAAAGGTGAGTTGGGGTGCTACATAAAACCAGAGATTGAAATTAGCCCAGATACCTTTCCATAAGCCAAATATGTAATAGACAAGAGCTACTGCTTGCTCAACGAAGTGGACTCAACACCCCATATTAAACGCCTAAGAATATACCTGACTAGTAAGAATCTTAAAACCTATGGATTTATATGTCTCCGAAAGAGAATAAAGCGTGTGTACAGCAGCATAAACGCAGCAGTGATAGGATTGGTGAGGTTCGGTGAGCAAATGCAGACCCTTTGAAGTCATATTGCATGGTACCCATTCCATGGTTCTCAACTCTCCAGGTTTAAGGGATTCTTCCTTCAGCTAAAACATGCATGTGGAACCCAGAGTATGATCCACCATGTGATAGGGAAACGTGTTCAAATGTGTCTCAGTTTTCGTCCCCTGGTACTCGGGTGCAACATTCCAGACGCTTTACTAACACTCTCCCCACTTGGAGAGTCAGTGCCTTTAACCTCCTGTTTGGCCCACTTTGCAAATTCTGCGAAAAATGAACAGGAATAGGGAGAACCAATGAGAGACTAGCTGGAGGTGTCTGGACGGGCAAATTTAACTCTCATTTCCCACCAGGAAGAGGAATTAACCAAAGGCTCAGCGAGCCATGCCGGAACCACACTAGGGCCTGAAGCAATCCTGCGGTGTTGCGGACACCTCACAAGAAAGCGAGTTGAAGAAAGGAGCTCAGGGGCACTGTCATTCACAAACCTGCAGAGTTATAAATGACAGCTATCGTCCAAAAATATATTGAAGTAAGGCTGCCAAGAGGACTTGAAAGCAGGGCAGAATTGCAGGAAACCGATTTCAGGAGGTAGACTGGAATTGCATGTAAAGCATAGGAAAAGAGGCAGAACGTCCACAATGATGCACTTGGCCAAAAAGGGCGTATGCGTTTTTTCCTGAATATATTCAGGAAAAAACGCATAAGGCCTTTTTGGCCAACCAAGCAAGCTTGCAAAGAAAATCTGCACTACAATGAAGTCTCACTGCCCCCCGGTCAAAAGGGCCATCTGAAAAAAGTGTAAAATCCAGAAAGGCAGGACAGGCCATGGAGAACTGGGAGCCTAGTTAGACTGATGGGCGGAATGTAAATTGCCAACAGCCACTCTGGAGAAGTGTATGGTGTTTCCTGAAACATCTAAAAAACAAAGCAACAGAGCCTAGGGCACTTCCACTTATGGTCCTATAGCTTAGGGAAATTAAAATCAAAAAGACACAGCAACCCCAAAGTTTGGGACGGCTCTGTTTACAAGAACCTCGTTTACGGTACAAGTTCAATATCACAGAAAGCGAAAAATGGATAAAGTAGTTGTGGTACTAACGAACAATGCAATATCACTCAGCAATGAAATCTATGTCATCAGGCCCATAGCAGCATAATGAGTGGATTCAGGTATGATGATTCTAAGTGAAATAAGTCACACAGAAAAAGAAACATCATAAGATATCGCTAATACACGGAATGTAAACTTGGCTACACAGGAACTGAATTACAAAACAGAATAGGGTCTCAAATGTAGAAAACCAACTTATGCTTGCTTAAGGGAAAGGTGAGTTGGGGTGCTGCATAAAACCAGAGATTGAAATTAGCACAGATACCTTTCCATAAGCCAAATATGTAATAGACAAGAGCTCCTGCTTGCTCAACGAAGTGGACTCAACACCCCATATTAAACGCTTAAGAATATACCTGACTAGTAAGAATCTTAAAACCTATGGATTTATATGTCTCCGAAAGAGAATCAAGCGTGTGTACAGCGGCATAAACGCAGCAGTGATAGGATTGGTGAGGTTCGGTGAGCAAATGCAGACCCTTTGAAGTCATATTGCATGGTACCCATTCCATGGTTCTCAACTCTCCAGGTTTAAGGGATTCTTCCTTCAGCTAAAACATGCATGTGGAACCCAGAGTATGATCCACCGTGTGATCGGGAAACGTGTTCAAATGTGTCTCAGTTTTCGTCCCCTGGTACTCGGGTGCAACATTCCAGACGCTTTACTAACACTCTCCCCACTTGGAGAGTCAGTGCCTTTAACCTCCTGTTTGGCCCAGTTTGCAATTTCTGCGGAAAATGAACAGGAATAGGGAGAACCAATGAGAGACTAGCTGGAGGTTTCTGGACGGGCAAATTTAACTCTCATTTCCCACCAGGAAGAGGAATTAACCAAAGGCTCAGCGAGCCATGCCTAAACCACACTAGGGCCTGAAGCAATCCTGCGGTGTTGTGGCCAGCTCACAAGAAAGCGAGTTGAAGAAAGGAGCTCAGGGGCACTGTCATTCACAAACCTGCAGAGTTCTAAATGACAGCTATCGTCCAAAAATATATTGAAGTAAGTCTGCCAAGAGGACTTGAAAGCGGGGCAGAATTGCAGGAAACCGATTTCAGGAGGTAGACTGGAATTGCATGTAAAGCATAGGAAAAGAGGCAGAACGTCCACAATGATGCACTTGGCCAAAAAGGGCGTATGCGTTTTTTCCTGAATATATTCAGGAAAAAACGCATAAGGCCTTTTTGGCCAACCAAGCAAGCTTGCAAAGAAAATCTGCACTACAATGAAGTCTCACTGCCCCCCGGTCAAAAGGGCCATCTGAAAAAAGTGTAAAATCCAGAAAGGCAGGACAGGCCATGGAGAACTGGGAGCCTAGTTAGGCTGATGGGCGGGATGTAAATTGCCAACAGCCACTCTGGAGAAGTGTATGGTGTTTCCTGAAACATCCAAAAAACAAAGCAACAGAGCCTAGGGCACTTCCACATATGGTCCTATAGCTTAGGGAAATTAAAATCAAAAAGACACAGCCACCCCAAAGTTTGGGACGGCTCTGTTTACAAGAACCTCGTTTACGGTACAAGTTCAATATCACAGAAAGCGAAAAATAGATAAAGTAGTTGTGGTAGTAACGAACAATGCAATATCACTCAGCAATGAAATCTATGTCATCAGGCCCATAGCAGCATAATTAGTGGATTCAGGTATGATGATTCTAAGTGAAATAAGTCACACAGAAAAAGAAACATCATAAGATATCACTAATACACGGAATGTAAACTTGGTTACACAGGAACTGAATTACAAAACAGAATAGTGTCTCAAATGTAGAAAACCAACTTATGCTTGCTTAAGGGGAAAGGTGAGTTGGGGTGCTGCATAAAACCAGAGATTGAAATTAGCACAGATACCTTTCCATAAGCCAAATATGTAATAGACAAGAGCTACTGCTTGCTCAACGAAGTGGACTCAACACCCCATATTAAAAGCCTAAGAATATACCTGACTAGTAAGAATCTTAAAACCTATGGATTTATATGTCTCCGAAAGAGAATCAAGCGTGTGTACAGCGGCATAAACGCAGCAGTGATAGGATTGGTGAGGTTCGGTGAGCAAATGCAGACCCTTTGAAGTCATATTGCATGGTACCCATTCCATGGGTCTCAACTCTCCAGGTTTAAGGGATTCTTCCTTCAGCTAAAACATGCATGTGGAACCCAGAGTATGATCCACCGTGTGATAGGGAAACGTGTTCAAATGTGTCTCAGTTTTCGTCCCCTGGTACTCGGGTGCAACATTCCAGACGCTTTACTAACACTCTCCCCACTTGGAGAGTCAGTGCCTTTAACCTCCTGTTTGGCCCAGTTTGCAATTTCTGCGGAAAATGAACAGGAATAGGGAGAACCAATGAGAGACTAGCTGGAGGTGTCTGGACGGGCAAATTTAACTCTCATTTCCCACCAGGAAGAGGAATTAACCAAAGGCTCAGTGAGCCATGCCGGAACCACACTAGGGCCTGAAGCAATCCTGCGGTGTTGCGGCCACCTCACAAGAAAGCGAGTTGAAGAAAGGAGCTCAGGGGCACTGTCATTCACAAACCTGCAGAGTTATAAATGACAGCTATCGTCCAAAAATATATTGAAGTAAGGCTGCCAAGAGGACTTGAAAGCAGGGCAGAATTGCAGGAAACCGATTTCAGGAGGTAGACTGGAATTGCATGTAAAGCATAGGACAAGAGGCAGAACGTCCACAATGATGCACTTGGCCAAAAAGTGCGTATGCGTTTTTTCCTGAATATATTCAGGAAAAAACGCATATGCCCTTTTTGGCCAACCAAGCAAGCTTGCAAAGGAAATCTGCACTACAATGAAGTCTCACTGCCCCCCGGTCAAAAGGGCCATCTGAAAAAAGTGTAAAATCCAGAAAGGCAGGACAGGCCATGGAGAACTGGGAGCCTAGTTAGACTGATGGGCGGAATGTAAATTGCCAACAGCCACTCTGGAGAAGTGTATGGTGTTTCCTGGAACATCTAAAAAACAAAGCAACAGAGCCTAGGGCACTTCCACTTATGGTCCTATAGCTTAGGGAAATTAAAATCAAAAAGACACAGCCACCCCAAAGTTTGGGACGGCTCTGTTTACAAGAACCTCGTTTACGGTACAAGTTCAATATCACAGAAAGCGAAACATGGATAAAGAAGTTGTGGTACTTAGGTACAATGCAATATCACTCAGCAATGAAATCTATGTCATCAGGCCCATAGCAGCATAATGAGTGGATTCAGGTATGATGATTCTAAGTGAAATAAGTCACACAGAAAAAGAAACATCATAAGATATCACTAATACACGGAATGTAAACTTGGCTACACAGGAACTGAATTACAAAACAGAATAGGGTCTCAAATGTAGAAAACCAACTTATGCTTGCTTAAGGGAAAGGTGAGTTGGGGTGCTGCATAAAACCAGAGATTGAAATTAGCACAGATACCTTTCCATAAGCCAAATATGTAATAGACAAGAGCTACTGCTTGCTCAACGAAGTGGACTCAACACCCCATATTAAACGCCTAAGAATAAACCTGACTAGTAAGAATCTTAAAACCTATGGATTTATATGTCTCCGAAAGAGAATCAAGCGTGTGTACAGCGGCATAAACGCAGCAGTGATAGGATTGGTGAGGTTCGGTGAGCAAATGCAGACCCTTTGAAGTCATATTGCATGGTACCCATTCCATGGTTCTCAACTCTGCAGGTTTAAGGGATTCTTCCTTCAGCTAAAACATGCATGTGGAACCCAGAGTATGATCCACCGTGTGATAGGGAAACGTGTTCAAATGTGTCTCACTTTTCGTCCCCTGGTACTCGGGTGCAACATTCCAGACGCTTTACTAACACTCTCCCCACTTGGAGAGTCAGTGCCTTTAACCTCCTGTTTGGCCCAGTTTGCAAATTCTGCGAAAAATGAACAGGAATAGGGAGAACCAATGAGAGACTAGCTGGAGGTGTCTGGACGGGCAAATTTAACTCTCATTTCCCACCAGGAAGAGGAATTAACCAAAGGCTCAGCGAGCCATGCCGGAACCACACTAGGGCCTGAAGCAATCCTGCGCTGTTGCGGCCAGTTCACAAGAAAACGAGTTGAAGAAAGGAGATCAGGAGCACTGTAATTCACAAACCTGCAGAGTTCTAAATGACAGCTATCGTCCAAAAATATATTGAAGTAAGGCTGCCAAGAGGACTTGAAAGCAGGGCAGAATTGCAGGAAACCGATTTCAGGAGGTAGACTGGAATTGCATGTAAAGCATAGGAAAAGAGGCAGAACGTCCACAATGATGCACTTGGCCAAAAAGGGTGTATGCGTTTTTTCCTGAATATATTCAGGAAAAAACGCATACGCCCTTTTTGGCCAACCAAGCAAGCTTGCAAAGGAAATCTGCACTACAATGAAGTCTCACTGCCCCCCGGTCAAAAGGGCCATCTGAAAAAAGTGTAAAATCCAGAAAGGCAGGACAGGCCATGGAGAACTGGGAGCCTAGTTAGGCTGATGGGCGGGATGTAAATTGCCAACAGCCACCCTGGGGAAGTGTATGGTGTTTCCTGAAACATCTAAAAAACAAAGCAACAGAGCCTAGGGCACTTCCACTTATGGTCCTATAGCTTAGGGAAATTAAAATCAAAAAGACACAGCCACCCCAAAGTTTGGGACGGCTCTGTTTACAAGAACCTCGTTTACGGTACAAGTTCAATATCACAGAAAGCGAAACATGGATAAAGAAGTTGTGGTACTTAGGTACAATGCAATATCACTCAGCAATGAAATCTATGTCATCAGGCCCATAGCAGCATAATGAGTGGATTCAGGTACGATGATTCTAAGTGAAATAAGTCACACAGAAAAAGAAACATCATAAGATATCACTACTACACGGAATGTAAACTTGGCTACACAGGAACTGAATTACAAAACAGAATAGGGTCTCAAATGTAGAAAACCAACTTATGCTTGCTTAAGGGGAAAGGTGAGTTGGGGTGCTGCATAAAACCAGAGATTGAAATTAGCACAGATACCTTTCCATAAGCCAAATATGTAATAGACAAGAGCTACTGCTTGCTCAACGAAGTGGACTCAACACCCCATATTAAACGCCTAAGAATATACCTGACTAGTAAGAATCTTAAAACTTTTGGATTTATATGTCTCCGAAAGAGAATCAAGCGTGTGTACAGCGGCATAAACACAGCAGTGATAGGATTGGTGAGGTTCGGTGAGCAAATGCAGACCCTTTGAAGTCATATTGCATGGTACCCATTCCATGGTTCTCAACTCTCCAGGTTTAAGGGATTCTTCCTTCAGCTAAAACATGCATGTGGAACCCAGAGTATGATCCACCGTGTGATAGGGAAACGTGTTCAAATGTGTCTCAGTTTTTGTTCCCTGGTACTCGGGTGCAACATTCCAGATGCTTTACTAACACTCTCCCCACTTGGAGAGTCAGTGCCTTTAACCTCCTGTTTGGCCCAGTTTGCAATTTCTGCGGAAAATGAACAGGAATAGGGAGAACCAATGAGAGACTAGCTGGAGGTGTCTGGACGGGCAAATTTAACTCTCATTTCCCACCAGGAAGAGGAATTAACCAAAGGCTCAGCGAGCCATGCCGGAACCACACTAGGGCCTGAAGCAATCCTGCGGTGTTGCGGCCAGCTCACAAGAAAGCGAGTTGAAGAAAGGAGCTCAGGGGCACTGTCATTCACAAATCTGCAGAGTTCTAAATGACAGCTATCGTCCAAAAATATATTGAAGTAAGGCTGCCAAGAGGACTTGAAAGCGGGGCAGAATTGCAGGAAACTGATTTCAGGAGGTAGACTGGAATTGCATGTAAAGCATAGGACAAGAGGCAGAACGTCCACAATGATGCACTTGGCCAAAAAGGGCGTATGCGTTTTTTCCTGAATATATTCAGGAAAAAACGCATACGCCCTTTTTGGCCAACCAAGCAAGCTTGCAAAGGAAATCTGCACTACAATGAAGTCTCACTGCCCCCCGGTCAAAAGGGACATCTGAAAAAATTGTAAAATCCAGAAAGGCAGGACAGGCCATGGAGAACTGGGAGCCTAGTTAGGCTGATGGGCGGGATGTAAATTGCCAACAGCCAATCTGGAGAAGTGTATGGTGTTTCCTGAAACATCTAAAAAACAAAGCAACAGAGCCTAGGGCACTTCCACTTATGGTCCTATAGCTTAGGGAAATTAAAATCAAAAACACACAGCCACCCCAAAGTTTGGGACGGCTCTGTTTACAAGAACCTCGTTTACGGTACAAGTTCAATATCACAGAAAGCGAAAAATGGATAAAGTAGTTGTGGTACTAACGAACAATGCAATATCACTCAGCAATGAAATCTATGTCATCAGGCCCATAGCAGCATAATGAGTGGATTCAGGTATGATGATTCTAAGTGAAATAAGTCACACAGAAAAAGAAACATCATAAGATATCACTAATACACGGAATGTAAACTTGGCTACACAGGAACTGAATTACAAAGCAGAATAGGGTCTCAAATGTAGAAAACCAACTTATGCTTGCTTAAGGGAAAGGTGAGTTGGGGTGCTACATAAAACCAGAGATTGAAATTAGCACAGATACCTTTCCATAAGCCAAATATGTAATAGACAAGAGCTACTGCTTGCTCAACGAAGTGGACTCAACACCCCATATTAAACGCCTAAGAATATACCTGACTAGTAAGAATCTTAAAACCTATGGATTTATATGTCTCCGAAAGAGAATCAAGCGTGTGTACAATGGCATAAACGCAGCAGTGATAGGATTGGTGAGGTTCGGTGAGCAAATGCAGACCCTTTGAAGTCATATTGCATGGTACCCATTCCATGGTTCTCAACTCTCCAGGTTTAAGGGATTCTTCCTTCAGCTAAAACATGCATGTGGAACCCAGAGTATGATCCACTGTGTGATAGGGAAACGTGTTCAAATGTGTCTCAGTTTTCGTCCCCTGGTACTCGGGTGCAACATTCCAGACGCTTTACTAACACTCTCCCCACTTAGAGAGTCAGTGCCTTTAACCTCCTGTTTGGCCCAGTTTGCAAATTCTGCGAAAAATGAACAGGAATAGGGAGAACCAATGAGAGACTAGCTGGAGGTGTCTGGACAGGCAAATTTAACTCTCATTTCCCACCAGGAAGAGGAATTAAACAAAGGCTCAGCGAGCCATGCCGGAACCACACTAGGGCCTGAAGCAATCCTGCGGTGTTGTGGCCAGCTCACAAGAAAGCGAGTTGAAGAAAGGAGCTCAGGGGCACTGTCATTCACAAACCTGCAGAGTTCTAAATGACAGCTATCGTCCAAAAATATATTGAAGTAAGTCTGCCAAGAGGACTTGAAAGCGGGGCAGAATTGCAGGAAACCGATTTCAGGAGGTAGACTGGAATTGCATGTAAAGCATAGGAAAAGAGGCAGAACGTCCACAATGATGCACTTGGCCAAAAAGGGCGTATGCGTTTTTTCCTGAATATATTCAGGAAAAAACGCATAAGGCCTTTTTGGCCAACCAAGCAAGCTTGCAAAGAAAATCTGCACTACAATGAAGTCTCACTGCCCCCCGGTCAAAAGGGCCATCTGAAAAAAGTGTAAAATCCAGAAAGGCAGGACAGGCCATGGAGAACTGGGAGCCTAGTTAGGCTGATGGGCGGGATGTAAATTGCCAACAGCCACTCTGGAAAAGTGTATGGTGTTTCCTGAAACATCCAAAAAACAAAGCAACAGAGCCTAGGGCACTTCCACATATGGTCCTATAGCTTAGGGAAATTAAAATCAAAAAGACACAGCCACCCCAAAGTTTGGGACGGCTCTGTTTACAAGAAACTCGTTTACGGTACAAGTTCAATATCACAGAAAGCGAAAAATAGATAAAGTAGTTGTGGTAGTAACGAACAATGCAATATCACTCAGCAATGAAATCTATGTCATCAGGCCCATAGCAGCATAATTAGTGGATTCAGGTACGATGATTCTAAGTGAAATAAGTCACACAGAAAAAGAAACATCATAAGATATCACTAATACACGGAATGTAAACTTGGCTACACAGGAACTGAATTACAAAACAGAATAGGGTCTCAAATGTAGAAAACCAACTTATGCTTGCTTAAGGGGAAAGGTGAGTTGGGTTGCTGCATAAAACCACAGATTGAAATTAGCACAGATACCTTTCCATAAGCCAAATATGTAATAGACAAGAGCTACTGCTTGCTCAACGAAGTGGACTCAACACCCCATATTAAACGCCTAAGAATATACCTGACTAGTAAGAATCTTAAAACCTATGGATTTATATGTCTCCGAAAGAGAATCAAGCGTGTGTACAGCGGCATAAACACAGCAGTGATAGGATTGGTGAGGTTCGGTGAGCAAATGCAGACCGTTTGAAGTCATATTGCATGGTACCCATTCCATGGGTCTCAACTCTCCAGGTTTAAGGGATTCTTCCTTCAGCTAAAACATGCATGTGGAACCCAGAGTATGATCCACCGTGTGATCGGGAAACGTGTTCAAATGTGTCTCAGTTTTCGTCCCCTGGTACTCGGGTGCAACATTTCAGACGCTTTACTAACACTCTACCCACTTGGAGAGTCAGTGCCTTTAACCTCCTGTTTGGCCCAGTTTGCAATTTCTGCGGAAAATGAACAGGAATAGGGAGAACAAATGAGAGACTAGCTGGAGGTGTCTGGACGGGCAATTTTAACTCTCATTTCCCACCAGGAAGAGGAATTAACCAAAGGCTCAGCGAGCCATGCCGGAACCACACTAGGGACTGAAGCAATCTTGCGCTGTTGCGGCCAGCTCACAAGAAAGCGAGTTGAAGAAAGGAGCTCAGGAGCACTGTAATTCACAAACCTGCAGAGTTATAAATGACAGCTATCGTTGAAAAATATATTGAAGTAAGGCTGCCAAGAGGACTTGAAAGCAGGGCAGAATTGCAGGAAACCGATTTCAGGAGGTAGACTGGAATTGCATGTATAGCATAGGAAAAGAGGCAGAACTTCCACAATGATGCACTTGGCCAAAAAGGGCGTATGCGTTTTTTCCTGAATATATTCAGGAAAAAACGCATACGCACTTTTTGGCCAACCAAGCAAGCTTGCAAAGGAAATCTGCACTACAATGAAGTCTCACTGCCCCCCGGTCAAAAGGGCCATCTGAAAAAAGTGTAAAATCCAGAAAGGCAGGACAGGCCATGGAGAACTGGGAGCCTAGTTAGGCTGATGGGCGGGATGTAAATTGCCAACAGCCACTCTGGAGAAGTGTATGGTGTTTCCTGAAACATCTAAAAAACAAAGCAACAGAGCCTAGGGCACTTCCACTTATGGTCCTATAGCTTAGGGAAATTAAAATCAAAAAGACACAGCCACCCCAAAGTTTGGGATGGCTCTGTTTACAAGAACCTCGTTTACAGTACAAGTTCAATATCACAGAAAGCGAAAAATGGATAAAGAAGTTGTGGTACTAACGTACAATGAAATATCACTCAGCAATGAAATCTATGTCATCAGGCCCATAGCAGCATAATGAGTGGATTCAGGTATGATGATTCTAAGTGAAATAAGTCACACAGAAAAAGAAACATCATAAGATATCACTAATACACGGAATGTAAACTTGGCTACACAGGAACTGAATTACAAAACAGAATAGGGTCTCAAATGTAGAAAACCAACTTATGCTTGCTTAAGGGGAAAGGTGAGTTGGGGTGCTGCATAAAACCAGAGATTGAAATTAGCACAGATACCTTTCCATAAACCAAATATATAATAGACAAGAGCTACTGCTTGCTCAACGAAGTGGACTCAACACCCCATATTAAACGCCTAAGAATATACCTGACTAGTAAGAATCTTAAAACCTATGGATTTATATGTCTCCGAAAGAGAATCAAGCGTGTGTACAGCGGCATAAACGCAGCAGTGATAGGATTGGTGAGGTTCGGTGAGCAAATGCAGACCCTTTGAAGTCATATTGCATGGTACCCATTCCATGGTTCTCAACTTTCCAGGTTTAAGGGATTCTTCCTTCAGCTAAAACATGCATGTGGAACCCAGAGTATGATCCACCATGTGATCGGGAAACGTGTTCAATTGTGTCTCAGTTTTCATCCCCTGGTACTCGGGTGCAACATTCCAGACGCTTTACTAACACTCTCCCCACTTGGAGAGTCAGTGCCTTTAACCTCCTGTTTGGCCCACTTTGCAATTTCTGCGGAAAATGAACAGCAATAGGGAGAACCAATGAGAGACTAGCTGGAGGTGTCTGGATGGGCAAATTTAACTCTCATTTCCCACCAGGAAGAGGAATTACCCAAAGGCTCAGCGAGCCATGCCGGAACCACACTAGGGCCTGAAGCAATCCTGCGGTGTTGCGGCCAGCTCACAAGAAAGCGAGTTGAAGAAAGGAGCTCAGGGGCACTGTCATTCACACACCTGCAGAGTTCTAAATGACAGCTATCGTCCAAAAATATATTGAAGTAAGGCTGCCAAGAGGACTTGAAAGCGGGGCAGAATTGCAGGAAACCGATTTCAGGAGGTAGACTGGAATTGCATGTAAAGCATAGGAAAAGAGGCAGAACGTCCACAATGATGCACTTGGCCAAAAACGGCGTATGCGTTTTTTCCTGAATATATTCAGGAAAAAACGCATACGCCCTTTTTGGCCAACCAAGCAAGCTTGCAAAGGAAATCTGCACTACAATGAAGTCTCACTGACCCCCGGTCCAAAGGGCCATCTGAAAAATGTGTAAATTCCAGAAAGGCAGGACAGGCCATGGAGAACTGGGAGCCTAGTTAGGCTGATGGGCGGGATGTAAATTGCCAAGAGCCACTCTGGAGAAGTGTATGGTGTTTCCTGAAACATCTAAAAAACAAAGCAACAGAGCCTAGGGCACTTCCACTTATGGTCCTATAGCTTAGGGAAATTAAAATCAAAAAGACACAGCCACCCCAAAGTTTGGGACGGCTCTGTTTACAAGAACCTCGTTTACGGTACAAGTTCAATATCACAGAAAGCGAAAAATGGATAAAGAAGTTGTGGTACTAACGTACAATGAAATATCACTCAGCAATGAAATCTATGTCATCAGGCCCATAGCAGCATAATGAGTGGATTCAGGTATGATGATTCTAAGTGAAATAAGTCACACACAAAAAGAAACATCATAAGATATCACTAATACACGGAATGTAAACTTGGCTACACAGGAACTGAATTACAAAACAGAATAGTGTCTCAAATGTAGAAAACCAACTTATGCTTGCTTAAGGGGAAAGGTGAGTTGGGGTGCTGCATAAAACTAGAGATTGAAATTAGCACAGATACCTTTCCATAAGCCAAATATGTAATAGACAAGAGCTACTGCTTGCTCAACGAAGTGGACTCAACACCCCATATTAAAAGCCTAAGAATATACCTGACTAGTAAGAATCTTAAAACCTATGGATTTATATGTCTCCGAAAGAGAATCAAGCGTGTGTACAGCGGCATAAACGCAGCAGTGATAGGATTGGTGAGGTTCGGTGAGCAAATGCAGACCCTTTGAAGTCATATTGCATGATACCCATTCCATGGGTCTCAACTCTCCAGGTTTAAGGGATTCTTCCTTCAGCTAAAACATGCATGTGGAACCCAGAGTATGATCCACCGTGTGATAGGGAAACGTGTTCAAATGTGTCTCAGTTTTCGTCCCCTGGTACTCGGGTGCAACATTCCAGACGCTTTACTAACACTCTCCCCACTTGGAGAGTCAGTGCCTTTAACCTCCTGTTTGGCCCAGTTTGCAAATTCTGCGAAAAATGAACAGGAATAGGGAGAACCAATGAGAGACTAGCTGGAGGTGTCTGGACGGGCAAATTTAACTCTCATTTCCCACCAGGAAGAGGAATTAACCAAAGGCTCAGTGAGCCATGCCGGAACCACACTAGGGCCTGAAGCAATCCTGCAGTGTTGCGGCCACCTCACAAGAAAGCGAGTTGAAGAAAGGAGCTCAGGGGCACTGTCATTCACAAACCTGCAGAGTTATAAATGACAGCTATCGTCCAAAAATATATTGAAGTAAGGCTGCCAAGAGGACTTGAAAGCAGGGCAGAATTGCAGGAAACCGATTTCAGGAGGTAGACTGGAATTGCATGTAAAGCATAGGACAAGAGGCAGAACGTCCACAATGATGCACTTGGCCAAAAAGTGCGTATGCGTTTTTTCCTGAATATATTCAGGAAAAAACGCATATGCCCTTTTTGGCCAACCAAGCAAGCTTGCAAAGGAAATCTGCACTACAATGAAGTCTCACTGCCCCCTGGTCAAAAGGGCCATCTGAAAAAAGTGTAAAATCCAGAAAGGCAGGACAGGCCATGGAGAACTGGGAGCCTAGTTAGACTGATGGGCGGAATGTAAATTGCCAACAGCCACTCTGGAGAAGTGTATGGTGTTTCCTGAAACATCTAAAAAACAAAGCAACAGAGCCTAGGGCACTTCCACTTATGGTCCTATAGCTTAGGGAAATTAAAATCAAAAAGACACAGCCACCCCAAAGTTTGGGACGGCTCTGTTTACAAGAACCTCGTTTATGGTACAAGTTCAATATCACAGAAAGCGAAACATGGATAAAGAAGTTGTGGTACTTAGGTACAATGCAATATCACTCAGCAATGAAATCTATGTCATCAGGCCCATAGCAGCATAATGAGTGGATTCAGGTATGATGATTCTAAGTGAAATAAGTCACACAGAAAAAGAAACATCATAAGATATCACTAATACACGGAATGTAAACTTGGCTACACAGGAACTGAATTACAAAACAGAATAGGGTCTCAAATGTAGAAAACCAACTTATGCTTGCTTAAGGGAAAGGTGAGTTGGGGTGCTGCATAAAACCAGAGATTGAAATTAGCACAGATACCTTTCCATAAGCCAAATATGTAATAGACAAGAGCTACTGCTTGCTCAACGAAGTGGACTCAACACCCCATATTAAACGCCTAAGAATATACGTGACTAGTAAGAATCTTAAAACCTATGGATTTATATGTCTCCGAAAGAGAATCAAGCGTGTGTACAGCGGCATAAACGCAGCAGTGATAAGATTGGTGAGGTTCGGTGAGCAAATGCAGACCCTTTGAAGTCATATTGCATGGTACCCATTCCATGGTTCTCAACTCTGCAGGTTTAAGGGATTCTTCCTTCAGCTAAAACATGCATGTGGAACCCAGAGTATGATCCACCGTGTGATAGGGAAACGTGTTCAAATGTGTCTCAGTTTTCGTCCCCTGGTACTCGGGTGCAACATTCCAGACGCTTTACTAACACTCTCCCCACTTGGAGAGTCAGTGCCTTTAACCTCCTGTTTGGCCCAGTTTGCAAATTCTGCGAAAAATGAACAGGAATAGGGAGAACCAATGAGAGACTAGCTGGAGGTGTCTGGACGGGCAAATTTAACTCTCATTTCCCACCAGGAAGAGGAATTAACCAAAGGCTCAGCGAGCCATGCCGGAACCACACTAGGGCCTGAAGCAATCCTGCGGTGTTGCGGCCACCTCACAAGAAAGCGAGTTGAAGAAAGGAGCTCAGGGGCACTGTCATTCACAAACCTGCAGAGTTATAAATGACAGCTATCGTCCAAAAATATATTGAAGTAAGGCTGCCAAGAGGACTTGAAAGCAGGGCAGAATTGCAGGAAACCGATTTCAGGAGGTAGACTGGAATTGCATGTAAAGCATAGGACAAGAGGCAGAACGTCCACAATGATGCACTTGGCCAAAAAGTGCGTATGCGTTTTTTCCTGAATATATTCAGGAAAAAACGCATACGCCCCTTTTGGCCAATCAAGCAAGCTTGCAAAGGAAATCTGCACTACAATGAAGTCTCACTGCCCCCCGGTCAAAAGGGCCATCTGAAAAAAGTGTAAAATCCAGAAAGGCAGGACAGGCCATGGAGAACTGGGAGCCTAGTTAGACTGATGGGCGGAATGTAAATTGCCAACAGCCACTCTGGAGAAGTGTATGGTGTTTCCTGAAACATCTAAAAAACAAAGCAACAGAGCCTAGGGCACTTCCACTTATGGTCCTATAGCTTAGGGAAATTAAAATCAAAAAGACACAGCCACCCCAAAGTTTGGGACGGCTCTGTTTACAAGAACCTCGTTTACGGTACAAGTTCAATATCACAGAAAGCGAAAAATGGATAAAGTAGTTGTGGTACTAACGAACAATGCAATATCACTCAGCAATGAAATCTATGTCATCAGGCCCATAGCAGCATAATGAGTGGATTCAGGTATGATGATTCTAAGTGAAATAAGTCACACAGAAAAAGAAACATCATAAGATATCGCTAATACACGGAATGTAAACTTGGCTACACAGGAACTGAATTACAAAACAGAATAGGGTCTCAAATGTAGAAAACCAACTTATGCTTGCTTAAGGGGAAAGGTGAGTTGGAGTGCTGCATAAAACCAGAGATTGAAATTAGCACAGATACCTTTCCATAAACCAAATATGTAATAGAGAAGAGCTACTGCTTGCTCAACGAAGTGGACTCAACACCCCATATTAAACGCCTAAGAATATACCTGACTAGTAAGAATCTTAAAACCTATGGATTTTTATGTCTCCGAAAGAGAATCAAGCATGTGTACAGCGGCATAAACGCAGCAGTGATAGGATTGGTGAGGTTCGGTGAGCAAATGCAGACCCTTTGAAGTCATATTGCATGGTACCCATTCCATGGTTCTCAACTCTCCAGGTTTAAGGGATTCTTCCTTCAGCTAAAACATGCATGTGGAACTCAGAGTATGATCCACCGTGTGATCGGGAAACGTGTTCAAATGTGTCTCACTTTTCGTCCCCTGGTACTCGGGTGCAACATTCCAGACGCTTTACTAACACTCTCCCCACTTGGAGAGTCAGTGCCTTTAACCTCCTGTTTGGCCCAGTTTGCAAATCCTGCGAAAAATGAACAGGAATAGGGAGAACCAATGAGAGACTAGCTGGAGGTGTCTGGACGGGCAAATTTAACTCTCATTTCCCACCAGGAAGAGGAATTAACCAAAGGCTCAGCGAGCCATGCCGGAACCACACTAGGGCCTGAAGCAATCCTGCGGTGTTGCGGCCAGCTCACAAGAAAGCGAGTTGAAGAAAGGAGCTCAGGGGCTCTGTCATTCACAAACCTGCAGAGTTATAAATGACAGCTATCGTCCAAAAATATATTGAAGTAAGGCTGCCAAGAGGACTTGAAAGCGGGGCAGAATTGCACGAAACCGGTTTCAGGAGGTAGACTGGAATTGCATGTAAAGCATAGGAAAAGAGGCAGAACGTCCACAATGATGCACTTGGCCAAAAAGGGCGTATGCGTTTTTTCCTGAATATATTCAGGAAAAAACGCATACGCCCTTTTTGGCCAACCAAGCAAGCTTGCAAAGGAAATCTGCACTACAATGAAGTCTCACTGCCCCCCGGTCAAAAGGGCCATCTGAAAAAAGTGTAAAATCCAGAAAGGCAGGACAGGCCATGGAGAACTGGGAGCCTAGTTAGGCTGATGGGCAGGATGTAAATTTCCAACAGCCACTCTGGAGAAGTGTACGGTGTTTCCGGAAACATCTAAAAAACAAAGCAACAGAGCCTAGGGCACTTCCACTTATGGTCCTATAGCTTAAGGAAATTAAAATAAAAAAGACACAGCCACCCCAAAGTTTGGGACAGCTCTGTTTACAAGAACCTCGTTTATGGTACAAGTTCAATATCGCAGAAAGCGAAAAATGGATAAAGAAGTTGTGGTACTAACGTACAATGAAGTATCACTCAGCAATGAAATCTATGTCATCAGGCCCATAGCAGCATAATGAGTGGATTCAGGTACGATGATTCTAAGTGAAATAAGTCACACAGAAAAAGAAACATCATAAGATATCACTAATACACGGAATGTAAACTTGGCTACACAGGAACTGAATTACAAAACAGAATAGGGTCTCAAATGTAGAAAACCAACATATGCTTGCTTAAGGGGAAAGGTGAGTTGGGGTGCTGCATAAAACCAGAGATTGAAATTAGCACAGATACCTTTCTATAAGCCAAATATGTAATAGACAAGAGCTACTGCTTGCTCAACGAAGTGGACTCAACACTCCATATTAAACGCCTAAGAATATACCTGACTAGTAAGAATCTTAAAACCTATGGATTTATATGTCTCCGAAAGAGAATCAAGCGTGTGTACAGCGGCATAAACGCAGCAGTGATAGGATTGGTGAGGTTCGCTGAGCAAATGCAGACCCTTTGAAGTCATATTGCATGGTACCCATTCCATGGTTCTCAACTCTCCAGGTTTAAGGGATTCTTCCTTCAGCTAAAACATGCATGTGGAACTCAGAGTATGATCCACCGTGTGATCGGGAAACGTGTTCAAATGTGTCTCACTTTTCGTCCCCTGGTACTCGGGTGCAACATTCCAGACGCTTTACTAACACTCTCCCCACTTGGAGAGTCAGTGCCTTTAACCTCCTGTTTGGCCCAGTTTGCAATTTCTGCGGAAAATGAACAGGAATAGGGAGAACCAATGAGAGACTAGCTGGAGGTGTCTCGACGGGCAAATTTAACTCTCATTTCCCACCAGGAAGAGGAATTAACCAAAGGCTCAGCGAGCCATGCCGGAAACACACTAGGGCCTGAAGCAATCCTGCGGTGTTGAGGCTAGCCCACAAGAAAGCGAGTCGAAGAAAGGAGCTCAGGGGCTCTGTCATTCACAAACCTGCAGAGTTATAAATGACAGCTATCGTCCAAAAATATATTGAAGTAAGGCTGCCAAGAGGACTTGAAAGCGGGGCAGAATTGCAGGAAACCGATTTCAGGAGGTAGACTGGAATTGCATGTAAAGCATAGGAAAAGAGGCAGAACGTCCACAATGATGCACTTGGCCAAAAAGGGCGTATGCGTTTTTTCCTGAATATATTCAGGAAAAAACGCATACGCCCTTTTTGGCCAACCAAGCAAGCTTGCAAAGGAAATCTGCACTACAATGAAGTCTCACTGCCCCCCGGTCAAAAGGGCCATCTGAAAAAAGTGTAAAATCCAGAAAGGCAGGACAGGCCATGGAGAACTGGGAGCCTAGTTAGGCTGATGGGCGGGATGTAAATTGCCAAGAGCCACTCTGGAGAAGTGTATGGTGTTTCCTGAAACATCTAAAAAACAAAGCAACAGAGCCTAGGGCACTTCCACTTATGGTCCTATAGCTTAGGGAAATTAAAATCAAAAAGACACAGCCACCCCAAAGTTTGGGATGGCTCTGTTTACAAGAACCTAGTTTACGGTACAAGTTCAATATCGCAGAAAGCGAAAAATGGATAAAGAAGTTGTGGTACTAACGTACAATGAAATATCACTCAGCAATGAAATCTATGTCATCAGGCCCATAGAAGCATAATGAGTGGATTCAGGTACGATGATTCTAAGTGAAATAAGTCACACAGAAAAAGAAACATCATAAGATATCACTAATACACGGAATGTAAACTTGGCTACACAGGAACTGAATTACAAAACAGAATAGGGTCTCAAATGTAGAAAACCAACTTATGCTTGCTTAAGGGGAAATGTGAGTTGGGCTGCTGCATAAAACCAGAGATTGAAATTAGCACAGATACCTTTCCATAAGCCAAATATGTAACAGACAAGAGCTACTGCTTGCTCAACGAAGTGGACTCAACACCCCATATTAAACGCCTAAGAATATACCTGACTAGTAAGAATCTTAAAACCTATGGATTTATATGTCTCCGAAAGAGAATCAAGCGTGTGTACAGCGGCATAAACGCAGCAGTGATAGGATTGGTGAGGTTCGGTGAGCAAATTCAGACCCTTTGAAGTCATATTGCATGGTACCCATTCCATGGTTCTCAACTCTGCAGGTTTAAGGGATTCTTCCTTCAGCTAAAACATGCATGTGGAACCCAGAGTATGATCCACCGTGTGATAGGGAAACGTGTTCAAATGTGTCTCAGTTTTCGTCCCCTGGTACTCGGGTGCAACATTCCAGACGCTTTACTAACACTCTCCCCACTTGGAGAGTCAGTGCCTTTAACCTCCTGTTTGGCCCAGTTTGCAAATTCTGCGAAAAATGAACAGGAATAGGGAGAACCAATGAGAGACTAGCTGGAGGTGTCTGGACGGGCAAATTTAACTCTCATTTCCCAACAGGAAGAGGAATTAACCAAAGGCTCAGCGAGCCATGCCGGAACCACACTAGGGCCTGAAGCAATCCTGCGGTGTTGCGGCCACCTCACAAGAAAGCGAGTTGAAGAAAGGAGCTCAGGGGCACTGTCATTCACAAACCTGCAGAGTTATAAATGACAGCTATCGTCCAAAAATATATTGAAGTAAGGCTGCCAAGAGGACTTGAAAGCAGGGCAGAATTGCAGGAAACCGATTTCAGGAGGTAGACTGGAATTGCATATAAAGCATAGGACAAGAGGCAGAACGTCCACAATGATGCACTTGGCCAAAAAGTGCGTATGCGTTTTTTCCTGAATATATTCAGGAAAAAACGCATACGCCCCTTTTGGCCAATCAAGCAAGCTTGCAAAGGAAATCTGCACTACAATGAAGTCTCACTGCCCCCCGGTCAAAAGGGCCATCTGAAAAAAGTGTAAAATCCAGAAAGGCAGGACAGGCCATGGAGAACTGGGAGCCTAGTTAGACTGATGGGCGGAATGTAAATTGCCAACAGCCACTCTGGAGAAGTGTATGGTGTTTCCTGAAACATCTAAAAAACAAAGCAACAGAGCCTAGGGCACTTCCACTTATGGTCCTATAGATTAGGGAAATTAAAATCAAAAAGACACAGCCACCCCAAAGTTTGGGACGGCTCTGTTTACGAGAACCTCGTTTACGGTACAAGTTCAATATCACAGAAAGCGAAAAATGGATAAAGTAGTTGTGGTACTAACGAACAATGCAATATCACTCAGCAATGAAATCTATGTCATCAGGCCCATAGCAGCATAATGAGTGGATTCAGGTATGATGATTCTAAGTGAAATAAGTCACACAGAAAAAGAAACATCATAAGATATCGCTAATACACGGAATGTAAACTTGGCTACACAGGAACTGAATTACAAAACAGAATAGGGTCTCAAATGTAGAAAACCAACTTATGCTTGCTTAAGGGAAAGGTGAGTTGGGGTGCTGCATAAAACCAGAGATTGAAATTAGCACAGATACCTTTCCATAAGCCAAATATGTAATAGACAAGAGCTCCTGCTTGCTCAACGAAGTGGACTCAACACCCCATATTAAACGCTTAAGAATATACCTGACTAGTAAGAATCTTAAAACCTATGGATTTATATGTCTCCGAAAGAGAATCAAGCGTGTGTACAGCGGCATAAACGCAGCAGTGATAGGATTGGTGAGGTTCGGTGAGCAAATGCAGACCCTTTGAAGTCATATTGCATGGTACCCATTCCATGGTTCTCAACTCTCCAGGTTTAAGGGATTCTTCCTTCAGCTAAAACATGCATGTGGAACCCAGAGTATGATCCACCGTGTGATAGGGAAACGTGTTCAAATGTGTCTCAGTTTTTGTTCCCTGGTACTCGGGTGCAACATTCCAGATGCTTTACTAACACTCTCCCCACTTGGAGAGTCAGTGCCTTTAACCTCCTGTTTGGCCCAGTTTGCAATTTCTGCGGAAAATGAACAGGAATAGGGAGAACCAATGAGAGACTAGCTGGAGGTGTCTGGACGGGCAAATTTAACTCTCATTTCCCACCAGGAAGAGGAATTAACCAAAGGCTCAGCGAGCCATGCCGGAACCACACTAGGGCCTGAAGCAATCCTGCGGTGTTGCGGCCAGCTCACAAGAAAGCGAGTTGAAGAAAGGAGCTCAGGGGCACTGTCACTCACAAATCTGCAGAGTTCTAAATGACAGCTATCGTCCAAAAATATATTGAAGTAAGTCTGCCAAGAGGACTTGAAAGCGGGGCAGAATTGCAGGAAACTGATTTCAGGAGGTAGACTGGAATTGCATGTAAAGCATAGGACAAGAGGCATAACGTCCACAATGATGCACTTGGCCAAAAAGGGCGTATGCGTTTTTTCCTGAATATATTCAGGAAAAAACGCATATGCCCTTTTTGGCCAACCAAGCAAGCTTGCAAAGGAAATCTGCACTACAATGAAGTCTCACTGCCCCCCGGTCAAAAGGGACATCTGAAAAAATTGTAAAATCCAGAAAGGCAGGACAGGCCATGGAGAACTGGGAGCCTAGTTAGGCTGATGGGCGGGATGTAAATTGCCAACAGCCAATCTGGAGAAGTGTATGGTGTTTCCTGAAACATCTAAAAAACAAAGCAACAGAGCCTAGGGCACTTCCACTTATGGTCCTATAGCTTAGGGAAATTAAAATCAAAAAGACACAGCCACCCCAAAGTTTGGGACGGCTCTGTTTACAAGATCCTCGTTTACGGTACAAGTTCAATATCACAGAAAGCGAAAAATGGATAAAGTAGTTGTGGTACTAACGAACAATGCAATATCACTCAACAATGAAATCTATGTCATCAGGCCCATAGCAGCATAATGAGTGGATTCAGGTATGATGATTCTAAGTGAAATAAGTCACACAGAAAAAGAAACATCATAAGATATCACTAATACACGGAATGTAAACTTGGCTACACAGGAACTGAATTACAAAGCAGAATAGGGTCTCAAATGTAGAAAACCAACTTATGCTTGCTTAAGGGAAAGGTGAGTTGGGGTGCTACATAAAACCAGAGATTGAAATTAGCACAGATACCTTTCCATAAGCCAAATATGTAATAGACAAGAGCTACTGCTTGCTCAACGAAGTGGACTCAACACCCCATATTAAACGCCTAAGAATATACCTGACTAGTAAGAATCTTAAAACCTATGGATTTATATGTCTCCGAAAGAGAATCAAGCGTCTGTACAGCGGCATAAACACAGCAGTGATAGGATTGGTGAAGTTCGGTGAGCAAATGCAGACCGTTTGAAGTCATATTGCATGGTACCCATTCCATGGGTCTCAACTCTCCAGGTTTAAGGGATTCTTCCTTCAGCTAAAACATGCATGTGGAACCCAGAGTATGATCCACCGTGTGATCGGGAAACGTGTTCAAATGTGTCTCAGTTTTCGTCCCCTGGTACTCGGGTGCAACATTTCAGACGCTTTACTAACACTCTACCCACTTGGAGAGTCAGTGCCTTTAACCTCCTGTTTGGCCCAGTTTGCAATTTCTGCGGAAAATGAACAGGAATAGGGAGAACAAATGAGAGACTAGCTGGAGGTGTCTGGACGGGCAATTTTAACTCTCATTTCCCACCAGGAAGAGGAATTAACCAAAGGCTCAGCGAGCCATGCCGGAACCACACTAGGGACTGAAGCAATCTTGCGCTGTTGCGGCCAGCTCACAAGAAAGCGAGTTGAAGAAAGGAGCTCAGGAGCACTGTAATTCACAAACGTGCAGAGTTATAAATGACAGCTATCGTTGAAAAATATATTGAAGTAAGGCTGCCAAGAGGACTTGAAAGCAGGGCAGAATTGCAGGAAACCGATTTCAGGAGGTAGACTGGAATTGCATGTATAGCATAGGAAAAGAGGCAGAACTTCCACAATGATGCACTTGGCCAAAAAGGGCGTATGCGTTTTTTCCTGAATATATTCAGGAAAAAACGCATACGGCCTTTTTGGCCAACCACGCAAGCTTGCAAAGGAAATGTGCACGACAATGAAGTCTCACTGCCCCCCGGTCAAAAGGGCCATCTGAAAAAAGTGGAAAATCCAGAAAAGCAGGACAGACCATGGAGAACTGGGAGCCTTCTTATGCTGATGGGCTGGATGTAAATTGCCAACAGACACTCTGGAGAAGTGTATGGTATTTCCTGAAACATCTAAAAAACAAAGCAACAGAGCCTAGGGCACTTCCACTTATGGTCCTATTGATTAGGGAAATTAAAATCAAAAAGACACAGCCACCCCAAAGTTTGGGACATCTCTGTTTCCAAGAACCTCATTTACGGTACAAGTTCAATATCGCAGAACGCGAAAAATGGATAAAGAAGTTGTGGTACTTACGTACAATGCAATATCACTCAGCAATGAAATCTATGTCATCAGGCCAGTAGCAGCATAATGAGTGGATTCAGGTATGATGATTCTAAGTGAAATAAGTCACACAGAAAAAGAAACATCATAAGATGTCACTAACACATGGCAGGTAAACTTGGCTACACAGGAACTGAATTACAAAACAGAATAGGGTCTCAAATGTAAAAAACCAACTTATGCTTGCTTAAGGGGAAAGGTGAGTTGGGGTGCTGCATAAAACCAGAGATTGAAATTAGCACAGATACCTTTCCATAAGCCAAATATGTAATAGACAAGAGCTACTGCTTGCTCAACGAAGTGGACTCAACACCCCATATTAAACGCCTAAGAATATACCTGACTAGTAAGAATCTTAAAACCTATGGATTTATACGTCTCCGAAAGAGAATCAAGCGTGTGTACAGCGGCATAAACGCAGCAGTGATAGGATTGGTGAGGTTCGGTGAGCAAATGCAGACCCTTTGAAGTCATATTGCATGGTACCCATTCCATGGGTCTCAACTCTCCAGCTTTAAGGGATTCTTCCTTCAGCTAAAACATGCATGTGGAACCCAGAGTATGATCCACCGTGTGATCAGGAAACGTGTTCAAATGTGTCTCAGTT
This sequence comes from Grampus griseus, assembly GCF_964374135.1. Classification (NCBI taxonomy): domain Eukaryota; kingdom Metazoa; phylum Chordata; class Mammalia; order Artiodactyla; family Delphinidae; genus Grampus; species Grampus griseus. The sequence goes on along the minus strand of NW_028133231.1, from coordinate 117,712 downwards.
TTCGTCCCCTGGTACTCGGGTGCAACATTCCAGATGCTTTACTAACACTCTCCCCACTTGGAGAGTCAGTGCCTTTAACCTCCTGTTTGGCCCAGTTTGCAATTTCTGCGGAAAATGAACAGGAATAGGGAGAACCAATGAGAGACTAGCTGGAGGTGTCTGGACGGGCAAATTTTACTCTCATTTCCCACCAGGAAGAGGAATTAACCAAAGGCTCAGTGAGCCATGCCTGAACCACAGTAGGGCCTGAAGCAATCCTGCGCTGTTGCGGCCAGTTCACAAGAAAACGAGTTGAAGAAAGGAGATCAGGAGCACTGTAATTCACAAACCTGCAGAGTTATAAATGACAGCTATCGTCCAAAAATATATTGAAGTAAGGCTGCCAAGAGGACTTGAAAGCAGGGCAGAATTGCAGGAAACCGATTTCAGGAGGTAGACTGGAATTGCATGTAAAGCATAGGAAAAGAGGCAGAACGTCCACAATGATGCACTTGGCCAAAAAGGGCGTATGCGTTTTTTCCTGAATATATTCAGGAAAAAACGCATACGCCCTTTTTGGCCAACCAAGCAAGCTTGCAAAGGAAATCTGCACTACAATGAAGTCTCACTGCCCCCCGGTCAAAAGGGCCATCTGAAAAAAGTGTAAAATCCAGAAAGGCAGGACAGGCCATGGAGAACTGGGAGCCTAGTTAGGCTGATGGGCGGGATGTAAATTGCCAAGAGCCACTCTGGAGAAGTGTATGGTGTTTCCTGAAACATCTAAAAAACAAAGCAACAGAGCCTAGGGCACTTCCACTTATGGTCCTATAGCTTAGGGAAATTAAAATCAAAAAGACACAGCCACCCCAAAGTTTGGGATGGCTCTGTTTACAAGAACCTAGTTTACGGTACAAGTTCAATATCGCAGAAAGCGAAAAATGGATAAAGAAGTTGTGGTACTAACGTACAATGAAATATCACTCAGCAATGAAATCTATGTCATCAGGCCCATAGAAGCATAATGAGTGGATTCAGGTACGATGATTCTAAGTGAAATAAGTCACACAGAAAAAGAAACATCATAAGATATCACTAATACACGGAATGTAAACTTGGCTACACAGGAACTGAATTACAAAACAGAATAGGGTCTCAAATGTAGAAAACCAACTTATGCTTGCTTAAGGGGAAATGTGAGTTGGGCTGCTGCATAAAACCAGAGATTGAAATTAGCACAGGTACCTTTCCATAAGCCAAATATGTAACAGACAAGAGCTACTGCTTGCTCAACGAAGTGGACTCAACACCCCATATTAAACGCCTAAGAATATACCTGACTAGTAAGAATCTTAAAACCTATGGATTTATATGTCTCCGAAAGAGAATCAAGCGTGTGTACAGCGGCATAAACGCAGCAGTGATAGGATTGGTGAGGTTCGGTGAGCAAATTCAGACCCTTTGAAGTCATATTGCATGGTACCCATTCCATGGTTCTCAACTCTGCAGGTTTAAGGGATTCTTCCTTCAGCTAAAACATGCATGTGGAACCCAGAGTATGATCCACCGTGTGATAGGGAAACGTGTTCAAATGTGTCTCAGTTTTCGTCCCCTGGTACTCGGGTGCAACATTCCAGACGCTTTACTAACACTCTCCCCACTTGGAGAGTCAGTGCCTTTAACCTCCTGTTTGGCCCAGTTTGCAAATTCTGCGAAAAATGAACAGGAATAGGGAGAACCAATGAGAGACTAGCTGGAGGTGTCTGGACGGGCAAATTTAACTCTCATTTCCCAACAGGAAGAGGAATTAACCAAAGGCTCAGCGAGCCATGCCGGAACCACACTAGGGCCTGAAGCAATCCTGCGGTGTTGCGGCCACCTCACAAGAAAGCGAGTTGAAGAAAGGAGCTCAGGGGCACTGTCATTCACAAACCTGCAGAGTTATAAATGACAGCTATCGTCCAAAAATATATTGAAGTAAGGCTGCCAAGAGGACTTGAAAGCAGGGCAGAATTGCAGGAAACCGATTTCAGGAGGTAGACTGGAATTGCATATAAAGCATAGGACAAGAGGCAGAACGTCCACAATGATGCACTTGGCCAAAAAGTGCGTATGCGTTTTTTCCTGAATATATTCAGGAAAAAACGCATACGCCCCTTTTGGCCAATCAAGCAAGCTTGCAAAGGAAATCTGCACTACAATGAAGTCTCACTGCCCCCCGGTCAAAAGGGCCATCTGAAAAAAGTGTAAAATCCAGAAAGGCAGGACAGGCCATGGAGAACTGGGAGCCTAGTTAGACTGATGGGCGGAATGTAAATTGCCAACAGCCACTCTGGAGAAGTGTATGGTGTTTCCTGAAACATCTAAAAAACAAAGCAACAGAGCCTAGGGCACTTCCACTTATGGTCCTATAGATTAGGGAAATTAAAATCAAAAAGACACAGCCACCCCAAAGTTTGGGACGGCTCTGTTTACGAGAACCTCGTTTACGGTACAAGTTCAATATCACAGAAAGCGAAAAATGGATAAAGTAGTTGTGGTACTAACGAACAATGCAATATCACTCAGCAATGAAATCTATGTCATCAGGCCCATAGCAGCATAATGAGTGGATTCAGGTATGATGATTCTAAGTGAAATAAGTCACACAGAAAAAGAAACATCATAAGATATCGCTAATACACGGAATGTAAACTTGGCTACACAGGAACTGAATTACAAAACAGAATAGGGTCTCAAATGTAGAAAACCAACTTATGCTTGCTTAAGGGAAAGGTGAGTTGGGGTGCTGCATAAAACCAGAGATTGAAATTAGCACAGATACCTTTCCATAAGCCAAATATGTAATAGACAAGAGCTCCTGCTTGCTCAACGAAGTGGACTCAACACCCCATATTAAACGCTTAAGAATATACCTGACTAGTAAGAATCTTAAAACCTATGGATTTATATGTCTCCGAAAGAGAATCAAGCGTGTGTACAGCGGCATAAACGCAGCAGTGATAGGATTGGTGAGGTTCGGTGAGCAAATGCAGACCCTTTGAAGTCATATTGCATGGTACCCATTCCATGGTTCTCAACTCTCCAGGTTTAAGGGATTCTTCCTTCAGCTAAAACATGCATGTGGAACCCAGAGTATGATCCACCGTGTGATAGGGAAACGTGTTCAAATGTGTCTCAGTTTTTGTTCCCTGGTACTCGGGTGCAACATTCCAGATGCTTTACTAACACTCTCCCCACTTGGAGAGTCAGTGCCTTTAACCTCCTGTTTGGCCCAGTTTGCAATTTCTGCGGAAAATGAACAGGAATAGGGAGAACCAATGAGAGACTAGCTGGAGGTGTCTGGACGGGCAAATTTAACTCTCATTTCCCACCAGGAAGAGGAATTAACCAAAGGCTCAGCGAGCCATGCCGGAACCACACTAGGGCCTGAAGCAATCCTGCGGTGTTGCGGCCAGCTCACAAGAAAGCGAGTTGAAGAAAGGAGCTCAGGGGCACTGTCATTCACAAATCTGCAGAGTTCTAAATGACAGCTATCGTCCAAAAATATATTGAAGTAAGTCTGCCAAGAGGACTTGAAAGCGGGGCAGAATTGCAGGAAACTGATTTCAGGAGGTAGACTGGAATTGCATGTAAAGCATAGGACAAGAGGCATAACGTCCACAATGATGCACTTGGCCAAAAAGGGCGTATGCGTTTTTTCCTGAATATATTCAGGAAAAAACGCATATGCCCTTTTTGGCCAACCAAGCAAGCTTGCAAAGGAAATCTGCACTACAATGAAGTCTCACTGCCCCCCGGTCAAAAGGGACATCTGAAAAAATTGTAAAATCCAGAAAGGCAGGACAGGCCATGGAGAACTGGGAGCCTAGTTAGGCTGATGGGCGGGATGTAAATTGCCAACAGCCAATCTGGAGAAGTGTATGGTGTTTCCTGAAACATCTAAAAAACAAAGCAACAGAGCCTAGGGCACTTCCACTTATGGTCCTATAGCTTAGGGAAATTAAAATCAAAAAGACACAGCCACCCCAAAGTTTGGGACGGCTCTGTTTACAAGATCCTCGTTTACGGTACAAGTTCAATATCACAGAAAGCGAAAAATGGATAAAGTAGTTGTGGTACTAACGAACAATGCAATATCACTCAACAATGAAATCTATGTCATCAGGCCCATAGCAGCATAATGAGTGGATTCAGGTATGATGATTCTAAGTGAAATAAGTCACACAGAAAAAGAAACATCATAAGATATCACTAATACACGGAATGTAAACTTGGCTACACAGGAACTGAATTACAAAGCAGAATAGGGTCTCAAATGTAGAAAACCAACTTATGCTTGCTTAAGGGAAAGGTGAGTTGGGGTGCTACATAAAACCAGAGATTGAAATTAGCACAGATACCTTTCCATAAGCCAAATATGTAATAGACAAGAGCTACTGCTTGCTCAACGAAGTGGACTCAACACCCCATATTAAACGCCTAAGAATATACCTGACTAGTAAGAATCTTAAAACCTATGGATTTATACGTCTCCGAAAGAGAATCAAGCGTGTGTACAGCGGCATAAACGCAGCAGTGATAGGATTGGTGAGGTTCGGTGAGCAAATGCAGACCCTTTGAAGTCATATTGCATGGTACCCATTCCATGGATCTCAACTCTCCAGCTTTAAGGGATTCTTCCTTCAGCTAAAACATGCATGTGGAACCCAGAGTATGATCCACCGTGTGATCAGGAAACGTGTTCAAATGTGTCTCAGTTTTCGTCCCCTGGTACTCGGGTGCAACATTCCAGATGCTTTACTAACACTCTCCCCACTTGGAGAGTCAGTGCCTTTAACCTCCTGTTTGGCCCAGTTTGCAATTTCTGCGGAAAATGAACAGGAATAGGGAGAACCAATGAGAGACTAGCTGGAGGTGTCTGGACGGGCAAATTTTACTCTCATTTCCCACCAGGAAGAGGAATTAACCAAAGGCTCAGTGAGCCATGCCTGAACCACAGTAGGGCCTGAAGCAATCCTGCGCTGTTGCGGCCAGTTCACAAGAAAACGAGTTGAAGAAAGGAGATCAGGAGCACTGTAATTCACAAACCTGCAGAGTTATAAATGACAGCTATCGTCCAAAAATATATTGAAGTAAGGCTGCCAAGAGGACTTGAAAGCAGGGCAGAATTGCAGGAAACCGATTTCAGGAGGTAGACTGGAATTGCATGTAAAGCATAGGAAAAGAGGCAGAACGTCCACAATGATGCACTTGGCCAAAAAGGGCGTATGCGTTTTTTCCTGAATATATTCAGGAAAAAACGCATACGCCCTTTTTGGCCAACCAAGCAAGCTTGCAAAGGAAATCTGCACTACAATGAAGTCTCACTGCCCCCCGGTCAAAAGGGCCATCTGAAAAAAGTGTAAAATCCAGAAAGGCAGGACAGGCCATGGAGAACTGGGAGCCTAGTTAGGCTGATGGGCGGGATGTAAATTGCCAACAGCCACTCTGGAGAAGTGTATGGTGTTTCCTGAAACATCTAAAAAACAAAGCAACAGAGCCTAGGGCACTTCCACTTATGGTCCTATAGCTTAGGGAAATTAAAATCAAAAAGACACAGCCACCCCAATGTTTGGGATGGCTCTGTTTACAAGAACCTCGTTTACGGTACAAGTTCAATATCACAGAAAGCGAAAAATGGATAAAGAAGTTGTGGTACTAACGTACAATGCAATATCACTCAGCAATGAAATCTATGTCATCAGGCCCATAGCAGCATAATGAGTGGATTCAGGTATGATGATTCTAAGTGAAATAAGTCACACAGAAAAAGAAACATCATAAGATATCACTAATACACGGAATGTAAACTTGGCTACACAGGAACTGAATTACAAAACAGAATAGGGTCTCAAATGTAGAAAACCAACTTATGCTTGCTTAAGGGGAAAGGTGAGTTGGGGTGCTGCATAAAACCAGAGATTGAAATTAGCACAGATACCTTTCCATAAGCCAAATATGTAATAGACAAGAGCTACTGCTTGCTCAACGAAGTGGACTCAACACCCCATATTAAACGCCTAAGAATATACCTGACTAGTAAGAATCTTAAAACCTATGGATTTATACGTCTCCGAAAGAGAATCAAGCGTGTGTACAGCGGCATAAACGCAGCAGTGATAGGATTGGTGAGGTTCGGTGAGCAAATGCAGACCCTTTGAAGTCATATTGCATGGTACCCATTCCATGGGTCTCAACTCTCCAGCTTTAAGGGATTCTTCCTTCAGCTAAAACATGCATGTGGAACCCAGAGTATGATCCACCGTGTGATCAGGAAACGTGTTCAAATGTGTCTCAGTTTTCGTCCCCTGGTATTCGGGTGCAACATTCCAGATGCTTTACTAACACTCTCCCCACTTGGAGAGTCAGTGCCTTTAACCTCCTGTTTGGCCCAGTTTGCAATTTCTGCGGAAAATGAACAGGAATAGGGAGAACCAATGAGAGACTAGCTGGAGGTGTCTGGACGGGCAAATTTAACTCTCATTTCCCACCAGGAAGAGGAATTAACCAAAGGCTCAGCGAGCCATGCCTGAACCACAGTAGGGCCTGAAGCAATCCTGCGCTGTTGCGGCCAGTTCACAAGAAAATGAGTTGAAGAAAGGAGATCAGGAGCACTGTCATTCACAAACCTGCAGAGTTATAAATGACAGCTATCGTCCAAAAATATATTGAAGTAAGGCTGCCAAGAGGACTTGAAAGCAGGGCAGAATTGCAGGAAACCGATTTCAGGAGGTAGACTGGAATTGCATGTAAAGCATAGGAAAAGAGGCAGAACGTCCACAATGATGCACTTGGCCAAAAAGGGCGTATGCGTTTTTTCCTGAATATATTCAGGAAAAAACGCATACGCCCTTTTTGGCCAACCAAGCAAGCTTGCAAAGGAAATCTGCACTACAATGAAGTCTCACTGCCCCCCGGTCAAAAGGGCCATCTGAAAAAAGTGTAAAATCCAGAAAGGCAGGACAGGCCATGGAGAACTGGGAGCCTAGTTAGGCTGATGGGCGGGATGTAAATTGCCAACAGCCACCCTGGGGAAGTGTATGGTGTTTCCTGAAACATCTAAAAAACAAAGCAACAGAGCCTAGGGCACTTCCACTTATGGTCCTATAGCTTAGGGAAATTAAAATCAAAAAGACACAGCCACCCCAAAGTTTGGGACGGCTCTGTTTACAAGAACCTCGTTTACGGTACAAGTTCAATATCACAGAAAGCGAAAAATGGATAAAGTAGTTGTGGTACTAACGAACAATGCAATATCACTCAGCAATGAAATCTATGTCATCAGGCCCATAGCAGCATAATGAGTGGATTCAGGTATGATGATTCTAAGTGAAATAAGTCACACAGAAAAAGAAACATCATAAGATATCACTAATACACGGAATGTAAACTTGGCTACACAGGAACTGAATTACAAAGCAGAATAGGGTCTCAAATGTAGAAAACCAACTTATGCTTGCTTAAGGGAAAGGTGAGTTGGGGTGCTACATAAAACCAGAGATTGAAATTAGCACAGATACCTTTCCATAAGCCAAATATGTAATAGACAAGAGCTACTGCTTGCTCAACGAAGTGGACTCAACACCCCATATTAAACGCCTAAGAATATACCTGACTAGTAAGAATCTTAAAACCTATGGATTTATATGTCTCCGAAAGAGAATCAAGCGGGTGTACAGCGGCATAAACACAGCAGTGATAGGATTGGTGAGGTTCGGTGAGCAAATGCAGACCGTTTGAAGTCATATTGCATGGTACCCATTCCATGGGTCTCAACTCTCCAGGTTTAAGGGATTCTTCCTTCAGCTAAAACATGCATGTGGAACCCAGAGTATGATCCACCGTGTGATCGGGAAACGTGTTCAAATGTGTCTCAGTTTTCGTCCCCTGGTACTCGGGTGCAACATTTCAGACGCTTTACTAACACTCTCCCCACTTGGAGAGTCAGTGCCTTTAACCTCCTGTTTGGCCCAGTTTGCAATTTCTGCGGAAAATGAACAGGAATAGGGAGAACAAATGAGAGACTAGCTGGAGGTGTCTGGACGGGCAATTTTAACTCTCATTTCCCACCAGGAAGAGGAATTAACCAAAGGCTCAGCGAGCCATGCCGGAACCACACTAGGGACTGAAGCAATCTTGCGCTGTTGCGGCCAGCTCACAAGAAAGCGAGTTGAAGAAAGGAGCTCAGGAGCACTGTAATTCACAAACCTGCAGAGTTATAAATGACAGCTATCGTTGAAAAATATATTGAAGTAAGGCTGCCAAGAGGACTTGAAAGCAGGGCAGAATTGCAGGAAACCGATTTCAGGAGGTAGACTGGAATTGCATGTATAGCATAGGAAAAGAGGCAGAACGTCCACAATGATGCACTTGGCCAAAAAGGGCGTATGCGTTTTTTCCTGAATATATTCAGGAAAAAACGCATACGGCCTTTTTGGCCAACCACGCAAGCTTGCAAAGGAAATGTGCACGACAATGAAGTCTCACTGCCCCCCGGTCAAAAGGGCCATCTGAAAAAAGTGGAAAATCCAGAAAAGCAGGACAGGCCATGGAGAACTGGGAGCCTTCTTATGCTGATGGGCTGGATGTAAATTGCCAACAGCCACTCTGGAGAAGTGTATGGTGTTTCCTGAAACATCTAAAAAACAAAGCAACAGAGCCTAGGGCACTTCCACTTATGGTCCTATTGATTAGGGAAATTAAAATCAAAAAGACACAGCCACCCCAAAGTTTGGGACAGCTCTGTTTCCAAGAACCTCGTTTACGGTACAAGTTCAATATCGCAGAACGCGAAAAATGGATAAAGAAGTTGTGGTACTTACGTACAATGCAATATCACTCAGCAATGAAATCTATGTCATCAGGCCAGTAGCAGCATAATGAGTGGATTCAGGTATGATGATTCTAAGTGAAATAAGTCCCACAGAAAAAGAAACATCATAAGATGTCACTAATACATGGCAGGTAAACTTGGCTACACAGGAACTGAATTACAAAACAGAATAGGGTCTCAAATGTAGAAAACCAACTTATGCTTGCTTAAGGGGAAAGGTGAGTTGGGGTGCTGCATAAAACCAGAGATTGAAATTAGCACAGATACCTTTCCATAAGCCAAATATGTAATAGACAAGAGCTACTGCTTGCTCAACGAAGTGGACTCAACACCCCATATTAAACGCCTAAGAATATACCTGACTAGTAAGAATCTTAAAACCTATGGATTTATACGTGTCCGAAAGAGAATCAAGCGTGTGTACAGCGGCATAAACGCAGCAGTGATAGGATTGGTGAGGTTCGGTGAGCAAATGCAGATCCTTTGAAGTCATATTGCATGGTACCCATTCCATGGGTCTAAACTCTCCAGCTTTAAGGGATTCTTCCTTCAGCTAAAACATGCATGTGGAACCCAGAGTATGATCCACCGTGTGATCAGGAAACGTGTTCAAATGTGTCTCAGTTTTCGTCCCCTGGTACTCGGGTGCAACATTCCAGATGCTTTACTAACACTCTCCCCACTTGGAGAGTCAGTGCCTTTAACCTCCTGTTTGGGCCAGTTTGCAATTTCTGCGGAAAATGAACAGGAATAGGGAGAACCAATGAGAGACTAGCTGGAGGTGTCTGGACGGGCAAATTTAACTCTCATTTCCCACCAGGAAGAGGAATTAACCAAAGGCTCAGCGAGCCATGCCGGAACCACACTAGGGCCTGAAGCAATCCTACGCTGTTGCGGCCACCTCACAAGAAAGCGAGTTGAAGAAAGGAGCTCAGGGGCACTGTCATTCGCAAACCTGCAGAGTTATAAATGACAGCTATCGTCCAAAAATATATTGAAGTAAGGCTGCCAAGAGGACTTGAAAGCGGGGCAGAATTGCAGGAAACCGATTTCAGGAGGTAGACGGGAATTGCATGTAAAGCATAGGAAAAGAGGCAGAACGTCCACAATGATGCACTTGGCCAAAAAGGGCGTATGCGTTTTTTCCTGAATATATTCAGGAAAAAACGCATACGCCCTTTTTGGCCAACCAAGCAAGCTTGCAAAGGAAATCTGCACTACAATGAAGTCTCACTGCCCCCCGGTCAAAAGGGCCATCTGAAAAAAGTGTAAAATCCAGAAAGGCAGGACAGGCCATGGACAATAGGGAGCCTAGTTAGGCTGATGGGCGGGATGTAACTTGCCAACAGCCACTCTGGAGAAGTGTATGGTGTTTCCTGAAACATCCAAAAAACAAAGCATCAGAGCCTAGGGCACTTCCACTTATGGTCCTATAGCTTAGGGAAATTAAAATCAAAAAGACACAGCCACCCAAAGTTTGGGACGGCTCTGTTTACAAGAACCTCGTTTACGGTACAAGTTCAATATCACAGAAAGCGAAAAATGGATAAAGTAGTTGTGGTACTAACGAACAATGCAATATCACTCAGCAATGAAATCTATGTCATCAGGCCCATAGCAGCATAATGAGTGGATTCAGGTACGATGATTCTAAGTGAAATAAGTCACACAGAAAAAGAAACATCATAAGATATCGCTAATACACGGAATGTAAACTTGGCTACACAGGAACTGAATTACAAAACAGAATAGGGTCTCAAATGTAGAAAACCAACTTATGCTTGCTTAAGGGGAAAGGTGAGTTGGGGTGCTGCATGAAACCAGAGATTGAAATTAGCACAGATACCTTTCCATAAGCCAAATATGTAATAGACAAGAGCTACTGCTTGCTCAACGAAGTGGATTCAACACCCCATATTAAACGCCTAAGAATATACCTGACTAGTAAGAATCTTAAAACCTATGGATTTATATGTCTCCGAAAGAGAATCAAGCGTGTGTACAGCGGCATAAACGCAGCAGTGATAGGATTGGTGAGGTTCAGTGAGCAAATGCAGACCCTTTGAAGTCATATTGCATGGTACCCATTCCATGGTTCTCAACTCTCCAGGTTTAAGGGATTCTTCCTTCAGCTAAAACATGCATGTGGAACCCAGAGTATGATCCACCGTGTGATCGGGAAACGTGTTCAAATGTGTCTCAGTTTTCGTCCCCTGGTACTCGGGTGCAACATTCCAGACGCTTTACTAACACTCTCCCCACTTGGAGACTCAGTGCCTTTAACCTCCTGTTTGGGCCAGTTTGCAATTTCTGCGGAAAATGAACAGGAATAGGGAGAACCAATGAGAGACTAGCTGGAGGTGTCTGGACGGTCAAATTTAACTCTCATTTCCCACCAGGAAGAGGAATTAACCAAAGGCTCAGCGAGCCATGCCGGAACCACACTAGGGCCTGAAGCAATCCTGCGGTGTTGCGGCCACCTCACAAGAAAGCGAGTTGAAGAAAGGAGCTCAGGGGCACTGTCATTCGCAAACCTGCAGAGTTATAAATGACAGCTATCGTCCAAAAATATATTGAAGTAAGGCTGCCAAGAGGACTTGAAAGCGGGGCAGAATTGCAGGAAACCGATTTCAGGAGGTAGACGGGAATTGCATGTAAGCATAGGAAAAGAGGCAGAACGTCCACAATGATGCACTTGGCCAAAAAGGGCGTATGCGTTTTTTCCTGAATATATTCAGGAAAAAATGCATACGCCCTTTTTGGCCAACCAAGCAAGCTTGCAAAGGAAATCTGCACTACAATGAAGTCTCACTGCCCCCCGGTCAAAAGGGCCATTTGAAAAAAGTGTAAAATCCAGAAAGGCAGGACAGGCCATGGAGAACTGGGAGCCTAGTTAGGCTGATGGGCGGGATGTAAATTGCCAAGAGGCACTCTGGAGAAGTGTATGGTGTTTCCTGAAACATCCAAAAAACAAAGCAACAGAGCCTAGGGCACTTCCACTTATGGTCCTATAGCTTAGGGAAATTAAAATCAAAAAGACACAGCCACCCCAAAGTTTGGGACGGCTCTGTTTACAAGAACCTCGTTTACGGTACAAGTTCAATATCCCAGAAAGCGAAAAATGGATAAAGTAGTTGTGGTACTAACGAACAATGCAATATCACTCAGCAATGAAATCTATGTCATCAGGCCCATAGCAGCATAATGAGTGGATTCAGGTACGATGATTCTAAGTGAAATAAGTCACACAGAAAAAGAAACATCATAAGATATCGCTAATACACGGAATGTAAACTTGGCTACACAGGAACTGAATTACAAAACAGAATAGGGTCTCAAATGTAGAAAACCAACTTATGCTTGTTTAAGGGGAAAGGTGAGTTGGGGTGCTGCATAAAACCAGAGATTGAAATTAGCACAGATACCTTTCCATAAGCCAAATATGTAATAGACAAGAGCTACTGCTTGCTCAACGAAGTGGACTCAACACCCCATATTAAACGCCTAAGAATATACCTGACTAGTAAGAATCTTAAAACCTATGGATTTATATGTCTCCGAAAGAGAATCAAGCGTGTGTACAGAGGCATAAACGCAGCAGTGATAGGATTGGTGAGGTTCGGTGAGCAAATGCAGACCCTTTGAAGTCATATTGCATGGTACCCATTCCATGGGTCTCAACTCTCCAGATTTGAGGGATTCTTCCTTCAGCTAAAACATGCATGTGGAACCCAGAGTATGATCCACCGTGTTAACGGGAAACGTGTTCAAATGTGTCTCAGTTTTCATCCCCTGGTACTCGGGTGCAACATTCCAGATGCTTTACTAACACTCTCCCCACTTGGAGAGTCAGTGCCTTTAACCTCCTGTTTGGCCCAGTTTGCAATTTCTGCGGAAAATGAACAGGAATAGGGAGAACCAATGAGAGACTAGCTGGAGGTGTCTGGACGGGCAATTTTAACTCTCATTTCCCACCAGGAAGAGGAATTAACCAAAGGCTCAGCGAGCCATGCCGGAACCACACTAGGGCCTGAAGCAATCCTGCGGTGTTGCGGCCAGCTCACAAGAAAGCGAGTTGAAGAAAGGAGCTCAGGGGCACTGTAATTCGCAAACCTGCAGAGTTATAAATGACAGCTATCGTCCAAAAATATATTGAAGTAAGGCTGCCAAGAGGACTTGAAAGCAGGGCAGAATTGCAGGAAACCGATTTCAGGAGGTAGACTGGAATTGCATGTAAAGCATAGGAAAAGAGGCAGAACGTCCACAATGATGCACTTGGCCAAAAAGGGCGTATGCGTTTTTTCCTGAATATATTCAGGAAAAAACGCATACGCCCTTTTTGGCCAACCAAGCAAGCTTGCAAAGGAAATCTGCACTACAATGAAGTCTCACTGCCCCCCGGTCAAAAGGGCCATCTGAAAAAAGTGTAAAATCCAGAAAGGCAGGACAGGCCATGGAGAACTGGGAGCCTAGTTAGACTGATGGGCGGAATGTAAATTGCCAACAGCCACTCTGGAGAAGTGTATGGTGTTTCCTGAAACATCTAAAAAACAAAGCAACAGAGCCTAGGGCACTTCCACTTATGGTCCTATAGCTTAGGGAAATTAAAATCAAAAAGACACAGCCACCCCAAAGTTTGGGATGGCTCTGTTTACAAGAACCTCGTTTACGGTACAAGTTCAATATCACAGAAAGCGAAAAATGGATAAAGAAGTTGTGGTACTTAGGTACAATGCAATATCACTCAGCAATGAAATCTATGTCATCAGGCCCATAGCAGCATAATGAGTGGATTCAGGTATGATGATTCTAAGTGAAATAAGTCACACAGAAAAAGAAACATCATAAGATATCACTAATACACGGAATGTAAACTTGGCTACACAGGAACTGAATTACAAAAGAGAATAGGGTCTCAAATGTAGAAAACCAACTTATGCTTGCTTAAGGGAAAGGTGAGTTGGGGTGCTACATAAAACCAGAGATTGAAATTAGCCCAGATACCTTTCCATAAGCCAAATATGTAATAGACAAGAGCTACTGCTTGCTCAACGAAGTGGACTCAACACCCCATATTAAACGCCTAAGAATATACCTGACTAGTAAGAATCTTAAAACCTATGGATTTATATGTCTCCGAAAGAGAATAAAGCGTGTGTACAGCAGCATAAACGCAGCAGTGATAGGATTGGTGAGGTTCGGTGAGCAAATGCAGACCCTTTGAAGTCATATTGCATGGTACCCATTCCATGGTTCTCAACTCTCCAGGTTTAAGGGATTCTTCCTTCAGCTAAAACATGCATGTGGAACCCAGAGTATGATCCACCATGTGATAGGGAAACGTGTTCAAATGTGTCTCAGTTTTCGTCCCCTGGTACTCGGGTGCAACATTCCAGACGCTTTACTAACACTCTCCCCACTTGGAGAGTCAGTGCCTTTAACCTCCTGTTTGGCCCACTTTGCAAATTCTGCGAAAAATGAACAGGAATAGGGAGAACCAATGAGAGACTAGCTGGAGGTGTCTGGACGGGCAAATTTAACTCTCATTTCCCACCAGGAAGAGGAATTAACCAAAGGCTCAGCGAGCCATGCCGGAACCACACTAGGGCCTGAAGCAATCCTGCGGTGTTGCGGACACCTCACAAGAAAGCGAGTTGAAGAAAGGAGCTCAGGGGCACTGTCATTCACAAACCTGCAGAGTTATAAATGACAGCTATCGTCCAAAAATATATTGAAGTAAGGCTGCCAAGAGGACTTGAAAGCAGGGCAGAATTGCAGGAAACCGATTTCAGGAGGTAGACTGGAATTGCATGTAAAGCATAGGAAAAGAGGCAGAACGTCCACAATGATGCACTTGGCCAAAAAGGGCGTATGCGTTTTTTCCTGAATATATTCAGGAAAAAACGCATAAGGCCTTTTTGGCCAACCAAGCAAGCTTGCAAAGAAAATCTGCACTACAATGAAGTCTCACTGCCCCCCGGTCAAAAGGGCCATCTGAAAAAAGTGTAAAATCCAGAAAGGCAGGACAGGCCATGGAGAACTGGGAGCCTAGTTAGGCTGATGGGCGGGATGTAAATTGCCAACAGCCACTCTGGAGAAGTGTATGGTGTTTCCTGAAACATCCAAAAAACAAAGCAACAGAGCCTAGGGCACTTCCACATATGGTCCTATAGCTTAGGGAAATTAAAATCAAAAAGACACAGCCACCCCAAAGTTTGGGATGGCTCTGTTTACAAGAACCTCGTTTACGGTACAAGTTCAATATCACAGAAAGCGAAAAATGGATAAAGTAGTTGTGGTAGTAACGAACAATGCAATATCACTCAGCAATGAAATCTATGTCATCAGGCCCATAGCAGCATAATGAGTGGATTCAGGTACGATGATTCTAAGTGAAATAAGTCACACAGAAAAAGAAACATCATAAGATCTCACTAATACACGGAATGTAAACTTGGCTACACAGGAACTGAATTACAAAACAGAATAGGGTCTCAAATGTAGAAAACCAACTTATGCTTGCTTAAGGGGAAAGGTGAGTTGGGGTGCTGCATAAAATCAGAGATTGAAATTAGCACAGATACATTTCCATAAGCCAAATATGTAATAGACAAGAGCTACTGCTTGCTCAACGAAGTGGACTCAACACCCCATATTAAACGCCTAAGAATATACCTGACTAGTAAGAATCTTAAAACCTATGGATTTATATGTCTCCGAAAGAGAATCAAGCGTGTGTACAGCGGCATAAACGCAGCAGTGATAGGATTGGTGAGGTTCGGTGAGCAAATGCAGACCCTTTGAAGTCATATTGCATGGTACCCATTCCATGGGTCTCAACTCTCCAGGTTTAAGGGATTCTTCCTTCAGCTAAAACATGCATGTGGAACCCAGAGTATGATCCACCGTGTGATCGGGAAACGTGTTCAAATGTGTCTCAGTTTTCGTCCCCTGGTACTCGGGTGCAACATTTCAGACGCTTTACTAACACTCTCCCCACTTGGAGAGTCAGTGCCTTTAACCTCCTGTTTGGCCCAGTTTGCAATTTCTGCGGAAAATGAACAGGAATAGGGAGAACAAATGAGAGACTAGCTGGAGGTGTCTGGACGGGCAATTTTAACTCTCATTTCCCACCAGGAAGAGGAATTAACCAAAGGCTCAGCGAGCCATGCCGAAACCACACTAGGGCCTGAAGCAATCTTGCGCTGTTGCGGCCAGCTCACAAGAAAGCGAGTTGAAGAAAGGAGCTCAGGAGCACTGTAATTCACAAACCTGCAGAGTTATAAATGACAGCTATCGTTGAAAAATATATTGAAGTAAGGCTGCCAAGAGGACTTGAAAGCAGGGCAGAATTGCAGGAAACCGATTTCAGGAGGTAGTCTGGAATTGCATGTATAGCATAGGAAAAGAGGCAGAACGTCCACAATGATGCACTTGGCCAAAAAGGGCGTATGCGTTTTTTCCTGAATATATTCAGGAAAAAACGCATACGCCCTTTTTGGCCAACCACGCAAGCTTGCAAAGGAAATATGCACGACAATGAAGTCTCACTGCCCCCCGGTCAAAAGGGCCATCTGAAAAAAGTGGAAAATCCAGAAAAGCAGGACAGGCCATGGAGAACTGGGAGCCTTCTTATGCTGATGGGCTGGATGTAAATTGCCAACAGCCACTCTGGAGAAGTGTATGGTGTTTCCTGAAACATCTAAAAAACAAAGCAACAGAGCCTAGGGCACTTCCACTTATGGTCCTATTGATTAGGGAAATTAAAATCAAAAAGACACAGCCACCCCAAAGTTTGGGACAGCTCTGTTTCCAAGAACTTCGTTTACGGTACAAGTTCAATATCGCAGAACGCGAAAAATGGATAAAGAAGTTGTGGTACTTACGTACAATGCAATATCACTCAGCAATGAAATCTATGTCATCAGGCCCATAGCAGCATAATGAGTGGATTCAGGTATGATGATTCTAAGTGAAATAAGTCACACAGAAAAAGAAACATCATAAGATATCACTAATACACGGAATGTAAACTTGGCTACACAGGAACTGAATTACAAAGCATAATAGGGTCTCAAATGTAGAAAACCAACTTATGCTTGCTTAAGGGAAAGGTGAGTTGGGGTGCTACATAAAACCAGAGATTGAAATTAGCACAGATACCTTTCCATAAGCCAAATATGTAATAGACAAGAGCTACTGCTTGCTCAACGAAGTGGACTCAACACCCCATATTAAACGCCTAAGAATATACCTGACTAGTAAGAATCTTAAAACCTATGGATTTATATGTCTCCGAAAGAGAATCAAGCGTGTGTACAATGGCATAAACGCAGCAGTGATAGGATTGGTGAGGTTCGGTGAGCAAATGCAGACCCTTTGAAGTCATATTGCATGGTACCCATTCCATGGTTCTCACCTCTCCAGGTTTAAGGGATTCTTCCTTCAGCTAAAACATGCATGTGGAACCCAGAGTATGATCCACTGTGTGATAGGGAAACGTGTTCAAATGTGTCTCAGTTTTCGTCCCCTGGTACTCGGGTGCAACATTCCAGACGCTTTACTAACACTCTCCCCACTTAGAGAGTCAGTGCCTTTAACCTCCTGTTTGGCCCAGTTTGCAAATTCTGCGAAAAATGAACAGGAATAGGGAGAACCAATGAGAGACTAGCTGGAGGTGTCTGGACAGGCAAATTTAACTCTCATTTCCCACCAGGAAGAGGAATTAACCAAAGGCTCAGCGAGCCATGCCGGAACCACACTAGGGCCTGAAGCAATCCTGCGGTGTTGAGGCCAGCTCACAAGAAAGCGAGTTGAAGAAAGGAGCTCAGGGGCACTGTCATTCACAAACCTGCAGAGTTCTAAATGACAGCTATCGTCCAAAAATATATTGAAATAAGTCTGCCAAGAGGACTTGAAGGCGGGGCAGAATTGCAGGAAACCGATTTCAGGAGGTAGACTGGAATTGCATGTAAAGCATAGGAAAAGAGGCAGAACGTCCACAATGATGCACTTGGCCAAAAAGGGCGTATGCGTTTTTTCCTGAATATATTCAGGAAAAAACGCATAAGGCCTTTTTGGCCAACCAAGCAAGCTTGCAAAGAAAATCTGCACTACAATGAAGTCTCACTGCCCCCCGGTCAAAAGGGCCATCTGAAAAAAGTGTAAAATCCAGAAAGGCAGGACAGGCCATGGAGAACTGGGAGCCTAGTTAGGCTGATGGGCGGGATGTAAATTGCCAACAGCCACTCTGGAGAAGTGTATGGTGTTTCCTGAAACATCCAAAAAACAAAGCAACAGAGCCTAGGGCACTTCCACATATGGTCCTATAGCTTAGGGAAATTAAAATCAAAAAGACACAGCCACCCCAAAGTTTGGGACGGCTCTGTTTACAAGAACCTCGTTTACGGTACAAGTTCAATATCACAGAAAGCGAAAAATGGATAAAGTAGTTGTGGTACTAACGAACAATGCAATATCACTCAGCAATGAAATCTATGTCATCAGGCCCATAGCAGCATAATGAGTGGATTCAGGTACGATGATTCTAAGTGAAATAAGTCACACAGAAAAAGAAACATCATAAGATATCACTAATACACGGAATGTAAACTTGGCTACACAGGAACTGAATTACAAAACAGAATAGGGTCTCAAATGTAGAAAACCAACTTATGCTTGCTTAAGGGGAAAGGTGAGTTGGGGTGCTGCATAAAACCAGAGATTGAAATTAGCACAGATACCTTTCCATAAGCCAAATATGTAATAGACAAGAGCTACTGCTTGCTCAACGAAGTGGACTCAACACCCCATATTAAACGCCTAAGAATATACCTGACTAGTAAGAATCTTAAAACCTATGGATTTATATGTCTCCGAAAGAGAATCAAGCGTGTGTACAGCGGCATAAACGCAGCAGTGATAGGATTGGTGAGGTTCGGTGAGCAAATGCAGACCCTTTGAAGTCATATTGCATGGTACCCATTCCATGGGTCTCAACTCTCCAGGTTTAAGGGATTCTTCCTTCAGCTAAAACATGCATGTGGAACCCAGAGTATGATCCACCGTGTGATCGGGAAACGTGTTCAAATGTGTCTCAGTTTTCGTCCCCTGGTACTCGGGTGCAACATTTCAGACGCTTTACTAACACTCTCCCCACTTGGAGAGTCAGTGCCTTTAACCTCCTGTTTGGCCCATTTTGCAATTTCTGCGGAAAATGAACAGGAATAGGGAGAACAAATGAGAGACTAGCTGGAGGTGTCTGGACGGGCAATTTTAACTCTCATTTCCCACCAGGAAGAGGAATTAACCAAAGGCTCAGTGAGCCATGCCGAAACCACACTAGGGCCTGAAGCAATCTTGCGCTGTTGCGGCCAGCTCACAAGAAAGCGAGTTGAAGAAAGGAGCTCAGGAGCACTGTAATTCACAAACCTGCAGAGTTATAAATGACAGCTATCGTTGAAAAATATATTGAAGTAAGGCTGCCAAGAGGACTTGAAAGCAGGGCAGAATTGCAGGAAACCGATTTCAGGAGGTAGTCTGGAATTGCATGTATAGCATAGGAAAAGAGGCAGAACGTCCACAATGATGCACTTGGCCAAAAAGGGCGTATGCGTTTTTTCCTGAATATATTCAGGAAAAAACGCATACGCCCTTTTTGGCCAACCACGCAAGCTTGCAAAGGAAATATGCACGACAATGAAGTCTCACTGCCCCCCGGTCAAAAGGGCCATCTGAAAAAAGTGGAAAATCCAGAAAAGCAGGACAGGCCATGGAGAACTGGGAGCCTTCTTATGCTGATGGGCTGGATGTAAATTGCCAACAGCCACTCTGGAGAAGTGTATGGTGTTTCCTGAAACATCTAAAAAACAAAGCAACAGAGCCTAGGGCACTTCCACTTATGGTCCTATTGATTAGGGAAATTAAAATCAAAAAGACACAGCCACCCCAAAGTTTGGGACAGCTCTGTTTACAAGAACTTCGTTTACGGTACAAGTTCAATATCGCAGAACGCGAAAAATGGATAAAGAAGTTGTGGTACTTACATACAATGCAATATCACTCAGCAATGAAATCTATGTCATCAGGCCCATAGCAGCATAATGAGTGGATTCAGGTATGATGATTCTAAGTGAAATAAGTCACACAGAAAGAGAAACATCATAAGATATCACTAATACACGGAATGTAAACTTGGCTACACAGGAACTGAATTACAAAGCATAATAGGGTCTCAAATGTAGAAAACCAACTTATGCTTGCTTAAGGGAAAGGTGAGTTGGGGTGCTACATAAAACCAGAGATTGAAATTAGCACAGATACCTTTCCATAAGCCAAATATGTAATAGACAAGAGCTACTGCTTGCTCAACGAAGTGGACTCAACACCCCATATTAAACGCCTAAGAATATACCTGACTAGTAAGAATCTTAAAACCTATGGATTTATATGTCTCCGAAAGAGAATCAAGCATGTGTACAATGGCATAAACGCAGCAGTGATAGGATTGGTGAGGTTCGGTGAGCAAATGCAGACCCTTTGAAGTCATATTGCATGGTACCCATTCCATGGTTCTCACCTCTCCAGGTTTAAGGGATTCTTCCTTCAGCTAAAACATGCATGTGGAACCCAGAGTATGATCCACTGTGTGATAGGGAAACGTGTTCAAATGTGTCTCAGTTTTCGTCCCCTGGTACTCGGGTGCAACATTCCAGATGCTTTACTAACACTCTCCCCACTTGGAGAGTCAGTGCCTTTAACCTCCTGTTTGGCCCAGTTTGCAATTTCTGCGGAAAATGAACAGGAATAGGGAGAACCAATGAGAGACTAGCTGGAGGTGTCTGGACGGGCAATTTTAACTCTCATTTCCCACCAGGAAGAGGAATTAACCAAAGGCTCAGCGAGCCATGCCGGAACCACACTAGGGCCTGAAGCAATCCTGCGGTGTTGCGGCCAGCTCACAAGAAAGCGAGTTGAAGAAAGGAGCTCAGGGGCACTGTAATTCGCAAACCTGCAGAGTTATAAATGACAGCTATCGTCCAAAAATATATTGAAGTAAGGCTGCCAAGAGGACTTGAAAGCAGGGCAGAATTGCAGGAAACCGATTTCAGGAGGTAGACTGGAATTGCATGTAAAGCATAGGAAAAGAGGCAGAACGTTCACAATGATGCACTTGGCCAAAAAGGGCGTATGCGTTTTTTCCTGAATATATTCAGGAAAAAACGCATACGCCCTTTTTGGCCAACCAAGCAAGCTTGCAAAGGAAATCTGCACTACAATGAAGTCTCACTGCCCCCCGGTCAAAAGGGCCATCTGAAAAAAGTGTAAAATCCAGAAAGGCAGGACAGGCCATGGAGAACTGGGAGCCTAGTTAGACTGATGGGCGGAATGTAAATTGCCAACAGCCACTCTGGAGAAGTGTATGGTGTTTCCTGAAACATCTAAAAAACAAAGCAACAGAGCCTAGGGCACTTCCACTTATGGTCCTATAGCTTAGGGAAATTAAAATCAAAAAGACACAGCCACCCCAAAGTTTGGGATGGCTCTGTTTACAAGAACCTCGTTTACGGTACAAGTTCAATATCACAGAAAGCGAAAAATGGATAAAGAAGTTGTGGTACTTAGGTACAATGCAATATCACTCAGCAATGAAATCTATGTCATCAGGCCCATAGCAGCATAATGAGTGGATTCAGGTATGATGATTCTAAGTGAAATAAGTCACACAGAAAAAGAAACATCATAAGATATCACTAATACACGGAATGTAAACTTGGCTACACAGGAACTGAATTACAAAACAGAATAGGGTCTCAAATGTAGAAAACCAACTTATGCTTGCTTAAGGGAAAGGTGAGTTGGGGTGCTACATAAAACCAGAGATTGAAATTAGCCCAGATACCTTTCCATAAGCCAAATATGTAATAGACAAGAGCTACTGCTTGCTCAACGAAGTGGACTCAACACCCCATATTAAACGCCTAAGAATATACCTGACTAGTAAGAATCTTAAAACCTATGGATTTATATGTCTCCGAAAGAGAATAAAGCGTGTGTACAGCAGCATAAACGCAGCAGTGATAGGATTGGTGAGGTTCGGTGAGCAAATGCAGACCCTTTGAAGTCATATTGCATGGTACCCATTCCATGGTTCTCAACTCTCCAGGTTTAAGGGATTCTTCCTTCAGCTAAAACATGCATGTGGAACCCAGAGTATGATCCACCATGTGATAGGGAAACGTGTTCAAATGTGTCTCAGTTTTCGTCCCCTGGTACTCGGGTGCAACATTCCAGACGCTTTACTAACACTCTCCCCACTTGGAGAGTCAGTGCCTTTAACCTCCTGTTTGGCCCACTTTGCAAATTCTGCGACAAATGAACAGGAATAGGGAGAACCAATGAGAGACTAGCTGGAGGTGTCTGGACGGGCAAATTTAACTCTCATTTCCCACCAGGAAGAGGAATTAACCAAAGGCTCAGCGAGCCATGCCGGAACCACACTAGGGCCTGAAGCAATCCTGCGGTGTTGCGGACACCTCACAAGAAAGCGAGTTGAAGAAAGGAGCTCAGGGGCACTGTCATTCACAAACCTGCAGAGTTATAAATGACAGCTATCGTCCAAAAATATATTGAAGTAAGGCTGCCAAGAGGACTTGAAAGCAGGGCAGAATTGCAGGAAACCGATTTCAGGAGGTAGACTGGAATTGCATGAAAAGCATAGGACAAGAGGCAGAACGTCCACAATGATGCACTTGGCCAAAAAGTGCGTATGCGTTTTTTCCTGAATATATTCAGGAAAAAACGCATACGCCCTTTTTGGCCAACCAAGCAAGCTTGCAAAGGAAATCTGCACTACAATGAAGTCTCACTGCCCCCCGGTCAAAAGGGCCATCTGAAAAAAGTGTAAAATCCAGAAAGGCAGGACAGGCCATGGAGAACTGGGAGCCTAGTTAGACTGATGGGCGGAATGTAAATTGCCAACAGCCACTCTGGAGAAGTGTATGGTGTTTCCTGAAACATCTAAAAAACAAAGCAACAGAGCCTAGGGCACTTCCACTTATGGTCCTATAGCTTAGGGAAATTAAAATCAAAAAGACACAGCCACCCCAAAGTTTGGGACGGCTCTGTTTACAAGAACCTCGTTTACGGTACAAGTTCAATATCACAGAATGCGAAACATGGATAAAGAAGTTGTGGTACTTAGGTACAATGCAATATCACTCAGCAATGAAATCTATGTCATCAGGCCCATAGCGGCATAATGAGTGGATTCAGGTATGATGATTCTAAGTGAAATAAGTCACACAGAAAAAGAAACATCATAAGATATCGCTAATACACGGAATGTAAACTTGGCTACACAGGAACTGAATTACAAAACAGAATAGGGTCTCAAATGTAGAAAACCAACTTATGCTTGCTTAAGGGAAAGGTGAGTTGGGGTGCTACATAAAACCAGAGATTGAAATTAGCACAGATACCTTTCCATAAGCCAAATATGTAATAGACAAGAGCTCCTGCTTGCTCAACGAAGTGGACTCAACACCCCATATTAAACGCTTAAGAATATACCTGACTAGTAAGAATCTTAAAACCTATGGATTTATATGTCTCCGAAAGAGAATCAAGCGTGTGTACAGCGGCATAAACGCAGCAGTGATAGGATTGGTGAGGTTCGGTGAGCAAATGCAGACCCTTTGAAGTCATATTGCATGGTACCCATTCCATGGTTCTCAACTCTCCAGGTTTAAGGGATTCTTCCTTCAGCTAAAACATGCATGTGGAACCCAGAGTATGATCCACCGTGTGATAGGGAAACGTGTTCAAAAGTGTCTCAGTTTTCGTCCCCTGGTACTCGGGTGCAACATTCCAGACGCTTTACTAACACTCTCCCCACTTGGAGAGTCAGTGCCTTTAACCTCCTGTTTGGCCCAGTTTGCAAATCCTGCGAAAAATGAACAGGAATAGGGAGAACCAATGAGAGACTAGCTGGAGGTGTCTGGACGGGCAAATTTAACTCTCATTTCCCACCAGGAAGAGGAATTAACCAAAGGCTCAGCGAGCCATGCCGGAACCACACTAGGGCCTGAAGCAATCCTGCGGTGTTGCGGCCACCTCACAAGAAAGCGAGTTGAAGAAAGGAGCTCAGGGGCACTGTCATTCACAAACCTGCAGAGTTATAAATGACAGCTATCGTCCAAAAATATATTGAAGTAAGGCTGCCAAGAGGACTTGAAAGCAGGGCAGAATTGCAGGAAACCGATTTCAGGAGGTAGACTGGAATTGCATGTAAAGCATAGGACAAGAGGCAGAACGTCCACAATGATGCACTTGGCCAAAAAGGGCGTATGTGTTTTTTCCTGAATATATTCAGGAAAAAACGCATACGCCCTTTTTGGCCAACCAAGCAAGCTTGCAAAGGAAATCTGCACTACAATGAAGTCTCACTGCCCCCCGGTCAAAAGGGCCATCTGAAAAAAGTGTAAAATCCAGAAAGGCAGGACAGGCCATGGAGAACTGGGAGCCTAGTTAGGCTGATGGGCGGGATGTAAATTGCCAACAGCCACCCTGGGGAAGTGTATGGTGTTTCCTGAAACATCTAAAAAACAAAGCAACAGAGCCTAGGGCACTTCCACTTATGGTCCTATAGCTTAGGGAAATTAAAATCAAAAAGACACAGCCACCCCAAAGTTTGGGACGGCTCTGTTTACAAGAACCTCGTTTAGAGTACAAGTTCAATATCACAGAAAGCGAAAAATGGATAAAGAAGTTGTGGTACTTAGGTACAATGCAATATCACTCAGCAATGAAATCTATGTCATCAGGCCCATAGCAGCATAATGAGTGGATTCAGGTACGATGATTCTAAGTGAAATAAGTCACACAGAAAAAGAAACATCATAAGATATCACTAATACACGGAATGTAAACTTGGCTACACAGGAACTGAATTACAAAACAGAATAGGGTCTCAAATGTAGAAAACCAACTTATGCTTGCTTAAGGGGAAAGGTGAGTTGGGGTGCTGCATAAAACCAGAGATTGAAATTAGCACAGATACCTTTCCATAAGCCAAATATGTAATAGACAAGAGCTACTGCTTGCTCAACGAAGTGGACTCAACACCCCATATTAAACGCCTAAGAATATACCTGACTAGTAAGAATCTTAAAACCTTTGGATTTATATGTCTCCGAAAGAGAATCAAGCGTGTGTACAGCGGCATAAACGCAGCAGTGATAGGATTGGTGAGGTTCGGTGAGCAAATGCAGACCCTTTGAAGTCATATTGCATGGTACCCATTCCATGGTTCTCAACTCTCCAGGTTTAAGGGATTCTTCCCTCAGCTAAAACATGCATGTGGAACCCAGAGTATGATCCACCGTGTGATAGGGAAACGTGTTCAAATGTGTCTCAGTTTTTGTCCCCTGGTACTCGGGTGCAACATTCCAGACGCTTTACTAACACTCTCCCCACTTGGAGAGTCAGTGCCTTTAACCTCCTGTTTGGCCCAGTTTGCAATTTCTGCGGAAAATGAACAGGAATAGGGAGAACCAATGAGAGACTAGCTGGAGGTGTCTGGACGGGCAAATTTAACTCTCATTTCCCACCAGGAAGAGGAATTAACCAAAGGCTCAGCGAGCCATGCCGGAACCACACTAGGGCCTGAAGCAATCCTGCGGTGTTGCGGCCAGCTCACAAGAAAGCGAGTTGAAGAAAGGAGCTCAGGGGCTCTGTCATTCACAAATCTGCAGAGTTCTAAATGACAGCTATCGTCCAAAAATATATTGAAGTAAGGCTGCCAAGAGGACTTGAAAGCGGGGCAGAATTGCAGGAAACCGATTTCAGGAGGTAGACTGGAATTGCATGTAAAGCATAGGACAAGAGGCAGAACGTCCACAATGATGCACTTGGCCAAAAAGGGCGTATGCGTTTTTTCCTGAATATATTCAGGAAAAAACGCATACGCCCTTTTTGGCCAACCAAGCAAGCTTGCAAAGGAAATCTGCACTACAATGAAGTCTCACTGCCCCCCGGTCAAAAGGGCCATCTGAAAAAAGTGTAAATTCCAGAAAGGCAGGACAGGCCATGGAGAACTGGGAGCCTAGTTAGGCTGATGGGCGGGATGTAAATTGCCAACAGCCACTCTGGAGAAGTGTATGGTGTTTCCTGAAACATCTAAAAAACAAAGCAACAGAGCCTAGGGCACTTCCACTTATGGTCCTATAGCTTAGGGAAATTAAAATCAAAAAGACACAGCCACCCCAAATTTTGGGACGGCTCTGTTTACAAGAACCTCGTTTACAGTACAAGTTCAATATCACAGAAAGCGAAAAATGGATAAAGTAGTTGTGGTACTAACGAACAATGCAATATCACTCAGCAATGAAATCTATGTCATCAGGCCCATAGCAGCATAATGAGTGGATTCAGGTATGATGATTCTAAGTGAAATAAGTCACACAGAAAAAGAAACATCATAAGATATCACTAATACACGGAATATAAACTTGGCTACACAGGAATTGAATTACAAAACAGAATAGGGTCTGAAATGTAGAAAACCAACTTATGCTTGCTTAAGGGGAAAGGTGAGTTGGGGTGTTGCATAAAACCAGAGATTGAAATTAGCACAGATACCTTTCCATAAGCCAAATATGTAATAGACAAGAGCTACTGCTTGCTCAACGAAGTGGACTCAACACCCCATATTAAACGCCTAAGAATATACCTGACTAGTAAGAATCTTAAAACCTATGGATTTATATGTCTCCGAAAGAGAATCAAGCGTGTGTACAATGGCATAAACGCAGCAGTGATAGGATTGGTGAGGTTCGGTGAGCAAATGCAGACCCTTTGAAGTCATATTGCATGGTACCCATTCCATGGGTCTCAACTCTCCAGGTTTAAGGGATTCTTCCTTCAGCTAAAACATGCATGTGGAACCCAGAGTATGATCCACCGTGTGATCGGGAAACGTGTTCAAATGTGTCTCAGTTTTCGTCCCCTGGTACTCGGGTGCAACATTTCAGACGCTTTACTAACACTCTCCCCACTTGGAGAGTCAGTGCCTTTAACCTCCTGTTTGGCCCAGTTTGCAATTTCTGCGGAAAATGAACAGGAATAGGGAGAACAAATGAGAGACTAGCTGGAGGTGTCTGGACGGGCAATTTTAACTCTCATTTCCCACCAGGAAGAGGAATTAACCAAAGGCTCAGCGAGCCATGCCGAAACCACACTAGGGCCTGAAGCAATCTTGCGCTGTTGCGGCCAGCTCACAAGAAAGCGAGTTGAAGAAAGGAGCTCAGGAGCACTGTAATTCACAAACCTGCAGAGTTATAAATGACAGCTATCGTTGAAAAATATATTGAAGTAAGGCTGCCAAGAGGACTTGAAAGCAGGGCAGAATTGCAGGAAACCGATTTCAGGAGGTAGTCTGGAATTGCATGTATAGCATAGGAAAAGAGGCAGAACGTCCACAATGATGCACTTGGCCAAAAATGGCGTATGCGTTTTTTCCTGAATATATTCAGGAAAAAACACATACGCCCTTTTTGGCCAACCAGGCAAGCTTGCAAAGGAAATATGCACGACAATGAAGTCTCACTGCCCCCCGGTCAAAAGGGCCATCTGAAAAAAGTGGAAAATCCAGAAAAGCAGGACAGGCCATGGAGAACTGGGAGCCTTCTTATGCTGATGGGCTGGATGTAAATTGCCAACAGCCACTCTGGAGAAGTGTATGGTGTTTCCTGAAACATCTAAAAAACAAAGCAACGGAGCCTAGGGCACTTCCACTTATGGTCCTATTGATTAGGGAAATTAAAATCAAAAAGACACAGCCACCCCAAAGTTTGGGACAGCTCTGTTTCCAAGAACTTCGTTTACGGTACAAGTTCAATATCGCAGAACGAGAAAAATGGATAAAGAAGTTGTGGTACTTACGTACAATGCAATATCACTCAGCAATGAAATCTATGTCATCAGGCCCATAGCAGCATAATGAGTGGATTCAGGTATGATGATTCTAAGTGAAATAAGTCACACAGAAAAAGAAACATCATAAGATATCACTAATACACGGAATGTAAACTTGGCTACACAGGAACTGAATTACAAAGCAGAATAGGGTCTCAAATGTAGAAAACCAACTTATGCTTGCTTAAGGGAAAGGTGAGTTGGGGTGCTACATAAAACCAGAGATTGAAATTAGCCCAGATACCTTTCCATAAGCCAAATATGTAATAGACAAGAGCTACTGCTTGCTCAACGAAGTGGACTCAACACCCCATATTAAACGCCTAAGAATATACCTGACTAGTAAGAATCTTAAAACCTATGGATTTATATGTCTCCGAAAGAGAATCAAGCGTGTGTACAATGGCATAAACGCAGCAGTGATAGGATTGGTGAGGTTCGGTGAGCAAATGCAGACCCTTTGAAGTCATATTGCATGGTACCCATTCCATGGTTCTCACCTCTCCAGGTTTAAGGGATTCTTCCTTCAGCTAAAACATGCATGTGGAACCCAGAGTATGATCCACTGTGTGATAGGGAAACGTGTTCAAATGTGTCTCAGTTTTCGTCCCCTGGTACTCGGGTGCAACATTCCAGACGCTTTACTAACACTCTCCCCACTTAGAGAGTCAGTGCCTTTAACCTCCTGTTTGGCCCAGTTTGCAAATTCTGCGAAAAATGAACAGGAATAGGGAGAACCAATGAGAGACTAGCTGGAGGTGTCTGGACAGGCAAATTTAACTCTCATTTCCCACCAGGAAGAGGAATTAACCAAAGGCTCAGCGAGCCATGCCGGAACCACACTAGGGCCTGAAGCAATCCTGCGGTGTTGCGGCCAGCTCACAAGAAAGCGAGTTGAAGAAAGGAGCTCAGGGGCACTGTCATTCACAAACCTGCAGAGTTCTAAATGACAGCTATCGTCCAAAAATATATTGAAATAAGTCTGCCAAGAGGACTTGAATGCGGGGCAGAATTGCAGGAAACCGATTTCAGGAGGTAGACTGGAATTGCATGTAAAGCATAGGAAAAGAGGCAGAACGTCCACAATGATGCACTTGGCCAAAAAGGGCGTATGCGTTTTTTCCTGAATATATTCAGGAAAAAACGCATAAGGCCTTTTTGGCCAACCAAGCAAGCTTGCAAAGAAAATCTGCACTACAATGAAGTCTCACTGCCCCCCGGTCAAAAGGGCCATCTGAAAAAAGTGTAAAATCCAGAAAGGCAGGACAGGCCATGGAGAACTGGGAGCCTAGTTAGGCTGATGGGCGGGATGTAAATTGCCAACAGCCACTCTGGAGAAGTGTATGGTGTTTCCTGAAACATCCAAAAAACAAAGCAACAGAGCCTAGGGCACTTCCACATATGGTCCTATAGCTTAGGGAAATTAAAATCAAAAAGACACAGCCACCCCAAAGTTTGGGACGGCTCTGTTTACAAGAACCTCGTTTACGGTACAAGTTCAATATCACAGAAAGCGAAAAATGGATAAAGTAGTTGTGGTAGTAACGAACAATGCAATATCACTCAGCAATGAAATCTATGTCATCAGGCCCATAGCAGCATAATGAGTGGATTCAGGTACGATGATTCTAAGTGAAATAAGTCACACAGAAAAAGAAACATCATAAGATATGACTAATACACGGAATGTAAACTTGGCTACACAGGAACTGAATTACAAAACAGAATAGGGTCTCAAATGTAGAAAACCAACTTATGCTTGCTTAAGGGGAAAGGTGAGTTGGGGTGCTGCATAAAACCAGAGATTGAAATTAGCACAGATACCTTTCCATAAGCCAAATATGTAATAGACAAGAGCTACTGCTTGCTCAACGAAGTGGACTCAACACCCCATATTAAACGCCTAAGAATATACCTGACTAGTAAGAATCTTAAAACCTATGGATTTATATGTCTCCGAAAGAGAATCAAGCGTGTGTACAGCGGCATAAACGCAGCAGTGATAGGATTGGTGAGGTTCGGTGAGCAAATGCAGACCCTTTGAAGTCATATTGCATGGTACCCATTCCATGGGTCTCAACTCTCCAGGTTTAAGGGATTCTTCCTTCAGCTAAAACATGCATGTGGAACCCAGAGTATGATCCACCGTGTGATCGGGAAACGTGTTCAAATGTGTCTCAGTTTTCGTCCCCTGGTACTCGGGTGCAACATTTCAGACGCTTTACTAACACTCTCCCCACTTGGAGAGTCAGTGCCTTTAACCTCCTGTTTGGCCCAGTTTGCAATTTCTGCGGAAAATGAACAGGAATAGGGAGAACAAATGAGAGACTAGCTGGAGGTGTCTGGACGGGCAATTTTAACTCTCATTTCCCACCAGGAAGAGGAATTAACCAAAGGCTCAGCGAGCCATGCCGAAACCACACTAGGGCCTGAAGCAATCTTGCGCTGTTGCGGCCAGCTCACAAGAAAGCGAGTTGAAGAAAGGAGCTCAGGAGCACTGTAATTCACAAACCTGCAGAGTTATAAATGACAGCTATCGTCCAAAAATATATTGAAGTAAGGCTGCCAAGAGGACTTGAAAGCAGGGCAGAATTGCAGGAAACCGATTTCAGGAGGTAGACTGGAATTGCATGTATAGCATAGGAAAAGAGGCAGAACGTCCACAATGATGCACTTGGCCAAAAAGGGCGTATGCGTTTTTTCCTGAATATATTCAGGAAAAAACGCATAAGGCCTTTTTGGCCAACCATGCAAGCTTGCAAAGGAAATATGCACGACAATGAAGTCTCACTGCCCCCCGGTCAAAAGGGCCATCTGAAAAAAGTGGAAAATCCAGAAAAGCAGGACAGGCCATGGAGAACTGGGAGCCTTCTTATGCTGATGGGCTGGATGTAAATTGCCAACAGCCACTCTGGAGAAGTGTATGGTGTTTCCTGAAACATCTAAAAAACAAAGCAACAGAGCCTAGGGCACTTCCACTTATGGTCCTATTGATTAGGGAAATTAAAATCAAAAAGACACAGCCACCCCAAAGTTTGGGACAGCTCTGTTTCCAAGAACCTCGTTTACGGTACAAGTTCAATATCGCAGAACGCGAAAAATGGATAAAGAAGTTGTGGTACTTACTTACAATGCAATATCACTCAGCAATGAAATCTATGTCATCAGGCCAGTAGCAGCATAATGAGTGGATTCAGGTATGATGATTCTAAGTGAAATAAGTCACACAGAAAAAGAAACATCATAAGATGTCACTAATACATGGCAGGTAAACTTGGCTACACAGGACCTGAATTACAAAACAGAATAGGGTCTCAAATGTAGAAAACCAACTTATGCTTGCTTAAGGGGAAAGGTGAGTTGGGGTGCTGCATAAAACCAGAGATTGAAATTAGCACAGATACCTTTCCATAAGCCAAATATGTAATAGACAAGAGCTACTGCTTGCTCAACGAAGTGGACTCAACACCCCATATTAAACGCCTAAGAATATACCTGACTAGTAAGAATCTTAAAACCTATGGATTTATACGTGTCCGAAAGAGAATCAAGCGTGTGTACAGCGGCATAAACGCAGCAGTGATAGGATTGGTGAGGTTCGGTGAGCAAATGCAGATCCTTTGAAGTCATATTGCATGGTACCCATTCCATGGGTCTCAACTCTCCAGCTTTAAGGGATTCTTCCTTCAGCTAAAACATGCATGTGGAACCCAGAGTATGATCCACCGTGTGATAGGGAAACGTGTTCAAATGTGTCTCAGTTTTCGTCCCCTGGTACTCGGGTGCAACATTCCAGACGCTTTACTAACACTCTCCCCACTTGGAGAGTCAGTGCCTTTAACCTCCTGTTTGGCCCACTTTGCAAATTCTGCGAAAAATGAACAGGAATAGGGAGAACCAATGAGAGACTAGCTGGAGGTGTCTGGACGGGCAAATTTAACTCTCATTTCCCACCAGGAAGAGGAATTAACCAAAGGCTCAGCGAGCCATGCCGGAACCACACTAGGGCCTGAAGCAATCCTGCGGTGTTGCGGCCACCTCACAAGAAAGCGAGTTGAAGAAAGGAGCTCAGGGGCACTGTCATTCACAAACCTGCAGAGTTATAAATGACAGCTATCGTCCAAAAATATATTGAAGTAAGGCTGCCAAGAGGACTTGAAAGCAGGGCAGAATTGCAGGAAACCGATTTCAGGAGGTAGACTGGAATTGCATGTAAAGCATAGGACAAGAGGCAGAACGTCCACAATGATGCACTTTGCCAAAAAGTGCGTATGCGTTTTTTCCTGAATATATTCAGGAAAAAACGCATACGCCCTTTTTGGCCAACCAAGCAAGCTTGCAAAGGAAATCTGCACTACAATGAAGTCTCACTGCCCCCCGGTCAAAAGGGCCATCTGAAAAATGTTTAAAA
Source organism: Grampus griseus (assembly GCF_964374135.1). Taxonomy (NCBI): domain Eukaryota; kingdom Metazoa; phylum Chordata; class Mammalia; order Artiodactyla; family Delphinidae; genus Grampus; species Grampus griseus. The sequence goes on along the minus strand of NW_028133231.1, from coordinate 85,475 downwards.
TCCAGAAAGGCAGGACAGGCCATGGAGAACTGGGAGCCTAGTTAGACTGATGGGCGGAATGTAAATTGCCAACAGCCACTCTGGAGAAGTGTATGGTGTTTCCTGAAACATCTAAAAAACAAAGCAACAGAGCCTAGGGCACTTCCACTTATGGTCCTATAGCTTAGGGAAATTAAAATCAAAAAGACACAGCCACCCCAAAGTTTGGGATGGCTCTGTTTACAAGAACCTCGTTTACGGTACAAGTTCAATATCACAGAAAGCGAAAAATGGATAAAGAAGTTGTGGTACTTAGGTACAATGCAATATCACTCAGCAATGAAATCTATGTCATCAGGCCCATAGCAGCATAATGAGTGGATTCAGGTATGATGATTCTAAGTGAAATAAGTCACACAGAAAAAGAAACATCATAAGATATCACTAATACACGGAATGTAAACTTGGCTACACAGGAACTGAATTACAAAACAGAATAGGGTCTCAAATGTAGAAAACCAACTTATGCTTGCTTAAGGGAAAGGTGAGTTGGGGTGCTACATAAAACCAGAGATTGAAATTAGCCCAGATACCTTTCCATAAGCGAAATATGTAATAGACAAGAGCTACTGCTTGCTCAACGAAGTGGACTCAACACCCCATATTAAACGCCTAAGAATACACCTGACTAGTAAGAATCTTAAAACCTATGGATTTATATGTCTCCGAAAGAGAATAAAGCGTGTGTACAGCAGCATAAACGCAGCAGTGATAGGATTGGTGAGGTTCGGTGAGCAAATGCAGACCCTTTGAAGTCATATTGCATGGTACCCATTCCATGGTTCTCAACTCTCCAGGTTTAAGGGATTCTTCCTTCAGCTAAAACATGCATGTGGAACCCAGAGTATGATCCACCATGTGATAGGGAAACGTGTTCAAATGTGTCTCAGTTTTCGTCCCCTGGTACTCGGGTGCAACATTCCAGACGCTTTACTAACACTCTCCCCACTTGGAGAGTCAGTGCCTTTAACCTCCTGTTTGGCCCACTTTGCAAATTCTGCGAAAAATGAACAGGAATAGGGAGAACCAATGAGAGACTAGCTGGAGGTGTCTGGACGGGCAAATTTAACTCTCATTTCCCACCAGGAAGAGGAATTAACCAAAGGCTCAGCGAGCCATGCCGGAACCACACTAGGGCCTGAAACAATCCTGCGGTGTTGCGGACACCTCACAAGAAAGCGAGTTGAAGAAAGGAGCTCAGGGGCACTGTCATTAACAAACCTGCAGAGTTATAAATGACAGCTATCGTCCAAAAATATATTGAAGTAAGGCTGCCAAGAGGACTTGAAAGCAGGGCAGAATTGCAGGAAACCGATTTCAGGAGGTAGACTGGAATTGCATGAAAAGCATAGGACAAGAGGCAGAACGTCCACAATGATGCACTTGGCCAAAAAGGGCGTATGCGTTTTTTCCTGAATATATTCAGGAAAAAACGCATACGCCCTTTTTGGCCAACCAAGCAAGCTTGCAAAGGAAATCTGCACTACAATGAAGTCTCACTGCCCCCCGGTCAAAAGGGCCATCTGAAAAAAGTGTAAAATCCAGAAAGGCAGGACAGGCCATGGAGAACTGGGAGCCTAGTTAGACTGATGGGCGGAATGTAAATTGCCAACAGCCACTCTGGAGAAGTGTATGGTGTTTCCTGAAACATCTAAAAAACAAAGCAACAGAGCCTAGGGCACTTCCACTTATGGTCCTATAGCTTAGGGAAATTAAAATCAAAAAGACACAGCCACCCCAAAGTTTGGGATGGCTCTGTTTACAAGAACCTCGTTTACGGTACAAGTTCAATATCACAGAAAGCGAAAAATGGATAAAGAAGTTGTGGTACTTAGGTACAATGCAATATCACTCAGCAATGAAATCTATGTCATCAGGCCCATAGCAGCATAATGAGTGGATTCAGGTATGATGATTCTAAGTGAAATAAGTCACACAGAAAAAGAAACATCATAAGATATCACTAATACACGGAATGTAAACTTGGCTACACAGGAACTGAATTACAAAACAGAATAGGGTCTCAAATGTAGAAAACCAACTTATGCTTGCTTAAGGGAAAGGTGAGTTGGGGTGCTACATAAAACCAGAGATTGAAATTAGCCCAGATACCTTTCCATAAGCCAAATATGTAATAGACAAGAGCTACTGCTTGCTCAACGAAGTGGACTCAACACCCCATATTAAACGCCTAAGAATATACCTGACTAGTAAGAATCTTAAAACCTATGGATTTATATGTCTCCGAAAGAGAATCAAGCGTGTGTACAGCGGCATAAACGCAGCAGTGATAGGATTGGTGAGGTTCGGTGAGCAAATGCAGACCCTTTGAAGTCATATTGCATGGTACCCATTCCATGGTTCTCAACTCTCCAGGTTTAAGGGATTCTTCCTTCAGCTAAAACATGCATGTGGAACCCAGAGTATGATCCACCGTGTGATAGGGAAACGTGTTCAAAAGTGTCTCAGTTTTCGTCCCCTGGTACTCGGGTGCAATATTCCAGACGCTTTACTAACACTCTCCCCACTTGGAGAGTCAGTGCCTTTAACCTCCTGTTTGGCCCAGTTTGCAAATCCTGCGAAAAATGAACAGGAATAGGGAGAACCAATGAGAGACTAGCTGGAGGTGTCTGGACGGGCAAATTTAACTCTCATTTCCCACCAGGAAGAGGAATTAACCAAAGGCTCAGCGAGCCATGCCGGAACCACACTAGGGCCTGAAGCAATCCTGCGGTGTTGCGGCCACCTCACAAGAAAGCGAGTTGAAGAAAGGAGCTCAGGGGCACTGTCATTCACAAACCTGCAGAGTTATAAATGACAGCTATCGTCCAAAAATATATTGAAGTAAGGCTGCCAAGAGGACTTGAAAGCAGGGCAGAATTGCAGGAAACCGATTTCAGGAGGTAGACTGGAATTGCATGTAAAGCATAGGACAAGAGGCAGAACGTCCACAATGATGCACTTGGCCAAAAAGGGCGTATGCGTTTTTTCCTGAATATATTCAGGAAAAAACGCATACGCCCTTTTTGGCCAACCAAGCAAGCTTGCAAAGGAAATCTGCACTACAATGAAGTCTCACTGCCCCCCGGTCAAAAGGGCCATCTGAAAAAAGTGTAAAATCCAGAAAGGCAGGACAGGCCATGGAGAACTGGGAGCCTAGTTAGGCTGATGGGCGGGATGTAAATTGCCAACAGCCACCCTGGGGAAGTGTATGGTGTTTCCTGAAACATCTAAAAAACAAAGCAACAGAGCCTAGGGCACTTCCACTTATGGTCCTATAGCTTAGGGAAATTAAAATCAAAAAGACACAGCCACCCCAAAGTTTGGGACGGCTCTGTTTACAAGAACCTCGTTTACGGTACAAGTTCAATATCACAGAAAGCGAAAAATGGATAAAGAAGTTGAGGTACTTAGGTACAATGCAATATCACTCAGCAATGAAATCTATGTCATCAGGCCCATAGCAGCATAATGAGTGGATTCAGGTATGATGATTCTAAGTGAAATAAGTCACACAGAAAAAGAAACATCATAAGATATCACTAATACACGGAATGTAAACTTGGCAACACAGGAACTGAATTACAAAACAGAATAGGGTCTCAAATGTAGAAAACCAACTTATGCTTGCTTAAGGGAAAGGTGAGTTGGGGTGCTACATAAAACCAGAGATTGAAATTAGCCCAGATACCTTTCCATAAGCCAAATATGTAATAGACAAGAGCTACTGCTTGCTCAACGAAGTGGACTCAACACCCCATATTAAACGCCTAAGAATATACCTGACTAGTAAGAATCTTAAAACCTATGGATTTATATGTCTCCGAAAGAGAATAAAGCGTGTGTACAGCAGCATAAACGCAGCAGTGATAGGATTGGTGAGGTTCGGTGAGCAAATGCAGACCCTTTGAAGTCATATTGCATGGTACCCATTCCATGGTTCTCAACTCTCCAGGTTTAAGGGATTCTTCCTTCAGCTAAAACATGCATGTGGAACCCAGAGTATGATCCACCATGTGATAGGGAAACGTGTTCAAATGTGTCTCAGTTTTCGTCCCCTGATACTCGGGTGCAACATTCCAGACGCTTTACTAACACTCTCCCCACTTGGAGAGTCAGTGCCTTTAACCTCCTGTTTGGCCCACTTTGCAAATTCTGCGAAAAATGAACAGGAATAGGGAGAACCAATGAGAGACTAGCTGGAGGTGTCTGGACGGGCAAATTTAACTCTCATTTCCCACCAGGAAGAGGAATTAACCAAAGGCTCAGCGAGCCATGCCGGAACCACACTAGGGCCTGAAGCAATCCTGCGGTGTTGCGGACACCTCACAAGAAAGCGAGTTGAAGAAAGGAGCTCAGGGGCACTGTCATTCACAAACCTGCAGAGTTATAAATGACAGCTATCGTCCAAAAATATATTGAAGTAAGGCTGCCAAGAGGACTTGAAAGCAGGGCAGAATTGCAGGAAACCGATTTCAGGAGGTAGACTGGAATTGCATGAAAAGCATAGGACAAGAGGCAGAACGTCCACAATGATGCACTTGGCCAAAAAGTGCGTATGCGTTTTTTCCTGAATATATTCAGGAAAAAACGCATACGCCCTTTTTGGCCAACCAAGCAAGCTTGCAAAGGAAATCTGCACTACAATGAAGTCTCACTGCCCCCCGGTCAAAAGGGCCATCTGAAAAAAGTGTAAAATCCAGAAAGGCAGGACAGGCCATGGAGAACTGGGAGCCTAGTTAGACTGATGGGCGGAATGTAAATTGCCAACAGCCACTCTGGAGAAGTGTATGGTGTTTCCTGAAACATCTAAAAAACAAAGCAACAGAGCCTAGGGCACTTCCACTTATGGTCCTATAGCTTAGGGAAATTAAAATCAAAAAGACACAGCCACCCCAAAGTTTGGGACGGCTCTGTTTACAAGAACCTCGTTTACGGTACAAGTTCAATATCACAGAATGCGAAACATGGATAAAGAAGTTGTGGTACTTAGGTACAATGCAATATCACTCAGCAATGAAATCTATGTCATCAGGCCCATAGCAGCATAATGAGTGGATTCAGGTATGATGATTCTAAGTGAAATAAGTCACACAGAAAAAGAAACATCATAAGATATCGCTAATACACGGAATGTAAACTTGGCTACACAGGAAATGAATTACAAAACAGAATAGGGTCTCAAATGTAGAAAACCAACTTATGCTTGCTTAAGGGAAAGGTGAGTTGGGGTGCTACATAAAACCAGAGATTGAAATTAGCACAGATACCTTTCCATAAGCCAAATATGTAATAGACAAGAGCTCCTGCTTGCTCAACGAAGTGGACTCAACACCCATTATTAAACACTTAAGAATATACCTGACTAGTAAGAATCTTAAAACCTATGGATTTATATGTCTCCGAAAGAGAATCAAGCGTGTGTACAGCGGCATAAACGCAGCAGTGATAGGATTGGTGAGGTTCGGTGAGCAAATGCAGACCCTTTGAAGTCATATTGCATGGTACCCATTCCATGGTTCTCAACTCTCCAGGTTTAAGGGATTCTTCCTTCAGCTAAAACATGCATGTGGAACCCAGAGTATGATCCACCGTGTGATAGGGAAACGTGTTCAAAAGTGTCTCAGTTTTCGTCCCCTGGTACTCGGGTGCAACATTCCAGACGCTTTACTAACACTCTCCCCACTTGGAGAGTCAGTGCCTTTAACCTCCTGTTTGGCCCAGTTTGCAAATCCTGCGAAAAATGAACAGGAATAGGGAGAACCAATGAGAGACTAGCTGGAGGTGTCTGGACGGGCAAATTTAACTCTCATTTCCCACCAGGAAGAGGAATTAACCAAAGGCTCAGCGAGCCATGCCGGAACCACACTAGGGCCTGAAGCAATCCTGCGGTGTTGCGGCCACCTCACAAGAAAGCGAGTTGAAGAAACGAGCTCAGGGGCACTGTCATTCACAAACCTGCAGAGTTATAAATGACAGCTATCGTCCAAAAATATATTGAAGTAAGGCTGCCAAGAGGACTTGAAAGCAGGGCAGAATTGCAGGAAACCGATTTCAGGAGGTAGACTGGAATTGCATGTAAAGCATAGGACAAGTGGCAGAACGTCCACAATGATGCACTTGGCCAAAAAGGGCATATGCGTTTTTTCCTGAATATATTCAGGAAAAAACGCATACGCCCTTTTTGGCCAACCAAGCAAGCTTGCAAAGGAAATCTGCACTACAATGAAGTCTCACTGCCCCCCGGTCAAAAGGGCCATCTGAAAAAAGTGTAAAATCCAGAAAGGCAGGACAGGCCATGGAGAACTGGGAGCCTAGTTAGGCTGATGGGCGGGATGTAAATTGCCAACAGCCACCCTGGGGAAGTGTATGGTGTTTCCTGAAACATCTAAAAAACAAAGCAACAGAGCCTAGGGCACTTCCACTTATGGTCCTATAGCTTAGGGAAATTAAAATCAAAAAGACACAGCCACCCCAAAGTTTGGGACGGCTCTGTTTACAAGAACCTCGTTTACAGTACATGTTCAATATCACAGAAAGCGAAAAATGGATAAAGAAGTTGTGGTACTTAGGTACAATGCAATATCACTCAGCAATGAAATCTATGTCATCAGGCCCATAGCAGCATAATGAGTGGATTCAGGTACGATGATTCTAAGTGAAATAAGTCACACAGAAAAAGAAACATCATAAGATATCACTAATACATGGAATGTAAACTTGGCTACACAGGAACTGAATTACAAAACAGAATAGGGTCTCAAATGTAGAAAACCAACTTATGCTTGCTTAAGGGGAAAGGTGAGTTGGGGTGCTGCATAAAACCAGAGATTGAAATTAGCACAGATACCTTTCCATAAGCCAAATATGTAATAGACAAGAGCTACTGCTTGCTCAACGAAGTGGACTCAACACCCCATATTAAACGCCTAAGAATATACCTGACTAGTAAGAATCTTAAAACCTTTGGATTTATATGTCTCCGAAAGAGAATCAAGCGTGTGTAGAGCGGCATAAACGCAGCAGTGATAGGATTGGTGAGGTTCGGTGAGCAAATGCAGACCCTTTGAAGTCATATTGCATGGTACCCATTCCATGGTTCTCAACTCTCCAGGTTTAAGGGATTCTTCCTTCAGCTAAAACATGCATGTGGAACCCAGAGTATGATACACCGTGTGATAGGGAAACGTGTTCAAATGTGTCTCAGTTTTTGTCCCCTGGTACTCTGGTGCAACATTCCAGATGCTTTACTAACACTCTCCCCACTTGGAGAGTCAGTGCCTTTAACCTCCTGTTTGGCCCAGTTTGCAATTTCTGCGGAAAATGAACAGGAATAGGGAGAACCAATGAGAGACTAGCTGGAGGTGTCTGGACGGGCAAATTTAACTCTCATTTCCCACCAGGAAGAGGAATTAACCAAAGGCTCAGCGAGCCATGCCGGAACCACACTAGGGCCTGAAGCAATCCTGCGGTGTTGCGGCCAGCTCACAAGAAAGCGAGTTGAAGAAAGGAGCTCAGGGGCACTGTCATTCACAAATCTGCAGAGTTCTAAATGACAGCTATCGTCCAAAAATATATTGAAGTAAGGCTGCCAAGAGGACTTGAAAGCGGGGCAGAATTGCAGGAAACCGATTTCAGGAGGTAGACTGGAATTGCATGTAAAGCATAGGACAAGAGGCAGAACGTCCACAATGATGCACTTGGCCAAAAAGGGCGTATGCGTTTTTTCCTGAATATATTCAGGAAAAAACGCATACGCCCTTTTTGGCCAACCAAGCAAGCTTGCAAAGGAAATCTGCACTACAATGAAGTCTCACTGCCCCCCGGTCAAAAGGGCCATCTGAAAAAAGTGTAAATTCCAGAAAGGCAGGACAGGCCATGGAGAACTGGGAGCCTAGTTAGGCTGATGGGCGGGATGTAAATTGCCAACAGCCACTCTGGAGAAGTGTATGGTGTTTCCTGAAACATCTAAAAAACAAAGCAACAGAGCCTAGGGCACTTCCACTTATGGTCCTATAGCTTAGGGAAATTAAAATCAAAAAGACACAGCCACCCCAAATTTTGGGACGGCTCTGTTTACAAGAACCTCGTTTACAGTACAAGTTCAATATCACAGAAAGCGAAAAATGGATAAAGTAGTTGTGGTACTAACGAACAATGCAATATCACTCAGCAATGAAATCTATGTCATCAGGCCAGTAGCAGCATAATGAGTGGATTCAGGTATGATGATTCTAAGTGAAATAAGTCACACAGAAAAAGAAACATCATAAGATATCACTAATACACGGAATGTAAACTTGGCTACACAGGAACTGAATTACAAAACAGAATAGGGTCTCAAATGTAGAAAACCAACTTATGCTTGCTTAAGGGGAAAGGTGAGTTGGGGTGCTGCATAAAACCAGAGATTGAAATTAGCACAGATACCTTTCCATAAGCCAAATATGTAATAGACAAGAGCTACTGCTTGCTCAACGAAGTGGACTCAACACCCCATATTAAACGCCTAAGAATATACCTGACTAGTAAGAATCTTAAAACCTATGGATTTATATGTCTCCGAAAGAGAATCAAGCGTGTGTACAGCGGCATAAACGCAGCAGTGATAGGATTGGTGAGGTTCGGTGAGCAAATGCAGACCCTTTGAAGTCATATTGCATGGTACCCATTCCATGGTTCTCAACTCTGCAGGTTTAAGGGATTCTTCCTTCAGCTAAAACATGCATGTGGAACCCAGAGTATGATCCACCGTGTGATAGGGAAACGTGTTCAAATGTGTCTCAGTTTTCGTCCCCTGGTACTCGGGTGCAACATTCCAGACGCTTTACTAACACTCTCCCCACTTGGAGAGTCAGTGCCTTTAACCTCCTGTTTGGCCCAGTTTGCAAATCCTGCGAAAAATGAACAGGAATAGGGAGAACCAATGAGAGACTAGCTGGAGGTGTCTGGACGGGCAAATTTAACTCTCATTTCCCACCAGGAAGAGGAATTAACCAAAGGCTCAGCGAGCCATGCCGGAACCACACTAGGGCCTGAAGCAATCCTGCGGTGTTGCGGCCACCTCACAAGAAAGCGAGTTGAAGAAAGGAGCTCAGGGGCACTGTCATTCACAAACCTGCAGAGTTATAAATGACAGCTATCGTCCAAAAATATATTGAAGTAAGGCTGCCAAGAGGACTTGAAAGCAGGGCAGAATTGCAGGAAACCGATTTCAGGAGGTAGACTGGAATTGCATGTAAAGCATAGGACAAGAGGCAGAACGTCCACAATGATGCACTTGGCCAAAAAGGGCGTATGCGTTTTTTCCTGAATATATTCAGGAAAAAACGCATACGCCCTTTTTGGCCAACCAAGCAAGCTTGCAAAGGAAATCTGCACTACAATGAAGTCTCACTGCCCCCCGGTCAAAAGGGCCATCTGAAAAAAGTGTAAAATCCAGAAAGGCAGGACAGGCCATGGAGAACTGGGAGCCTAGTTAGGCTGATGGGCGGGATGTAAATTGCCAACAGCCACCCTGGGGAAGTGTATGGTGTTTCCTGAAACATCTAAAAAACAAAGCAACAGAGCCTAGGGCACTTCCACTTATGGTCCTATAGCTTAGGGAAATTAAAATCAAAAAGACACAGCCACCCCAAAGTTTCGGACGGCTCTGTTTACAAGAACCTCGTTTACAGTACAAGTTCAATATCACAGAAAGCGAAAAATGGATAAAGAAGTTGTGGTACTTAGGTACAATGCAATATCACTCAGCAATGAAATCTATGTCATCAGGCCCATAGCAGCATAATGAGTGGATTCAGGTACGATGATTCTAAGTGAAATAAGTCACACAGAAAAAGAAACATCATAAGATATCACTAATACATGGCAGGTAAACTTGGCTACACAGGAACTGAATTACAAAACAGAATAGGGTCTCAAATGTAGAAAACCAACTTATGCTTGCTTAAGGGGAAAGGTGAGTTGGGGTGCTGCATAAAACCAGAGATTGAAATTAGCACAGATACCTTTCCATATGCCAAATATGTAATAGACAAGAGCTAATGCTTGCTCAACGAAGTGGACTCAACACCCCATATTAAACGCCTAAGAATATACCTGACTAGTAAGAATCTTAAAACCTATGGATTTATACGTGTCTGAAAGAGAATCAAGGGTGTGTACAGCGGCATAAACGCAGCAGTGATAGGATTGTTGAGGTTCGGTGAGCAAATGCAGATCCTTTGAAGTCATATTGCATGGTACCCATTCCATGGGTCTCAACTCTCCAGGTTTAAGGGATTCTTCCTTCAGCTAAAACATGCATGTGGAACCCAGAGTATGATCCACCGTGTGATCAGGAAACGTGTTCAAATGTGTCTCAGTTTTCGTCTCCTGGTACTCGGGTGCAACATTCCAGACGCTTTACTAACACTCTCCCCACTTGGAGACTCAGTGCCTTTAACCTCCTGTTTGGCCCAGTTTGCAATTTCTGCGGAAAATGAACAGGAATAGGGAGAACCAATGACAGACTAGCTGGAGGTGTCTGGACGGGCAAATTTATCTCTCATTTCCCACCAGGAAGAGGAATTAACCAAAGGCTCAGCGAGCCATGCCGGAACCACACTAGGGCCTGAAGCAATCCTGCGGTGTTGCGGCCACCTCACAAGAAAGCGAGTTGAAGACAGGAGCTCAGGGGCACTGTCATTCGCAAACCTGCAGAGTTATAAATGACAGCTATCGTCCAAAAATATATTGAAGTAAGGCTGCCAAGAGGACTTGAAAGCGGGGCAGAATTGCAGGAAACCGATTTCAGGAGGTAGACTGGAATTGCATGTAAAGCATAGGAAAAGAGGCAGAACGTCCACAATGATGCAGTTGGCCAAAAAGGGCGTATGCGTTTTTTCCTGAATATATTCAGGAAAAAACGCATACGCCCTTTTTGGCCAACCAAGCAAGCTTGCAAAGGAAATCTGCACTACAATGAAGTCTCACTGCCCCCCGGTCAAAAGGGCCTTCTGGAAAAAGTGTAAAATCCAGAAAGGCAGGACAGGCCATGGAGAACTGGGAGCCTAGTTAGGCTGATGGGCGGGATGTAAATTGCCAAGAGGCACTCTGGAGAAGTGTATGGTGTTTCCTGAAACATCTAAAAAACAAAGCAACAGAGCCTAGGGCACTTCCACTTATGGTCCTATAGCTTAGGGAAATTAAAATCAAAAAGACACAGCCACCCCAAAGTTTGGGACGGCTCTGTTTACAAGAACCTCGTTTACGGTACAAGTTCAATATCACAGAAAGCGAAAAATGGATAAAGAAGTTGTGGTACTAACGTACAATGAAATATCACTCAGCAATGAAATCTATGTCATCAGGCCCATAGCAGCATAATGAGTGGATTCAGGTATGATGATTCTAAGTGAAATAAGTCACACAGAAAAAGAAACATCATAAGATATCACTAATACACGGAATGTAAACTTGGCTACACAGGAACTGAATTACAAAACAGAATAGGGTCTCAAATGTAGAAAACCAACTTATGCTTGCTTAAGGGGAAAGGTGAGTTGGGGTGCTGCATAAAACCAGAGATTGAAATTAGCACAGATACCTTTCCATAAGCCAAATATGTAATAGACAAGAGCTACTGCTTGCTCAACGAAGTGGACTCAACACCCCATATTAAACGCCTAAGAATATACCTGACTAGTAAGAATCTTAAAACCTATGGATTTATATGTCTCCGAAAGAGAATCAAGCGTGTGTACAGCGGCATAAACGCAGCAGTGATAGGATTGGTGAGGTTCAGTGAGCAAATGCAGACCCTTTGAAGTCATATTGCATGGTACCCATTCCATGGTTCTCAACTCTCCAGGTTTAAGGGATTCTTCCTTCAGCTAAAACATGCATGTGGAACCCAGAGTATGATCCACCGTGTGATCGGGAAACGTGTTCAAATGTGTCTCAGTTTTCGTCCCCTGGTACTCGGGTGCAACATTCCAGACGCTTTACTAACACTCTCCCCACTTGGAGACTCAGTGCCTTTAACCTCCTGTTTGGGCCAGTTTGCAATTTCTGCGGAAAATGAACAGGAATAGGGAGAACCAATGAGAGAATAGCTGGAGGTGTCTGGACGGTCAAATTTAACTCTCATTTCCCACCAGGAAGAGGAATTAACCAAAGGCTCAGCGAGCCATGCCGGAACCACACTAGGGCCTGAAGCAATCCTGCGCTGTTGCGGCCACCTCACAAGAAAGCGAGTTGAAGAAAGGAGCTCAGGGGCACTGTCATTCGCAAACCTGCAGAGTTCTAAATGACAGCTATCGTCCAAAAATATATTGAAGTAAGGCTGCCAAGAGGACTTGAATGCGGGGCAGAATTGCAAGAAACCGATTTCAGGAGGTAGACGGGAATTGCATGTAAAGCATAGGAAAAGAGGCAGAACGTCCACAATGATGCACTTGGCCAAAAAGGGCGTATGCGTTTTTTCCTGAATATATTCAGGAAAAAACGCATACGCCCTTTTTGGCCAACCAAGCAAGCTTGCAAAGGAAATCTGCACTACAATGAAGTCTCACTGCCCCCCGGTCAAAAGGGCCATCTGAAAAAAGTGTAAAATCCAGAAAGGCAGGACAGGCCATGGAGAACTGGCAGCCTAGTTAGGCTGATGGGCGGGATGTAACTTGCCAAGAGCCACTCTGGAGAAGTGTATGGTGTTTCCTGAAACATCCAAAAAACAAAGCAACAGAGCCTAGGGCACTTCCACTTATGGTCCTATAGCTTAGGGAAATTAAAATCAAAAAGACACAGCCACCCCAAAGTTTGGGACGGCTCTGTTTACAAGAACCTCGTTTACGGTACAAGTTCAATATCACAGAAAGCGAAAAATGGATAAAGTAGTTGTGGTACTAACGAACAATGCAATATCACTCAGCAATGAAATCTATGTCATCAGGCCCATAGCAGCATAATGAGTGGATTCAGGTACGATGATTCTAAGTGAAATAAGTCACACAGAAAAAGAAACATCATAAGATATCGCTAATACACGGAATGTAAACTTGGCTACACAGGAACTGAATTACAAAACAGAATAGGGTCTCAAATGTAGAAAACCAACTTATGCTTGCTTAAGGGGAAAGGTGAGTTGGGGTGCTGCATAAAACCAGAGATTGAAATTAGCACAGATACCTTTCCATAAGCCAAATATGTAATAGACAAGAGCTACTGCTTGCTCAACGAAGTGGACTCAACACCCCATATTAAACACCTAAGAATATACCTGACTAGTAAGAATCTTAAAACCTATGGATTTATATGTCTCCGAAAGAGAATCAAGCGTGTGTACAGCGGCATAAACGCAGCAGTGATAGGATTGGTGAGGTTCGGTGAGCAAATGCAGACCCTTTGAAGTCATATTGCATGGTACCCATTCCATGGGTCTCAACTCTCCAGGTTTAAGGGATTCTTCCTTCAGCTAAAACATGCATGTGGAACCCAGAGTATGATCCACCGTGTGATCGGGAAACGTGCTCAAATGTGTCTCAGTTTTCGTCCCCTGGTACTCGGGTGCAACATTCCAGACGCTTTACTAACACTCTCCCCACTTTTAGAGTCAGTGCCTTTAACCTCCTGTTTGGCCCAGTTTGCCATTTCTGCGGAAAATGAACAGGAATAGGGAGAACCAATGAGAGACTAGCTGGAGGTGTCTGGACGGGCAAATTTATCTCTCATTTCCCACCAGGAAGAGGAATTAACCAAAGGCTCAGCGAGCCATGCCGGAACCACACTAGGGCCTGAAGCAATCCTGCGGTGTTGCGGCCACCTCACAAGAAAGCGAGTTGAAGAAAGGAGCTCAGGGGCACTGTCATTCACAAACCTGCAGAGTTATAAATGACAGCTATCGTCCAAAAATATATTGAAGTAAGGCTGCCAAGAGGACTTGAAAGCGGGGCAGAATTGCAGGAAACCGATTTCAGGAGGTAGACGGGAATTGCATGTAAAGCATAGGAAAAGAGGCAGAACGTCCACAATGATGCACTTGGCCAAAAAGGGCGTATGCGTTTTTTCCTGAATATATTCAGGAAAAAACGCATACGCCCTTTTTGGCCAACCAAGCAAGCTTGCAAAGGAAATCTGCACTACAATGAAGTCTCACTGCCCCCCGGTCAAAAGGGCCATTTGAAAAAAGTGTAAAATTCAGAAAGGCAGGACAGGCCATGGAGAACTGGGAGCATAGTTAGGCTGATGGGCGGGATGTAAATTGCCAAGAGGCACTCTGGAGAAGTGTATGGTGTTTCCTGAAACATCCAAAAAACAAAGCAACAGAGCCTAGGGCACTTCCACTTATGGTCCTATAGCTTAGGGAAATTAAAATCAAAAAGACACAGCCACCCCAAAGTTTGGGACGGCTCTGTTTACAAGAACCTCGTTTACGGTACAAGTTCAATATCACAGAAAGCGAAAAATGGATAAAGTAGTTGTGGTACTAACGAACAATGCAATATCACTCAGCAATGAAATCTATGTCATCAGGCCCATAGCAGCATAATGAGTGGATTCAGGTACGATGATTCTAAGTGAAATAAGTCACACAGAAAAAGAAACATCATAAGATATCGCTAATACACGGAATGTAAACTTGGCTACACAGGAACTGAATTACAAAACAGAATAGGGTCTCAAATGTAGAAAACCAACTTATGCTTGCTTAAGGGGAAAGGTGAGTTGGGGTGCTGCATAAAACCAGAGATTGAAATTAGCACAGATACCTTTCCATAAGCCAAATATGTAATAGACAAGAGCTACTGCTTGCTCAACGAAGTGGACTCAACACCCCATATTAAACACCTAAGAATATACCTGACTAGTAAGAATCTTAAAACCTATGGATTTATATGTCTCCGAAAGAGAATCAAGCGTGTGTACAGCGGCATAAACGCAGCAGTGATAGGATTGGTGAGGTTCGGTGAGCAAATGCAGACCCTTTGAAGTCATATTTCATGGTACCCATTCCATGGGTCTCAACTCTCCAGGTTTAAGGGATTCTTCCTTCAGCTAAAACATGCATGTGGAACCCAGAGTATGATCCACCGTGTGATCGGGAAACGTGCTCAAATGTGTCTCAGTTTTCGTCCCCTGGTACTCGGGTGCAACATTCCAGACGCTTTACTAACACTCTCCCCACTTGAAGAGTCAGTGCCTTTAACCTCCTGTTTGGCCCAGTTTGCCATTTCTGCGGAAAATGAACAGGAATAGGGAGAACCAATGAGAGACTAGCTGGAGGTGTCTGGACGGGCAATTTTAACTCTCATTTCCCACCAGGAAGAGGAATTAACCAAAGGCTCAGCGAGCCATGCCGGAACCACACTAGGGCCTGAAGCAATCCTGCGGTGTTGCGGCCACCTCACAAGAAAGCGAGTTGAAGAAAGGAGCTCAGGGGCACTGTCATTCACAAACCTGCAGAGTTATAAATGACAGCTATCGTCCAAAAATATATTGAAGTAAGGCTGCCAAGAGGACTTGAAAGCGGGGCAGAAATGCAGGAAACCGATTTCAGGAGGTAGACGGGAATTGCATGTAAAGCATAGGAAAAGAGGCAGAACGTCCACAATGATGCACTTGGCCAAAAAGGGCGTATGCGTTTTTTCCTGAATATATTCAGGAAAAAACGCATACGCCCATTTTGGCCAACCAAGCAAGCTTGCAAAGGAAATCTGCACTACAATGAAGTCTCACTGCCCCCCGGTCAAAAGGGCCATTTGAAAAAAGTGTAATATCCAGAAAGGCAGGACAGGCCATGGAGAACTGGGAGCCTAGTTAGGCTGATGGGCGGGATGTAAATTGCCAACAGCCACTCTGGAGAAGTATATGGTGTTTCCTGAAACATCCAAAAAACAAAGCAACAGAGCCTAGGGCACTTCCACTTATGGTCCTATAGCTTAGGGAAATTAAAATCAAAAAGACACAGCCACCCCAAAGTTTGGGACGGCTCTGTTTACAAGAACCTCATTTACGGTACAAGTTCAATATCACAGAAAGCGAAAAATGGATAAAGTAGTTGTGGTACTAACGAACAATGCAATATCACTCAGCAATGAAATCTATGTCATCAGGCCCATAGCAGCATAATGAGTGGATTCAGGTACGATGATTCTAAGTGAAATAAGTCACACAGAAAAAGAAACATCATAAGATATCGCTAATACACGGAATGTAAACTTGGCTACACAGGAACTGAATTACAAAACAGAATAGGGTCTCAAATGTAGAAAACCAACTTATGCTTGCTTAAGGGGAAAGGTGAGTTGGGGTGCTGCATAAAACCAGAGATTGAAATTAGCACAGATACCTTTCCATAAGCCAAATATGTAATAGACAAGAGCTACTGCTTGCTCAGCGAAGTGGACTCAACACCCCATATTAAACGCCTAAGAATATACCTGACTAGTAAGAATCTTAAAACCTATGGATTTATATGTCTCCGAAAGAGAATCAAGCATGTGTACAGCGGCATAAACGCAGCAGTGATAGGATTGTTGAGGTTCGGTGAGCAAATGCAGACCCTTTGAAGTCATATTGCATGGTACCCATTCCATGGTTCTCAACTCTCCAGGTTTAAGGGATTCTTCCTTCAGCTAAAACATGCATGTGGAACCCAGAGTATGATCCACCGTGTGATCGGGAAACGTGTTCAAATGTGTCTCAGTTTTCGTCTCCTGGTACTCGGGTGCAACATTCCAGACGCTTTACTAACACTCTCCCCACTTGGAGACTCAGTGCCTTTAACCTCCTGTTTGGCCCAGTGTGCAATTTCTGCGGAAAATGAACAGGAATAGGGAGAACCAATGAGAGACTAGCTGGAGGTGTCTGGACGGGCAAATTTATCTCTCATTTCCCACCAGGAAGAGGAATTAACCAAAGGCTCAGCGAGCCATGCCGGAACCACACTAGGGCCTGAAGCAATCCTGCGGTGTTGCGGCCACCTCACAAGAAAGCGAGTTGAAGAAAGGAGCTCAGGGGCACTGTCATTCACAAACCTGCAGAGTTATAAATGACAGCTATCGTCCAAAAATATATTGAAGTAAGGCTGCCAAGAGGACTTGAAAGCGGGGCAGAATTGCAGGAAACCGATTTCAGGAGGTAGACGGGAATTGCATGTAAAGCATAGGAAAAGAGGCAGAACGTCCACAATGATGCACTTGGCCAAAAAGGGCGTATGCGTTTTTTCCTGAATATATTCAGGAAAAAACGCATACGCCCTTTTTGGCCAACCAAGCAAGCTTGCAAAGGAAATCTGCACTACAATGAAGTCTCACTGCCCCCCGGTCAAAAGGGCCATTTGAAAAAAGTGTAAAATCCAGAAAGGCAGGACAGGCCATGGAGAACTGGGAGCCTAGTTAGGCTGATGGGCGGGATGTAAATTGCCAAGAGGCACTCTGGAGAAGTGTATGGTGTTTCCTGAAACATCCAAAAAACAAAGCAACAGAGCCTAGGGCACTTCCACTTATGGTCCTATAGCTTAGGGAAATTAAAATCAAAAAGACACAGCCACCCCAAAGTTTGGGACGGCTCTGTTTACAAGAACCTCGTTTACGGTACAAGTTCAATATCACAGAAAGCGAAAAATGGATAAAGTAGTTGTGGTACTAACGAACAATGCAATATCACTCAGCAATGAAATCTATGTCATCAGGCCCATAGCAGCATAATGAGTGGATTCAGGTACGATGATTCTAAGTGAAATAAGTCACACAGAAAAAGAAACATCATAAGATATCGCTAATACACGGAATGTAAACTTGGCTACACAGGAACTGAATTACAAAACAGAATAGGGTCTCAAATGTAGAAAACCAACTTATGCTTGCTTAAGGGGAAAGGTGAGTTGGGGTGCTGCATAAAACCAGAGATTGAAATTAGCACAGATACCTTTCCATAAGCCAAATATGTAATAGACAAGAGCTACTGCTTGCTCAACGAAGTGGACTCAACACCCCATATTAAACACCTAAGAATATACCTGACTAGTAAGAATCTTAAAACCTATGGATTTATATGTCTCCGAAAGAGAATCAAGCGTGTGTACAGCGGCATAAACGCAGCAGTGATAGGATTGGTGAGGTTCGGTGAGCAAATGCAGACCCTTTGAAGTCATATTGCATGGTACCCATTCCATGGGTCTCAACTCTCCAGGTTTAAGGGATTCTTCCTTCAGCTAAAACATGCATGTGGAACCCAGAGTATGATCCACCGTGTGATCGGGAAACGAGCTCAAATGTGTCTCAGTTTTCATCCCCTGGTACTCGGGTGCAACATTCCAGACGCTTTACTAACACTCTCCCCACTTGAAGAGTCAGTGCCTTTAACCTCCTGTTTGGCCCAGTTTGCCATTTCTGCGGAAAATGAACAGGAATAGGGAGAACCAATGAGAGACTAGCTGGAGGTGTCTGGACGGGCAATTTTAACTCTCATTTCCCACCAGGAAGAGGAATTAACCAAAGGCTCAGCGAGCCATGCCGGAACCACACTAGGGCCTGAAGCAATCCTGCGGTGTTGCGGCCACCTCACAAGAAAGCGAGTTGAAGAAAGGAGCTCAGGGGCACTGTCATTCACAAACCTGCAGAGTTATAAATGACAGCTATCGTCCAAAAATATATTGAAGTAAGGCTGCCAAGAGGACTTGAAAGCGGGGCAGAAATGCAACAAACCGATTTCAGGAGGTAGACGGGAATTGCATGTAAAGCATAGGAAAAGAGGCAGAACGTCCACAATGATGCACTTGGCCAAAAAGGGCGTATGCGTTTTTTCCTGAATATATTCAGGAAAAAACGCATACGCCCATTTTGGCCAACCAAGCAAGCTTGCAAAGGAAATCTGCACTACAATGAAGTCTCACTGCCACCCGGTCAAAAGGGCCATTTGAAAAAAGTGTAATATCCAGAAAGGCAGGACAGGCCATGGAGAACTGGGAGCCTAGTTAGGCTGATGGGCGGGATGTAACTTGCCAAGAGGCACTCTGGAGAAGTATATGGTGTTTCCTGAAACATCCAAAAAACAAAGCAACAGAGCCTAGGGCACTTCCACTTATGGTCCTATAGCTTAGGGAAATTAAAATCAAAAAGACACAGCCACCCCAAAGTTTGGGACGGCTCTGTTTACAAGAACCTCGTTTACGGTACAAGTTCAATATCACAGAAAGCGAAAAATGGATAAAGTAGTTGTGGTACTAACGAACAATGCAATATCACTCAGCAATGAAATCTATGTCATCAGGCCCATAGCAGCATAATGAGTGGATTCAGGTACGATGATTCTAAGTGAAATAAGTCACACAGAAAAAGAAACATCATAAGATATCGCTAATACACGGAATGTAAACTTGGCTACACAGGAACTGAATTACAAAACAGAATAGGGTCTCAAATGTAGAAAACCAACTTATGCTTGCTTAAGGGGAAAGGTGAGTTGGGGTGCTGCATAAAACCAGAGATTGAAATTAGCACAGATACCTTTCCATAAGCCAAATATGTAATAGACAAGAGCTACTGCTTGCTCAGCGAAGTGGACTCAACACCCCATATTAAACGCCTAAGAATATACCTGACTAGTAAGAATCTTAAAACCTATGGATTTATATGTCTCCGAAAGAGAATCAAGCGTGTGTACAGCGGCATAAACGCAGCAGTGATAGGATTGGTGAGGTTCGGTGAGCAAATGCAGACCCTTTGAAGTCATATTGCATGGTACCCATTCCATGGGTCTCAACTCTCCAGGTTTAAGGGATTCTTCCTTCAGCTAAAACATGCATGTGGAACCCAGAGTATGATCCACCGTGTGATCGGGAAACGAGCTCAAATGTGTCTCAGTTTTCGTCCCCTGGTACTCGGGTGCAACATTCCAGACGCTTTACTAACACTCTCCCCACTTGAAGAGTCAGTGCCTTTAACCTCCTGTTTGGCCCAGTTTGCCATTTCTGCGGAAAATGAACAGGAATAGGGAGAACCAATGAGAGACTAGCTGGAGGTGTCTGGACGGGCAATTTTAACTCTCATTTCCCACCAGGAAGAGGAATTAACCAAAGGCTCAGCGAGCCATGCCGGAACCACACTAGGGCCTGAAGCAATCCTGCGGTGTTGCGGCCACCTCACAAGAAAGCGAGTTGAAGAAAGGAGCTCAGGGGCACTGTCATTCACAAACCTGCAGAGTTATAAATGACAGCTATCGTCCAAAAATATATTGAAGTAAGGCTGCCAAGAGGACTTGAAAGCGGGGCAGAAATGCAAGAAACCGATTTCAGGAGGTAGACGGGAATTGCATGTAAAGCATAGGAAAAGAGGCAGAACGTCCACAATGATGCACTTGGCCAAAAAGGGCGTATGCGTTTTTTCCTGAATATATTCAGGAAAAAACGCATACGCCCATTTTGGCCAACCAAGCAAGCTTGCAAAGGAAATCTGCACTACAATGAAGTCTCACTGCCACCCGGTCAAAAGGGCCATTTGAAAAATGTGTAATATCCAGAAAGGCAGGACAGGCCATGGAGAACTGGGAGCCTAGTTAGGCTGATGGGCGGGATGTAACTTGCCAACAGCCACTCTGGAGAAGTATATGGTGTTTCCTGAAACATCCAAAAAACAAAGCAACAGAGCCTAGGGCACTTCCACTTATGGTCCTATAGCTTAGGGAAATTAAAATCAAAAAGACACAGCCACCCCAAAGTTTGGGACGGCTCTGTTTACAAGAACCTCGTTTACGGTACAAGTTCAATATCACAGAAAGCGAAAAATGGATAAAGTAGTTGTGGTACTAACGAACAATGCAATATCACTCAGCAATGAAATCTATGTCATCAGGCCCATAGCAGCATAATGAGTGGATTCAGGTACGATGATTCTAAGTGAAATAAGTCACACAGAAAAAGAAACATCATAAGATATCGCTAATAAACGGAATGTAAACTTGGCTACACAGGAACTGAATTACAAAACAGAATAGGGTCTCAAATGTAGAAAACCAACTTATGCTTGCTTAAGGGGAAAGGTGAGTTGGGGTGCTGCATAAAACCAGAGATTGAAATTAGCACAGATACCTTTCCATAAGCCAAATATGTAATAGACAAGAGCTACTGCTTGCTCAACGAAGTGGACTCAACACCCCATATTAAACGCCTAAGAATATACCTGACTAGTAAGAATCTTAAAACCTATGGATTTATATGTCTCCGAAAGAGAATCAAGCGTGTGTACAGCGGCATAAACGCAGCAGTGATAGGATTGTTGAGGTTCGGTGAGCAAATGCAGACCCTTTGAAGTCATATTGCATGGTACCCATTCCATGGTTCTCAACTCTCCAGGTTTAAGGGATTCTTCCTTCAGCTAAAACATGCATGTGGAACCCAGAGTATGATCCACCGTGTGATCGGGAAACGTGTTCAAATGTGTCTCAGTTTTCGTCTCCTGGTACTCGGGTGCAACATTCCAGACGCTTTACTAACACTCTCCCCACTTGGAGACTCAGTGCCTTTAACCTCCTGTTTGGGCCAGTTTGCAATTTCTGCGGAAAATGAACAGGAATAGGGAGAACCAATGAGAGAATAGCTGGAGGTGTCTGGACGGTCAAATTTAACTCTCATTTCCCACCAGGAAGAGGAATTAACCAAAGGCTCAGCGAGCCATGCCGGAACCACACTAGGGCCTGAAGCAATCCTGCGCTGTTGCGGCCACCTCACAAGAAAGCGAGTTGAAGAAAGGAGCTCAGGGGCACTGTCATTCGCAAACCTGCAGAGTTCTAAATGACAGCTATCGTCCAAAAATATATTGAAGTAAGGCTGCCAAGAGGACTTGAAAGCGGGGCAGAATTGCAGGAAACCGATTTCAGGAGGTAGACGGGAATTGCATGTAAAGCATAGGAAAAGAGGCAGAACGTCCACAATGATGCACTTGGCCAAAAAGGGCGTATGCGTTTTTTCCTGAAAAAAACGCATACGCCCTTTTTGGCCAACCAAGCAAGCTTGCAAAGGAAATCTGCACTACAATGAAGTCTCACTGCCCCCCGGTCAAAAGGGCCATCTGAAAAAAGTGTAAAATCCAGAAAGGCAGGACAGGCCATGGAGAACTGGCAGCCTAGTTAGGCTGATGGGCGGGATGTAACTTGCCAAGAGCCACTCTGGAGAAGTGTATGGTGTTTCCTGAAACATCCAAAAAACAAAGCAACAGAGCCTAGGGCACTTCCACTTATGGTCCTATAGCTTAGGAAAATTAAAATCAAAAAGACACAGCCACCCCAAAGTTTGGGACGGCTCTGTTTACAAGAACCTCGTTTACGGTACAAGTTCAATATCACAGAAAGCGAAAAATGGATAAAGTAGTTGTGGTACTAACGAACAATGCAATATCACTCAGCAATGAAATCTATGTCATCAGGCCCATAGCAGCATAATGAGTGGATTCAGGTACGATGATTCTAAGTGAAATAAGTCACACAGAAAAAGAAACATCATAAGATATCGCTAATACACGGAATGTAAACTTGGCTACACAGGAACTGAATTACAAAACAGAATAGGGTCTCAAATGTAGAAAACCAACTTATGCTTGCTTAAGGGGAAAGGTGAGTTGGGGTGCTGCATAAAACCAGAGATTGAAATTAGCACAGATACCTTTCCATAAGCCAAATATGTAATAGACAAGAGCTACTGCTTGCTCAACGAAGCGGACTCAACACCCCATATTAAACACCTAAGAATATACCTGACTAGTAAGAATCTTAAAACCTATGGATTTATATGTCTCCGAAAGAGAATCAAGCGTGTGTACAGCGGCATAAACGCAGCAGTGATAGGATTGATGAGGTTCGGTGAGCAAATGCAGACCCTTTGAAGTCATATTTCATGGTACCCATTCCATGGGTCTCAACTCTCCAGGTTTAAGGGATTCTTCCTTCAGCTAAAACATGCATGTGGAACCCAGAGTATGATCCACCGTGTGATCGGGAAACGTGCTCAAATGTGTCTCAGTTTTCGTCCCCTGGTACTCGGGTGCAACATTCCAGACGCTTTACTAACACTCTCCCCACTTGAAGAGTCAGTGCCTTTAACCTCCTGTTTGTCCCAGTTTGCCATTTCGGCGGAAAATGAACAGGAATAGGGAGAACCAATGAGAGACAAGCTGGAGGTGTCTGGACGGGCGATTTTAACTCTCATTTCCCACCAGGAAGAGGAATTAACCAAAGGCTCAGCGAGCCATGCCGGAACCACACTAGGGCCTGAAGCAATCCTGCGGTGTTGCGGCCACCTCAGAAGAAAGCGAGTTGAAGAAAGGAGCTCAGGGGCACTGTCATTCACAAACCTGCAGAGTTATAAATGACAGCTATCGTCCAAAAATATATTGAAGTAAGGCTGCCAAGAGGACTTGAAAGCGGGGCAGAAATGCAAGAAACCGATTTCAGGAGGTAGACGGGAATTGCATGTAAAGCATAGGAAAAGAGGCAGAACGTCCACAATGATGCAGTTGGCCAAAAAGGGCGTATGCGTTTTTTCCTGAATATATTCAGGAAAAAACGCATACGCCCATTTTGGCCAACCAAGCAAGCTTGCAAAGGAAATCTGCACTACAATGAAGTCTCACTGCCCCCCGGTCAAAAGGGCCATTTGAAAAAAGTGTAATATCCAGAAAGGCAGGACAGGCCATGGAGAACTGGGAGCCTAGTTAGGCTGATGGGCGGGATGTAACTTGCCAACAGCCACTCTGGAGAAGTATATGGTGTTTCCTGAAACATCCAAAAAACAAAGCAACAGAGCCTAGGGCACTTCCACTTATGGTCCTATAGCTTAGGGAAATTAAAATCAAAAAGACACAGCCACCCCAAAGTTTGGGACGGCTCTGTTTACAAGAACCTCGTTTACGGTACAAGTTCAATATCACAGAAAGCGAAAAATGGATAAAGTAGTTGTGGTACTAACGAACAATGCAATATCACTCAGCAATGAAATCTATGTCATCAGGCCCATAGCAGCATAATGAGTGGATTCAGGTACGATGATTCTAAGTGAAATAAGTCACACAGAAAAAGAAACATCATAAGATATCGCTAATACACGGAATGTAAACTTGGCTACACAGGAACTGAATTACAAAACAGAATAGGGTCTCAAATGTAGAAAACCAACTTATGCTTGCTTAAGGGGAAAGGTGAGTTGGGGTGCTGCATAAAACCAGAGATTGAAATTAGCACAGATACCTTTCCATAAGCCAAATATGTAATAGACAAGAGCTACTGCTTGTTCAACGAAGTGGACTCAACACCCCATATTAAACGCCTAAGAATATACCTGACTAGTAAGAATCTTAAAACCTATGGATTTATATGTCTCCGAAAGAGAATCAAGCGTGTGTACAGAGGCATAAACGCAGCAGTGATAGGATTGGTGAGGTTCGGTGAGCAAATGCAGACCCTTTGAAGTCATATTGCATGGTACCCATTCCATGGGTCTCAACTCTCAAGATTTAAGGGATTCTTCCTTCAGCTAAAACATGCATGTGGAACCCAGAGTATGATCCACCGTGTGAACGGGAAACGTGTTCAAATGTGTCTCACTTTTCATCCCCTGGTACTCGGGTGCAACATTCCAGATGCTTTACTAACACTCTCCCCACTTGGAGAGTCAGTGCCTTTAACCTCCTGTTTGGCCCAGTTTGCAATTTCTGCGGAAAATGAACAGGAATAGGGAGAACCAATGAGAGACTAGCTGGAGGTGTCTGGACGGGCAATTTTAACTCTCATTTCCCACCAGGAAGAGGAATTAACCAAAGGTTCAGCGAGCCATGCCGGAACCACACTAGGGCCTGAAGCAATCCTGCGGTGTTGCGGCCAGCTCACAAGAAAGCGAGTTGAAGAAAGGAGCTCAGGGGCATTGTAATTCGCAAACCTGCAGAGTTATAAATGACAGCTATCGTCCAAAAATATATTGAAGTAAGGCTGCCAAGAGGACTTGAAAGCGGGGCAGAATTGCAGGAAACCGATTTCAGGAGGTAGACTGGAATTGCATGTAAAGCATAGGAAAAGAGGCAGAACGTCCACAATGATGCAGTTGGCCAAAAAGGGCGTATGCGTTTTTTCCTGAATATATTCAGGAAAAAACGCATACGCCCTTTTTGGCCAACCAAGCAAGCTTGCAAAGGAAATCTGCACTACAATGAAGTCTCACTGCCCCCCGGTCAAAAGGGCCATCTGAAAAAAGTGTAATATCCAGAAAGGCAGGACAGGCCATGGAGAACTGGGAGCCTAGTTAGGCTGATGGGCGGGATGTAACTTGCCAACAGCCACTCTGGAGAAGTATATGGTGTTTCCTGAAACATCCAAAAAACAAAGCAACAGAGCCTAGGGCACTTCCACTTATGGTCCTATAGCTTAGGGAAATTAAAATCAAAAAGACACAGCCACCCCAAAGTTTGGGACGGCTCTGTTTACAAGAACCTCGTTTACGGTACAAGTTCAATATCACAGAAAGCGAAAAATGGATAAAGTAGTTGTGGTACTAACGAACAATGCAATATCACTCAGCAATGAAATCTATGTCATCAGGCCCATAGCAGCATAATGAGTGGATTCAGGTACGATGATTCTAAGTGAAATAAGTCACACAGAAAAAGAAACATCATAAGATATCACTAATACACGGAATGTAATCTTGGCTACACAGGAACTGAATTACAAAACAGAATAGGGTCTCAAATGTAGAAAACCAACTTATGCTTGCTTAAGGGGAAAGGTGAGTTGGGGTGCTGCATAAAACCAGAGATTGAAATTAGCACAGATACCTTTCCATAAGCCAAATATGTAATAGACAAGAGCTACTGCTTGCTCAACGAAGTGGACTCAACACCCCATATTAAACGCCTAAGAATATACCTGACTAGTAAGAATCTTAAAACCTATGGATTTATATGTCTCCGAAAGAGAATCAAGCGTGTGTACAGAGGCATAAACGCAGCAGTGATAGGATTGGTGAGGTTCGGTGAGCAAATGCAGACCCTTTGAAGTCATATTGCATGGTACCCATTCCATGGGTCTCAACTCTCCAGATTTAAGGGATTCTTCCTTCAGCTAAAACATGCATGTGGAACCCAGAGTATGATCCACCGTGTGAACGGGAAACGTGTTCAAATGTGTCTCACTTTTCATCCCCTGGTACTCGGGTGCAACATTCCAGATGCTTTACTAACACTCTCCCCATTTGGAGAGTCAGTGCCTTTAACCTCCTGTTTGGCCCAGTTTGCAATTTCTGCGGAAAATGAACAGGAATAGGGAGAACCAATGAGAGACTAGCTGGAGGTGTCTGGACGGGCAATTTTAACTCTCATTTCCCACCAGGAAGAGGAATTAACCAAAGGCTCAGCGAGCCATGCCGGAACCACACTAGGGCCTGAAGCAATCCTGCGGTGTTGCGGCCAGCTCACAAGAAAGCGAGTTGAAGAAAGGAGCTCAGGGGCACTGTAATTCGCAAACCTGCAGAGTTATAAATGACAGCTATCGTCCAAAAATATATTGAAGTAAGGCTGCCAAGAGGACTTGAAAGCGGGGCAGAATTGCAGGAAACCGATTTCAGGAGGTAGACTGGAATTGCATGTAAAGCATAGGAAAAGAGGCAGAACGTCCACAATGATGCAGTTGGCCAAAAAGTGCGTATGCGTTTTTTCCTGAATATATTCAGGAAAAAACGCATACGCCCATTTTGGCCAA
Source organism: Grampus griseus (assembly GCF_964374135.1). Classification (NCBI taxonomy): domain Eukaryota; kingdom Metazoa; phylum Chordata; class Mammalia; order Artiodactyla; family Delphinidae; genus Grampus; species Grampus griseus. Next base: position 58,715 of record NW_028133231.1, on the reverse strand, counting down.
CCAAGCAAGCTTGCAAAGGAAATCTGCACTACAATGAAGTCTCACTGCCCCCCGGTCAAAAGGGCCATTTGAAAAAAGTGTAATATCCAGAAAGGCAGGACAGGCCATGGAGAACTGGGAGCCTAGTTAGGCTGATGGGCGGGATGTAACTTGCCAACAGCCACTCTGGAGAAGTATATGGTGTTTCCTGAAACATCCAAAAAACAAAGCAACAGAGCCTAGGGCACTTCCACTTATGGTCCTATAGCTTAGGGAAATTAAAATCAAAAAGACACAGCCACCCCAAAGTTTGGGACGGCTCTGTTTACAAGAACCTCGTTTACGGTACAAGTTCAATATCACAGAAAGCGAAAAATGGATAAAGTAGTTGTGGTACTAACGAACAATGCAATATCACTCAGCAATGAAATCTATGTCATCAGGCCCATAGCAGCATAATGAGTGGATTCAGGTACGATGATTCTAAGTGAAATAAGTCACACAGAAAAAGAAACATCATAAGATATCGCTAATACACGGAATGTAAACTTGGCTACACAGGAACTGAATTACAAAACAGAATAGGGTCTCAAATGTAGAAAACCAACTTATGCTTGCTTAAGGGGAAAGGTGAGTTGGGGTGCTGCATAAAACCAGAGATTGAAATTAGCACAGATACCTTTCCATAAGCCAAATATGTAATAGACAAGAGCTACTGCTTGCTCAACGAAGTGGACTCAACACCCCATATTAAACGCCTAAGAATATACCTGACTAGTAAGAATCTTAAAACCTATGGATTTATATGTCTCCGAAAGAGAATCAAGCGTGTGTACAGAGGCATAAACGCAGCAGTGATAGGATTGGTGAGGTTCGGTGAGCAAATGCAGACCCTTTGAAGTCATATTGCATGGTACCCATTCCATGGGTCTCAACTCTCAAGATTTAAGGGATTCTTCCTTCAGCTAAAACATGCATGTGGAACCCAGAGTATGATCCACCGTGTGAACGGGAAACGTGTTCAAATGTGTCTCACTTTTCATCCCCTGGTACTCGGGTGCAACATTCCAGATGCTTTACTAACACTCTCCCCACTTGGAGAGTCAGTGCCTTTAACCTCCTGTTTGGCCCAGTTTGCAATTTCTGCGGAAAATGAACAGGAATAGGGAGAACCAATGAGAGACTAGCTGGAGGTGTCTGGACGGGCAATTTTAACTCTCATTTCCCACCAGGAAGAGGAATTAACCAAAGGTTCAGCGAGCCATGCCGGAACCACACTAGGGCCTGAAGCAATCCTGCGGTGTTGCGGCCAGCTCACAAGAAAGCGAGTTGAAGAAAGGAGCTCAGGGGCATTGTAATTCGCAAACCTGCAGAGTTATAAATGACAGCTATCGTCCAAAAATATATTGAAGTAAGGCTGCCAAGAGGACTTGAAAGCGGGGCAGAATTGCAGGAAACCGATTTCAGGAGGTAGACTGGAATTGCATGTAAAGCATAGGAAAAGAGGCAGAACGTCCACAATGATGCAGTTGGCCAAAAAGGGCGTATGCGTTTTTTCCTGAATATATTCAGGAAAAAACGCATACGCCCTTTTTGGCCAACCAAGCAAGCTTGCAAAGGAAATCTGCACTACAATGAAGTCTCACTGCCCCCCGGTCAAAAGGGCCATCTGAAAAAAGTGTAATATCCAGAAAGGCAGGACAGGCCATGGAGAACTGGGAGCCTAGTTAGGCTGATGGGCGGGATGTAACTTGCCAACAGCCACTCTGGAGAAGTATATGGTGTTTCCTGAAACATCCAAAAAACAAAGCAACAGAGCCTAGGGCACTTCCACTTATGGTCCTATAGCTTAGGGAAATTAAAATCAAAAAGACACAGCCACCCCAAAGTTTGGGACGGCTCTGTTTACAAGAACCTCGTTTACGGTACAAGTTCAATATCACAGAAAGCGAAAAATGGATAAAGTAGTTGTGGTACTAACGAACAATGCAATATCACTCAGCAATGAAATCTATGTCATCAGGCCCATAGCAGCATAATGAGTGGATTCAGGTACGATGATTCTAAGTGAAATAAGTCACACAGAAAAAGAAACATCATAAGATATCACTAATACACGGAATGTAATCTTGGCTACACAGGAACTGAATTACAAAACAGAATAGGGTCTCAAATGTAGAAAACCAACTTATGCTTGCTTAAGGGGAAAGGTGAGTTGGGGTGCTGCATAAAACCAGAGATTGAAATTAGCACAGATACCTTTCCATAAGCCAAATATGTAATAGACAAGAGCTACTGCTTGCTCAACGAAGTGGACTCAACACCCCATATTAAACGCCTAAGAATATACCTGACTAGTAAGAATCTTAAAACCTATGGATTTATATGTCTCCGAAAGAGAATCAAGCGTGTGTACAGAGGCATAAACGCAGCAGTGATAGGATTGGTGAGGTTCGGTGAGCAAATGCAGACCCTTTGAAGTCATATTGCATGGTACCCATTCCATGGGTCTCAACTCTCCAGATTTAAGGGATTCTTCCTTCAGCTAAAACATGCATGTGGAACCCAGAGTATGATCCACCGTGTGAACGGGAAACGTGTTCAAATGTGTCTCACTTTTCATCCCCTGGTACTCGGGTGCAACATTCCAGATGCTTTACTAACACTCTCCCCACTTGGAGAGTCAGTGCCTTTAACCTCCTGTTTGGCCCAGTTTGCAATTTCTGCGGAAAATGAACAGGAATAGGGAGAACCAATGAGAGACTAGCTGGAGGTGTCTGGACGGGCAATTTTAACTCTCATTTCCCACCAGGAAGAGGAATTAACCAAAGGCTCAGCGAGCCATGCCGGAACCACACTAGGGCCTGAAGCAATCCTGCGGTGTTGCGGCCAGCTCACAAGAAAGCGAGTTGAAGAAAGGAGCTCAGGGGCACTGTAATTCGCAAACCTGCAGAGTTATAAATGACAGCTATCGTCCAAAAATATATTGAAGTAAGGCTGCCAAGAGGACTTGAAAGCGGGGCAGAATTGCAGGAAACCGATTTCAGGAGGTAGACTGGAATTGCATGTAAAGCATAGGAAAAGAGGCAGAACGTCCACAATGATGCACTTGGCCAAAAAGGGCGTATGCGTTTTTTCCTGAATATATTCAGGAAAAAACGCATACGCCCTTTTTGGCCAACCAAGCAAGCTTGCAAAGGAAATCTGCACTACAATGAAGTCTCACTGCCCCCCGGTCAAAAGGGCCATCTGAAAAAAGTGTAAAATCCAGAAAGGCAGGACAGGCCATGGAGAACTGGGAGCCTAGTTAGGCTGATGGGCGGGATGTAAATTGCCAAGAGGCACTCTGGAGAAGTGTATGGTGTTTCCTGAAACATCCAAAAAACAAAGCAACAGAGCCTAGGGCACTTCCACTTATGGTCCTATAGCTTAGGGAAATTAAAATCAAAAAGACACAGCCACCCCAAAGTTTGGGACGGCTCTGTTTACAAGAACCTCGTTTACGGTACAAGTTCAATATCACAGAAAGCGAAAAATGGATAAAGTAGTTGTGGTACTAACGAACAATGCAATATCACTCAGCAATGAAATCTATGTCATCAGGCCCATAGCAGCATAATGAGTGGATTCAGGTACGATGATTCTAAGTGAAATAAGTCACACAGAAAAAGAAACATCATAAGATATCGCTAATACACGGAATGTAAACTTGGCTACACAGGAACAGAATTACAAAACAGATTAGGGTCTCAAATGTAGAAAACCAACTTATGCTTGCTTAAGGGGAAAGGTGAGTTGGGGTGCTGCATAAAACCAGAGATTGAAATTAGCACAGATACCTTTCCATAAGCCAAATATGTAATAGACAAGAGCTACTGCTTGCTCAACGAAGTGGACTCAACACCCCATATTAAACGCCTAAGAATATACCTGACTAGTAAGAATCTTAAAACCTATGGATTTATATGTCTCCGAAAGAGAATCAAGCGTGTGTACAGAGGCATAAACGCAGCAGTGATAGGATTGGTGAGGTTCGGTGAGCAAATGCAGACCCTTTGAAGTCATATTTCATGGTACCCATTCCATGGGTCTCAACTCTCCAGGTTTAAGGGATTCTTCCTTCAGCTAAAACATGCATGTGGAACCCAGAGTATGATCCACCGTGTGATCGGGAAACGTGCTCAAATGTGTCTCAGTTTTCGTCCCCTGGTACTCGGGTGCAACATTCCAGACGCTTTACTAACACTCTCCCCACTTGAAGAGTCAGTGCCTTTAACCTCCTGTTTGGCCCAGTTTGCCATTTCTTCGGAAAATGAACAGGAATAGGGAGAACCAATGAGAGACTAGCTGGAGGTGTCTGGACGGGCAATTTTAACTCTCATTTCCCACCAGGAAGAGGAATTAACCAAAGGCTCAGCGAGCCATGCCGGAACCACACTAGGGCCTGAAGCAATCCTGCGGTGTTGCGGCCAGCTCACAAGAAAGCGAGTTGAAGAAAGGAGCTCAGGGGCACTGTCATTCACAAACCTGCAGAGTTATAAATGACAGCTATCGTCCAAAAATATATTGAAGTAAGGCTGCCAAGAGGACTTGAAAGCGGGGCAGAAATGCAGGAAACCGATTTCAGGAGGTAGACGGGAATTGCATGTAAAGCATAGGAAAAGAGGCAGAACGTCCACAATGATGCACTTGGCCAAAAAGGGCGTATGCGTTTTTTCCTGAATATATTCAGGAAAAAACGCATACGCCTATTTTGGCCAACCAAGCAAGCTTGCAAAGGAAATCTGCACTACAATGAACTCTCACTGCCCCCCGGTCAAAAGGGCCATTTGAAAAAAGTGTAAAATCCAGAAAGGCAGGACAGGCCATGGAGAACTGGGAGCCTAGTTAGGCTGATGGGCGGGATGTAACTTGCCAACAGCCACTCTGGAGAAGTATATGGTGTTTCCTGAAACATCCAAAAAACAAAGCAACAGAGCCTAGGGCACTTCCACTTATGGTCCTATAGCTTAGGGAAATTAAAATCAAAAAGACACAGCCACCCCAAAGTTTGGGACGGCTCTGTTTACAAGAACCTCGTTTACGGTACAAGTTCAATATCACAGAAAGCGAAAAATGGATAAAGTAGTTGTGGTACTAACGAACAATGCAATATCACTCAGCAATGAAATCTATGTCATCAGGCCCATAGCAGCATAATGAGTGGATTCAGGTATGATGATTCTAAGTGAAATAAGTCACACAGAAAAAGAAACATCATAAGATATCACTAATACACGGAATGTAAACTTGGCTACACAGGAACTGAATTACAAAACAGAATAGGGTCTCAAATGTAGAAAACCAACTTATGCTTGCTTAAGGGAAAGGTGAGTTGGGGTGCTACATAAAACCAGAGATTGAAATTAGCCCAGATACCTTTCCATAAGCCAAATATGTAATAGACAAGAGCTACTGCTTGCTCAACGAAGTGGACTCAACACCCCATATTAAACGCCTAAGAATATACCTGACTAGTAAGAATCTTAAAACCTATGGATTTATATGTCTCCGAAAGAGAATAAAGCGTGTGTACAGCAGCATAAACGCAGCAGTGATAAGATAGGTGAGGTTCGGTGAGCAAATGCAGACCCTTTGAAGTCATATTGCATGGTACCCATTCCATGGTTCTCAACTCTCCAGGTTTAAGGGATTCTTCCTTCAGCTAAAACATGCATGTGGAACCCAGAGTATGATCCACCATGTGATAGGGAAACGTGTTCAAATGTGTCTCAGTTTTCGTCCCCTGGTACTCGGGTGCAACATTCCAGATGCTTTACTAACACTCTCCCCACTTGGAGAGTCAGTGCCTTTAACCTCCTGTTTGGCCCAGTTTGCAATTTCTGCCGAAAATGAACAGGAATAGGGAGAACCAATGAGAGACTAGCTGGAGGTGTCTGGACGGGCAAATTTAACTCTCATTTCCCACCAGGAAGAGGAATTAACCAAAGGCTCAGCGAGCCATGCCGGAACCACACTAGGGCCTGAAGCAATCCTGCGGTGTTGCGGCCACCTCACAAGAAAGCGAGTTGAAGAAAGGAGCTCAGGGGCACTGTCATTCACAAACTTGCAGAGTTATAAATGACAGCTATCGTCCAAAAATATATTGAAGTAAGGCTGCCAAGAGGACTTGAAAGCGGGGCAGAATTGCAGGAAACCGATTTCAGGAGGTAGACTGGAATTGCATGTAAAGCATAGGAAAAGAGGCAGAACGTCCACAATGATGCACTTGGCCAAAAAGGGCGTATGCGTTTTTTCCTGAATATATTCAGGAAAAAACGCATACGCCCTTTTTGGCCAACCAAGCAAGCATGCAATGGAAATCTGCACTACAATGAAGTCTCACTGCCCCCCGGTCAAAAGGGCCATCTGAAAAAAGTGTAAATTCCAGAAAGGCAGGACAGGCCATGGAGAACTGGGAGCCTAGTTAGGCTGATGGGCGGGATGTAAATTGCCAACAGCCACTCTGGAGAAGTGTATGGTGTTTCCTGAAACATCTAAAAAACAAAGCAACAGAGCCTAGGGCACTTCCACTTATGGTCCTATAGCTTAGGGAAATTAAAATCAAAAAGACAGAGCCACCCCAAATTTTGGGATGGCTCTGTTTACAAGAACCTCGTTTACAGTACAAGTTCAATATGACAGAAAGCGAAAAATGGATAAAGTAGTTGTGGTACAAACGAACAATGCAATATCACTCAGCAATGAAATCTATGTCATCAGGCCCATAGCAGCATAATGAGTGGATTCAGGTATGATGATTCTAAGTGAAATAAGTCACACAGAAAAAGAAACATCATAAGATATCACTAATACACGGAATGTAAACTTGGCTGCACAGGAATTGAATTACAAAACAGAATAGGGTCTGAAATGTAGAAAACCAACTTATGCTTGCTTAAGGGGAAAGGTGAGTTGGGGTGCTGCATAAAACCAGAGATTGAAATTAGCACAGATACCTTTCCATAAGCCAAATATGTAATAGACAAGAGCTACTGCTTGCTCAACGAAGTGGACTCAACACCCCATATTAAACGCCTAAGAATATAGCTGACTAGTAAGAATCTTAAAATCTATGGATTTATATGTCTCCGAAAAAGAATCAAGCGTGTGTACAACGGCATAAACGCAGCAGTGATAGGATTGGTGAGGTTCGGTGAGCAAATGCAGACCCCTTGAAGTCATATTGCATGGTACCCATTCCATGGGTCTCAACTCTCCAGGTTTAAGGGATTCTTCCTTCAGCTAAAACATGCATGTGGAACCCAGAGTATGATCCACCGTGTGATCGGGAAACGTGCTCAAATGTGTCTCAGTTTTCGTCCCCTGGTACTCGGGTGCAACATTCCAGACGCTTTACTAACACTCTCCCCACTTGAAGAGTCAGTGCCTTTAACCTCCTGTTTGGCCCAGTTTGCAATTTCTGCGGAAAATGAACAGGAATAGGGAGAACCAATGAGAGACTAGCTGGAGGTGTCTGGACGGGCAATTTTAACTCTCATTTCCCACCAGGAAGAGGAATTAACCAAAGGCTCAGCGAGCCATGCCGGAACCACACTAGGGCCTGAAGCAATCCTGCGGTGTTGCGGCCACCTCAGAAGAAAGCGAGTTGAAGAAAGGAGCTCAGGGGCACTGTCATTCACAAACCTGCAGAGTTATCAATGACAGCTATCGTCCAAAAATATATTGAAGTAAGGCTGCCAAGAGGACTTGAAAGCGGGGCAGAAATGCAGGAAACCGATTTCAGGAGGTAGACGGGAATTGCATGTAAAGCATAGGAAAAGAGGCAGAACGTCCACAATGATGCAGTTGGCCAAAAAGAGCGTATGCGTTTTTTCCTGAATATATTCAGGAAAAAACGCATACGCCCTTTTTGGCCAACCAAGCAAGCTTGCAAAGGAAATCTGCACTACAATGAAGTCTCACTGCCCCCCGGTCAAAAGGGCCATTTGAAAAAAGTGTAAAATCCAGAAAGGCAGGACAGGCCATGGAGAACTGGGAGCCTAGTTAGGCTGATGGGCGGGATGTAACTTGCCAACAGCCACTCTGGAGAAGTATATGGTGTTTCCTGAAACATCCAAAAAACAAAGCAACAGAGCCTAGGGCACTTCCACTTATGGTCCTATAGCTTAGGGAAATTAAAATCAAAAAGACACAGCCACCCCAAAGTTTGGGACGGCTCTGTTTACAAGAACCTCGTTTACGGTACAAGTTCAATATCACAGAAAGCGAAAAATGGATAAAGTAGTTGTGGTACTAACGAACAATGCAATATCACTCAGCAATGAAATCTATGTCATCAGGCCCATAGCAGCATAATGAGTGGATTCAGGTACGATGATTCTAAGTGAAATAAGTCACACAGAAAAAGAAACATCATAAGATATCGCTAATACACGGAATGTAAACTTGGCTACACAGGAACTGAATTACAAAACAGAATAGGGTCTCAAATGTAGAAAACCAACTTATGCTTGCTTAAGGGGAAAGGTGAGTTGGGGTGCTGCATAAAACCAGAGATTGAAATTAGCACAGATACCTTTCCATAAGCCAAATATGTAATAGACAAGAGCTACTGCTTGCTCAACGAAGTGGACTCAACACCCCATATTAAACGCCTAAGAATATACCTGACTAGTAAGAATCTTAAAACCTATGGATTTATATGTCTCCGAAAGAGAATCAAGCGTGTGTACAGAGGCATAAACGCAGCAGTGATAGGATTGGTGAGGTTCGGTGAGCAAATGCAGACCCTTTGAAGTCATATTGCATGGTACCCATTCCATGGGTCTCAACTCTCCAGATTTAAGGGATTCTTCCTTCAGCTAAAACATGCATGTGGAACCCAGAGTATGATCCACCGTGTGAACGGGAAACGTGTTCAAATGTGTCTCACTTTTCATCCCCTGGTACTCGGGTGCAACATTCCAGATGCTTTACTAACACTCTCCCCACTTGGAGAGTCAGTGCCTTTAACCTCCTGTTTGGCCCAGTTTGCAATTTCTGCGGAAAATGAACAGGAATAGGGAGAACCAATGAGAGACTAGCTGGAGGTGTCTGGACGGGCAATTTTAACTCTCATTTCCCACCAGGAAGAGGAATTAACCAAAGGCTCAGCGAGCCATGCCGGAACCACACTAGGGCCTGAAGCAATCCTGCGGTGTTGCGGCCAGCTCACAAGAAAGCGAGTTGAAGAAAGGAGCTCAGGGGCACTGTAATTCGCAAACCTGCAGAGTTATAAATGACAGCTATCGTCCAAAAATATATTGAAGTAAGGCTGCCAAGAGGACTTGAAAGCGGGGCAGAATTGCAGGAAACCGATTTCAGGAGGTAGACGGGAATTGCATGTAAAGCATAGGAAAAGAGGCAGAACGTCCACAATGATGCACTTGGCCAAAAAGGGCGTATGCGTTTTTTCCTGAATATATTCAGGAAAAAACGCATACGCCCTTTTTGGCCAACCAAGCAAGCTTGCAAAGGAAATCTGCACTACAATGAAGTCTCACTGCCCCCCGGTCAAAAGGGCCATCTGAAAAAAGTGTAAAATCCAGAAAGGCAGGACAGGCCATGGAGAACTGGGAGCCTAGTTAGACTGATGGGCGGAATGTAAATTGCCAAGAGGCACTCTGGAGAAGTGTATGGTGTTTCCTGAAACATCTAAAAAACAAAGCAACAGAGCCTAGGGCACTTCCACTTATGGTCCTATAGCTTAGGGAAATTAAAATCAAAAAGACACAGCCACCCCAAAGTTTGGGATGGCTCTGTTTACAAGAACCTCGTTTACGGTACAAGTTCAATATCACAGAAAGCGAAAAATGGATAAAGAAGTTGTGGTACTTAGGTACAATGCAATATCACTCAGCAATGAAATCTATGTCATCAGGCCCATAGCAGCATAATGAGTGGATTCAGGTATGATGATTCGAAGTGAAATAAGTCACACAGAAAAAGAAACATCATAAGATATCACTAATACACGGAATGTAAACTTGGCTACACAGGAACTGAATTACAAAACAGAATAGGGTCTCAAATGTAGAAAACCAACTTATGCTTGCTTAAGGGAAAGGTGAGTTGGGGTGCTACATAAAACCAGAGATTGAAATTAGCCCAGATACCTTTCCATAAGCCAAATATGTAATAGACAAGAGCTACTGCTTGCTCAACGAAGTGGACTCAACACCCCATATTAAACGCCTAAGAATATACCTGACTAGTAAGAATCTTAAAACCTATGGATTTATATGTCTCCGAAAGAGAATAAAGCGTGTGTACAGCAGCATAAACGCAGCAGTGATAGGATAGGTGAGGTTCGGTGAGCAAATGCAGACCCTTTGAAGTCATATTGCATGGTACCCATTCCATGGTTCTCAACTCTCCAGGTTTAAGGGATTCTTCCTTCAGCTAAAACATGCATGTGGAACCCAGAGTATGATCCACCATGTGATAGGGAAACGTGTTCAAATGTGTCTCAGTTTTCGTCCCCTGGTACTCGGGTGCAACATTCCAGATGCTTTACTAACACTCTCCCCACTTGGAGAGTCAGTGCCTTTAACCTCCTGTTTGGCCCAGTTTGCAATTTCTGCGGAAAATGAACAGGAATAGGGAGAACCAATGAGAGACTAGCTGGAGGTGTCTGGACGGGCAAATTTAACTCTCATTTCCCACCAGGAAGAGGAATTAACCAAAGGCTCAGCGAGCCATGCCGGAACCACACTAGGGCCTGAAGCAATCCTGCGGTGTTGCGGCCACCTCACAAGAAAGCGAGTTGAAGAAAGGAGCTCAGGGGCACTGTCATTCACAAACCTGCAGAGTTATAAATGACAGCTATCGTCCAAAAATATATTGAAGTAAGGCTGCCAAGAGGACTTGAAAGCGTGGCAGAATTGCAGGAAACCGATTTCAGGAGGTAGACTGGAATTGCATGTAAAGCATAGGAAAAGAGGCAGAACGTCCACAATGATGCACTTGGCCAAAAAGGGCGTATGCGTTTTTTCCTGAATATATTCAGGAAAAAACGCATACGCCCTTTTTGGCCAACCAAGCAAGCTTGCAAAGGAAATCTGCACTACAATGAAGTCTCACTGCCCCCCGGTCAAAAGGGCCATCTGAAAAAAGTGTAAATTCCAGAAAGGCAGGACAGGCCATGGAGAACTGGGAGCCTAGTTAGGGTGATGGGCGGGATGTAAATTGCCAACAGCCACTCTGGAGAAGTGTATGGTGTTTCCTGAAACATCTAAAAAACAAAGCAAGAGAGCCTAGGGCACTTCCACTTATGGTCCTATAGCTTAGGGAAATTAAAATCAAAAAGACACAGCCACCCCAAATTTTGGGATGGCTCTGTTTACAAGAACCTCGTTTACAGTACAAGTTCAATATGACAGAAAGCGAAAAATGGATAAAGTAGTTGTGGTACAAACGAACAATGCAATATCTCTCAGCAATGAAATCTATGTCATCAGGCCCATCGCAGCATAATGAGTGGATTCAGGTATGATGATTCTAAGTGAAATAAGTCACACAGAAAAAGAAACATCATAAGATATCACTAATACACGGAATGTAAACTTGGCTACACAGGAATTGAATTACAAAACAGAATAGGGTCTGAAATGTAGAAAACCAACTTATGCTTGCTTAAGGGGAAAGGTGAGTTGGGGTGCTGCATAAAACCAGAGATTGAAATTAGCACAGATACCTTTCCATAAGCCAAATATGTAATAGACAAGAGCTACTGCTTGCTCAACGAAGTGGACTCAACACCCCATATTAAACGCCTAAGAATATAGCTGACTAGTAAGAATCTTAAAATCTATGGATTTATATGTCTCCGAAAAAGAATCAAGCGTGTGTACAACGGCATATACGCAGCAGTGATAGGATTGGTGAGGTTCGGTGAGCAAATGCAGACCCCTTGAAGTCATATTGCATGGTACCCATTCCATGGGTCTCAACTCTCCAGGTTTAAGGGATTCTTCCTTCAGCTAAAACATGCATGTGGAACCCAGAGTATGATCCACCGTGTGATCGGGAAACGTGCTCAAATGTGTCTCAGTTTTCGTCCCCTGGTACTCGGGTGCAACATTCCAGACGCTTTACTAACACTCTCCCCACTTGAAGAGTCAGTGCCTTTAACCTCCTGTTTGGCCCAGTTTGCCATTTCTGCGGAAAATGAACAGGAATAGGGAGAACCAATGAGAGACTAGCTGGAGGTGTCTGGACGGGCAATTTTAACTCTCATTTCCCACCAGGAAGAGGAATTAACCAAAGGCTCAGCGAGCCATGCCGGAACCACACTAGGGCCTGAAGCAATCCTGCGGTGTTGCGGCCACCTCAGAAGAAAGCGAGTTGAAGAAAGGAGCTCAGGGGCACTGTCATTCACAAACCTGCAGAGTTATAAATGACAGCTATCGTCCAAAAATATATTGAAGTAAGGCTGCCAAGAGGACTTGAAAGCGGGGCAGAAATGCAGGAAACCGATTTCAGGAGGTAGACGGGAATTGCATGTAAAGCATAGGAAAAGAGGCAGAACGTCCACAATGATGCAGTTGGCCAAAAAGAGCGTATGCGTTTTTTCCTGAATATATTCAGGAAAAAACGCATACGCCCATTTTGGCCAACCAAGCAAGCTTGCAAAGGAAATCTGCACTACAATGAAGTCTCACTGCCCCCCGGTCAAAAGGGCCATTTGAAAAAAGTGTAAAATCCAGAAAGGCAGGACAGGCCATGGAGAACTGGGAGCATAGTTAGGCTGATGGGCGGGATATAACTTGCCAACAGCCACTCTGGAGAAGTATATGGTGTTTCCTGAAACATCCAAAAAACAAAGCAACAGAGCCTAGGGCACTTCCACTTATGGTCCTATAGCTTAGGGAAATTAAAATCAAAAAGACACAGCCACCCCAAAGTTTGGGACGGCTCTGTTTACAAGAACCTCGTTTACGGTACATGTTCAATATCACAGAAAGCGAAAAATGGATAAAGTAGTTGTGGTACTAACGAACAATGCAATATCACTCAGCAATGAAATCTATGTCATCAGGCCCATAGCAGCATAATGAGTGGATTCAGGTACGATGATTCTAAGTGAAATAAGTCACACAGAAAAAGAAACATCATAAGATATCGCTAATACACGGAATGTAAACTTGGCTACACAGGAACTGAATTACAAAACAGAATAGGGTCTCAAATGTAGAAAACCAACTTATGCTTGCTTAAGGGAAAGGTGAGTTGGGGTGCTACATAAAACCAGAGATTGAAATTAGCCCAGATACCTTTCCATAAGCCAAATATGTAATAGACAAGAGCTACTGCTTGCTCAACGAAGTGGACTCAACACCCCATATTAAACGCCTAAGAATATACCTGACTAGTAAGAATCTTAAAACCTATGGATTTATATGTCTCCGAAAGAGAATAAAGCGTGTGTACAGCAGCATAAACGCAGCAGTGATAGGATAGGTGAGGTTCGGTGAGCAAATGCAGACCCTTTGAAGTCATATTGCATGGTACCCATTCCATGGTTCTCAACTCTCCAGGTTTAAGGGATTCTTCCTTCAGCTAAAACATGCATGTGGAACCCAGAGTATGATCCACCATGTGATAGGGAAACGTGTTCAAATGTGTCTCAGTTTTCGTCCCCTGGTACTCGGGTGCAACATTCCAGATGCTTTACTAACACTCTCCCCACTTGGAGAGTCAGTGCCTTTAACCTCCTGTTTGGCCCAGTTTGCAATTTCTGCGGAAAATGAACAGGAATAGGGAGAACCAATGAGAGACTAGCTGGAGGTGTCTGGACGGGCAAATTTAACTCTCATTTCCCACCAGGAAGAGGAATTAACCAAAGGCTCAGCGAGCCATGCCGGAACCACACTAGGGCCTGAAGCAATCCTGCGGTGTTGCGGCCACCTCACAAGAAAGCGAGTTGAAGAAAGGAGCTCAGGGGCACTGTCATTCACAAACCTGCAGAGTTATAAATGACAGCTATCGTCCAAAAATATATTGAAGTAAGGCTGCCAAGAGGACTTGAAAGCGTGGCAGAATTGCAGGAAACCGATTTCAGGAGGTAGACTGGAATTGCATGTAAAGCATAGGAAAAGAGGCAGAACGTCCACAATGATGCACTTGGCCAAAAAGGGCGTATGCGTTTTTTCCTGAATATATTCAGGAAAAAACGCATACGCCCTTTTTGGCCAACCAAGCAAGCTTGCAAAGGAAATCTGCACTACAATGAAGTCTCACTGCCCCCCGGTCAAAAGGGCCATCTGAAAAAAGTGTAAATTCCAGAAAGGCAGGACAGGCCATGGAGAACTGGGAGCCTAGTTAGGGTGATGGGCGGGATGTAAATTGCCAACAGCCACTCTGGAGAAGTGTATGGTGTTTCCTGAAACATCTAAAAAACAAAGCAAGAGAGCCTAGGGCACTTCCACTTATGGTCCTATAGCTTAGGGAAATTAAAATCAAAAAGACACAGCCACCCCAAATTTTGGGATGGCTCTGTTTACAAGAACCTCGTTTACAGTACAAGTTCAATATGACAGAAAGCGAAAAATGGATAAAGTAGTTGTGGTACAAACGAACAATGCAATATCTCTCAGCAATGAAATCTATGTCATCAGGCCCATCGCAGCATAATGAGTGGATTCAGGTATGATGATTCTAAGTGAAATAAGTCACACAGAAAAAGAAACATCATAAGATATCACTAATACACGGAATGTAAACTTGGCTACACAGGAATTGAATTACAAAACAGAATAGGGTCTGAAATGTAGAAAACCAACTTATGCTTGCTTAAGGGGAAAGGTGAGTTGGGGTGCTGCATAAAACCAGAGATTGAAATTAGCACAGATACCTTTCCATAAGCCAAATATGTAATAGACAAGAGCTACTGCTTGCTCAACGAAGTGGACTCAACACCCCATATTAAACGCCTAAGAATATAGCTGACTAGTAAGAATCTTAAAATCTATGGATTTATATGTCTCCGAAAAAGAATCAAGCGTGTGTACAACGGCATATACGCAGCAGTGATAGGATTGGTGAGGTTCGGTGAGCAAATGCAGACCCCTTGAAGTCATATTGCATGGTACCCATTCCATGGGTCTCAACTCTCCAGGTTTAAGGGATTCTTCCTTCAGCTAAAACATGCATGTGGAACCCAGAGTATGATCCACCGTGTGATCGGGAAACGTGCTCAAATGTGTCTCAGTTTTCGTCCCCTGGTACTCGGGTGCAACATTCCAGACGCTTTACTAACACTCTCCCCACTTGAAGAGTCAGTGCCTTTAACCTCCTGTTTGGCCCAGTTTGCCATTTCTGCGGAAAATGAACAGGAATAGGGAGAACCAATGAGAGACTAGCTGGAGGTGTCTGGACGGGCAATTTTAACTCTCATTTCCCACCAGGAAGAGGAATTAACCAAAGGCTCAGCGAGCCATGCCGGAACCACACTAGGGCCTGAAGCAATCCTGCGGTGTTGCGGCCACCTCAGAAGAAAGCGAGTTGAAGAAAGGAGCTCAGGGGCACTGTCATTCACAAACCTGCAGAGTTATAAATGACAGCTATCGTCCAAAAATATATTGAAGTAAGGCTGCCAAGAGGACTTGAAAGCGGGGCAGAAATGCAGGAAACCGATTTCAGGAGGTAGACGGGAATTGCATGTAAAGCATAGGAAAAGAGGCAGAACGTCCACAATGATGCAGTTGGCCAAAAAGAGCGTATGCGTTTTTTCCTGAATATATTCAGGAAAAAACGCATACGCCCATTTTGGCCAACCAAGCAAGCTTGCAAAGGAAATCTGCACTACAATGAAGTCTCACTGCCCCCCGGTCAAAAGGGCCATTTGAAAAAAGTGTAAAATCCAGAAAGGCAGGACAGGCCATGGAGAACTGGGAGCATAGTTAGGCTGATGGGCGGGATATAACTTGCCAACAGCCACTCTGGAGAAGTATATGGTGTTTCCTGAAACATCCAAAAAACAAAGCAACAGAGCCTAGGGCACTTCCACTTATGGTCCTATAGCTTAGGGAAATTAAAATCAAAAAGACACAGCCACCCCAAAGTTTGGGACGGCTCTGTTTACAAGAACCTCGTTTACGGTACATGTTCAATATCACAGAAAGCGAAAAATGGATAAAGTAGTTGTGGTACTAACGAACAATGCAATATCACTCAGCAATGAAATCTATGTCATCAGGCCCATAGCAGCATAATGAGTGGATTCAGGTACGATGATTCTAAGTGAAATAAGTCACACAGAAAAAGAAACATCATAAGATATCGCTAATACACGGAATGTAAACTTGGCTACACAGGAACTGAATTACAAAACAGAATAGGGTCTCAAATGTAGAAAACCAACTTATGCTTGCTTAAGGGGAAAGGTGAGTTGGGGTGCTGCATAAAACCAGAGATTGAAATTAGCACAGATACCTTTCCATAAGCCAAATATGTAATAGACAAGAGCTACTGCTTGCTCAACGAAGTGGACTCAACACCCCATATTAAACGCCTAAGAATATACCTGACTAGTAAGGATCTTAAAACCTATGGATTTATATGTCTCCGAAAGAGAATCAAGCATGTGTACAGAGGCATAAACGCAGCAGTGATAGGATTGGTGAGGTTCGGTGAGCAAATGCAGACCCTTTGAAGTCATATTGCATCGTACCCATTCCATGGGTCTCAACTCTCCAGATTTAAGGGATTCTTCCTTCAGCTAAAACATGCATGTGGAACCCAGAGTATGATCCACCGTGTGAACGGGAAACGTGTTCAAATGTGTCTCACTTTTCATCCCCTGGTACTCGGGTGCAACATTCCAGATGCTTTACTAACACTCTCCCCACTTGGAGAGTCAGTGCCTTTAACCTCCTGTTTGGCCCAGTTTGCAATTTCTGCGGAAAATGAACAGGAATAGGGAGAACCAATGAGAGACTAGCTGGAGGTGTCTGGACGGGCAATTTTAACTCTCATTTCCCACCAGGAAGAGGAATTAAACAAAGGCTCAGCGAGCCATGCCGGAACCACACTAGGGCCTGAAGCAATCCTGCGGTGTTGCGGCCAGCTCACAAGAAAGCGAGTTGAAGAAAGGAGCTCAGGGGCACTGTAATTCGCAAACCTGCAGAGTTATAAATGACAGCTATCGTCCAAAAATATATTGAAGTAAGGCTGCCAAGAGGACTTGAAAGCGGGGCAGAATTGCAGGAAACCGATTTCAGGAGGTAGACTGGAATTGCATGTAAAGCATAGGAAAAGAGGCAGAACGTCCACAATGATGCAGTTGGCCAAAAAGGGCGTATGCGTTTTTTCCTGAATATATTCAGGAAAAAACGCATACGCCCTTTTTGGCCAACCAAGCAAGCTTGCAAAGGAAATCTGCACTACAATGAAGTCTCACTGCCCCCCGGTCAAAAGGGCCATCTGAAAAAAGTGTAAAATCCAGAAAGGCAGGACAGGCCATGGAGAACTGGGAGCCTAGTTAGGCTGATGGGCGGGATGTAAATTGCCAAGAGGCACTCTGGAGAAGTGTATGGTGTTTCCTGAAACATCCAAAAAACAAAGCAACAGAGCCTAGGGCACTTCCACTTATGGTCCTATAGCTTAGGGAAATTAAAATCAAAAAGACACAGCCACCCCAAAGTTTGGGACGGCTCTGTTTACAAGAACCTCGTTTACGGTACAAGTTCAATATCACAGAAAGCGAAAAATGGATAAAGTAGTTGTGGTACTAACGAACAATGCAATATCACTCAGCAATGAAATCTATGTCATCAGGCCCATAGCAGCATAATGAGTGGATTCAGGTACGATGATTCTAAGTGAAATAAGTCACACAGAAAAAGAAACATCATAAGATATCGCTAATACACGGAATGTAAACTTGGCTACACAGGAACTGAATTACAAAACAGAATAGGGTCTCAAATGTAGAAAACCAACTTATGCTTGCTTAAGGGAAAGGTGAGTTGGGGTGCTACATAAAACCAGAGATTGAAATTAGCCCAGATACCTTTCCATGAGCCAAATATGTAATAGACAAGAGCTACTGCTTGCTCAACGAAGTGGACTCAACACCCCATATTAAACGCCTAAGAATATACCTGACTAGTAAGAATCTTAAAACCTATGGATTTATATGTCTCCGAAAGAGAATAAAGCGTGTGTACAGCAGCATAAACGCAGCAGTGATAGGATAGGTGAGGTTCGGTGAGCAAATGCAGACCCTTTGAAGTCATATTGCATGGTACCCATTCCATGGTTCTCAACTCTCCAGGTTTAAGGGATTCTTCCTTCAGCTAAAACATGCATGTGGAACCCAGAGTATGATCCACCATGTGATAGGGAAACGTGTTCAAATGTGTCTCAGTTTTCGTCCCCTGGTACTCGGGTGCAACATTCCAGACGCTTTACTAACACTCTCCCCACTTGGAGAGTCAGTGCCTTTAAACTCCTGTTTGGCCCAGTTTGCAATTTCTGCGGAAAATGAACAGGAATAGGGAGAACCAATGAGAGACTAGCTGGAGGTGTCTGGACGGGCAAATTTAACTCTCATTTCCCACCAGGAAGAGGAATTAACCAAAGGCTCAGCGAGCCATGCCGGAACCACACTAGGGCCTGAAGCAATCCTGCGGTGTTGCGGCCACCTCACAAGAAAGCGAGTTGAAGAAAGGAGCTCAGGGGCACTGTCATTCACAAACCTGCAGAGTTATAAATGACAGCTATCGTCCAAAAATATATTGAAGTAAGGCTGCCAAGAGGACTTGAAAGCGTGGCAGAATTGCAGGAAACCGATTTCAGGAGGTAGACTGGAATTGCATGTAAAGCATAGGAAAAGAGGCAGAACGTCCACAATGATGCACTTGGCCAAAAAGGGCGTATGCGTTTTTTCCTGAATATATTCAGGAAAAAACGCATACGCCCTTTTTGGCCAACCAAGCAAGCTTGCAAAGGAAATCTGCACTACAATGAAGTCTCACTGCCCCCCGGTCAAAAGGGCCATCTGAAAAAAGTGTAAATTCCAGAAAGGCAGGACAGGCCATGGAGAACTGGGAGCCTAGTTAGGCTGATGGGCGGGATGTAAATTGCCAACAGCCACTCTGGAGAAGTGTATGGTGTTTCCTGAAACATCTAAAAAACAAAGCAAGAGAGCCTAGGGCACTTCCACTTATGGTCCTATAGCTTAGGTAAATTAAAATCAAAAAGACACAGCCACCCCAAATTTTGGGACGGCTCTGTTTACAAGAACCTCGTTTACAGTACAAGTTCAATATCACAGAAAGCGAAAAATGGATAAAGTAGTTGTGGTAGTAACGAACAATGCAATATCACTCAGCAATGAAATCTATGTCATCAGGCCCATAGCAGCATAATGAGTGGATTCAGGTACGATGATTCTAAGTGAAATAAGTCACACAGAAAAAGAAACATCATAAGATATCACTAATACACGGAATGTAAACTTGGCTACACAGGAACTGAATTACAAAACAGAATAGGGTCTCAAATGTAGAAAACCAACTTATGCTTGCTTAAGGGAAAGGTGAGTTGGGGTGCTACATAAAACCAGAGATTGAAATTAGCCCAGATACCTTTCCATAAGCCAAATATGTAATAGACAAGAGCTACTGCTTGCTCAACGAAGTGGACTCAACACCCCATATTAAACGCCTAAGAATATACCTGACTAGTAAGAATCTTAAAACCTATGGATTTATATGTCTCTGAAAGAGAATAAAGTGTGTGTACAGCAGCATAAACGCAGCAGTGATAGGATTGGTGAGGTTCGGTGAGCAAATGCAGACCCTTTGAAGTCATATTGCATGGTACCCATTCCATGGTTCTCAACTCTCCAGGTTTAAGGGATTCTTCCTTCAGCTAAAACATGCATGTGGAACCCAGAGTATGATCCACCATGTGATAGGGAAACGTGTTCAAATGTGTCTCAGTTTTCGTCCCCTGGTACTCGGGTGCAACATTCCAGACGCTTTACTAACACTCTCCCCACTTGGAGAGTCAGTGCCTTTAACCTCCTGTTTGGCCCAGTTTGCAATTTCTGCGGAAAATGAACAGGAATAGGGAGAACCAATGAGAGACTAGCTGGAGGTGTCTGGAAGGGCAAATTTAACTCTCATTTCCCACCAGGAAGAGGAATTAACCAAAGGCTCAGCGAGCCATGCCGGAACCACACTAGGGCCTGAAGCAATCCTGCGGTGTTGCGGCCACCTCACAAGAAAACGAGTTGAAGAAAGGAGCTCAGGGGCACTGTCATTCACAAACCTGCAGAGTTATAAATGACAGCTATCGTCCAAAAATATATTGAAGTAAGGCTGCCAAGAGGACTTGAAAGCGGGGCAGAATTGCAGGAAACCGATTTCAGGAGGTAGACTGGAATTGCATGTAAAGCATAGGAAAAGAGGCAGAACGTCCACAATGATGCACTTGGCCAAAAAGGGCGTATGCGTTTTTTCCTGAATATATTCAGGAAAAAACGCATACGCCCTTTTTGGTCAACCAAGCAAGCTTGCAAAGGAAATCTGCACTACAATGAAGTCTCACTGCCCCCCGGTCAAAAGGGCCATCTGAAAAAAGTGTAAATTCCAGAAAGGCAGGACAGGCCATGGAGAACTGGGAGCCTAGTTAGGCTGATGGGCGGGATGTAAATTGCCAACAGCCACTCTGGAGAAGTGTATGGTGTTTCCTGAAACATCTAAAAAACAAAGCAAGAGAGCCTAGGGCACTTCCACTTATGGTCCTATAGCTTAGGGAAATTAAAATCAAAAAGACACAGCCACCCCAAATTTTGGGACGGCTCTGTTTACAAGAACCTCGTTTACAGTACAAGTTCAATATCACAGAAAGCGAAAAATGGATAAAGTAGTTGTGGTACTAACGAACAATGCAATATCACTCAGCAATGAAATCTATGTCATCAGGCCCATAGCAGCATAATGAGTGGATTCAGGTACGATGATTCTAAGTGAAATAAGTCACACAGAAAAAGAAACATCATAAGATATCACTAATACACGGAATGTAAACTTGGCTACACAGGAATTGAATTACAAAACAGAATAGGGTCTGAAATGTAGAAAACCAACTTATGCTTGCTTAAGGGGAAAGGTGAGTTGGGGTGCTGCATAAAACCAGAGATTGAAATTAGCACAGATACCTTTCCATAAGCCAAATATGTAATAGACAAGAGCTACTGCTTGCTCAACGAAGTGGACTCAATACCCCATATTAAACGCCTAAGAATATAGCTGACTAGTAAGAATCTTAAAATCTATGGATTTATATGTCTCCGAAAAAGAATCAAGCGTGTGTACAGCGGCATAAACGCAGCAGTGATAGGATTGGTGAGGTTCGGTGAGCAAATGCAGACCCCTTGAAGTCATATTGCATGGTACCCATTCCATGGGTCTCAACTCTCCAGGTTTAAGGGATTCTTCCTTCAGCTAAAACATGCATGTGGAACCCAGAGTATGATCCACCGTGTGATCGGGAAACGTGTTCAAATGTGTCTCACTTTTCGTCCCCTGGTACTCGGGTGCAACATTCCAGACGCTTTACTAACACTCTCCCCACTTGGAGACTCAGTGCCTTTAACCTCCTGTTTGGCCCAGTTTGCAATTTCTGCGGAAAATGAACAGGAATAGGGAGAACCAATGAGAGACAAGCTGGAGGTGTCTGGACGGGCAATTTTAACTCTCATTTCCCACCATGAAGAGGAATTAAACAAAGGCTCAGCGAGCCATGCCGGAACCACACTAGGGCCTGAAGCAATCCTGCGCTGTTGCGGCCAGTTCACAAGAAAGCGAGTTGAAGAAAGGAGCTCAGGTGCACTGTAATTCACAAACCTGCAGAGTTATAAATGACAGCTATCGTCCAAAAATATATTGAAGTAAGGCTGCCAAGAGGACTTGAAAGCAGGGCAGAATTGCAGGAAACCGATTTCAGGAGGTAGACTGGAATTGCATGTAAAGCATAGGAAAAGAGGCAGAACGTCCACAATGATGCACTTGGCCAAAAAGGGCGTATGCGTTTTTTCCTGAATATATTCAGGAAAAAACGCATACGCCCTTTTTGGCCAACCAAGCAAGCTTGCAAAGGAAATCTGCACTACAATGAAGTCTCACTGCCCCCCGGTCAAAAGGGCCATCTGAAAAAAGTGTAAAATCCAGAAAGGCAGGACAGGCCATGGAGAACTGGGAGCCTAGTTAGACTGATGGGCGGAATGTAAATTGCCAACAGCCACTCTGGAGAAGTGTATGGTGTTTCCTGAAACATCTAAAAAACAAAGAAACAGAGCCTAGGGCACTTCCACTTATGGTCCTATAGCTTAGGGAAATTAAAATCAAAAAGACACAGCTACCCCAAAGTTTGGGATGGCTCTGTTTACAAGAACCTCGTTTACAGTACAAGTTCAATATCACAGAAAGCGAAAAATGGATAAAGAAGTTGTGGTACTTAGGTACAATGCAATATCACTCAGCAATGAAATCTATGTCATCAGGCCCATAGCAGCATAATGAGTGGATTCAGGTATGATGATTCTAAGTGAAATAAGTCACACAGAAAAAGAAACATCATAAGATATCACTAATACATGGAATGTAAACTTGGCTACACAGGAACTGAATTACAAAACAGAATAGGGTCTCAAATGTAGAAAACCAACTTATGCTTGCTTAAGGGAAAGGTGAGTTGGGGTGCTACATAAAACCAGAGATTGAAATTAGCCCAGATACCTTTCCATAAGCCAAATATGTAATAGACAAGAGCTACTGCTTGCTCAACGAAGTGGACTCAACACCCCATATTAAACGCCTAAGAATATACCTGACTAGTAAGAATCTTAAAACCTATGGATTTATATGTCTCTGAAAGAGAATAAAGTGTGTGTACAGCAGCATAAACGCAGCAGTGATAGGATTGGTGAGGTTCGGTGAGCAAATGCAGACCCTTTGAAGTCATATTGCATGGTACCCATTCCATGGTTCTCAACTCTCCAGGTTTAAGGGATTCTTCCTTCAGCTAAAACATGCATGTGGAACCCAGAGTATGATCCACCATGTGATAGGGAAACGTGTTCAAATGTGTCTCACTTTTCGTCCCCTGGTACTCGGGTGCAACATTCCAGACGCTTTACTAACACTCTCCCCACTTGGAGACTCAGTGCCTTTAACCTCCTGTTTGGCCCAGTTTGCAATTTCTGCGGAAAATGAACAGGAATAGGGAGAACCAATGAGAGACAAGCTGGAGGTGTCTGGACGGGCAATTTTAACTCTCATTTCCCACCATGAAGAGGAATTAAACAAAGGCTCAGCGAGCCATGCCGGAACCACACTAGGGCCTGAAGCAATCCTGCGCTGTTGCGGCCAGTTCACAAGAAAGCGAGTTGAAGAAAGGAGCTCAGGTGCACTGTAATTCACAAACCTGCAGAGTTATAAATGACAGCTATCGTCCAAAAATATATTGAAGTAAGGCTGCCAAGAGGACTTGAAAGCAGGGCAGAATTGCAGGAAACCGATTTCAGGAGGTAGACTGGAATTGCATGTAAAGCATAGGACAAGAGGCAGAACGTCCACAATGATGCACTTGGCCAAAAAGGGCGTATGCGTTTTTTCCTGAATATATTCAGGAAAAAACGCATACGCCCTTTTTGGCCAACCAAGCAAGCTTGCAAAGGAAATCTGCACTACAATGAAGTCTCACTGCCCCCCGGTCAAAAGGGCCATCTGAAAAAAGTGTAAAATCCAGAAAGGCAGGACAGGCCATGGAGAACTGGGAGCCTAGTTAGACTGATGGGCGGAATGTAAATGGCCAACAGCCACTCTGGAGAAGTGTATGGTGTTTCCTGAAACATCTAAAAAACAAAGCAACAGAGCCTAGGGCACTTCCACTTATGGTCCTATAGCTTAGGGAAATTAAAATCAAAAAGACACAGCCACCCCAAAGTTTGGGACGGCTCTGTTTACAAGAACCTCATTTACGGTACAAGTTCAATATCACAGAAAGCGAAAAATGGATAAAGTAGTTGTGGTACTAACGAACAATGCAATATCACTCAGCAATGAAATCTATGTCATCAGGCCAGTAACAGCATAATGAGTGGATTCAGGTACGATGATTCTAAGTGAAATAAGTCACACAGAAAAAGAAACATCATAAGATATCACTAATACACGGAATGTAAACTTGGCTACACAGGAACTGAATTACAAAACAGAATAGGGTCTGAAATGTAGAAAACCAACTTATGCTTGCTTAAGGGGAAAGGTGAGTTGGGGTGCTGTATAAAACCAGAGATTGAAATTAGCACAGATACCTTTCCATAAGCCAAATACGTAATAGACAAGAGCTACTGCTTGCTCAACGAAGTGGACTCAACACCCCATATTAAACGCCTAAGAATATAGCTGACTAGTAAGAATCTTAAAATCTATGGATTTATATGTCTCCGAAAAAGAATCAAGCGTGTGTACAACGGCATAAACGCAGCAGTGATAGGATTGGTGAGGTTCGGTGAGCAAATGCAGACCCCTTGAAGTCATATTGCATGGTACCCATTCCATGGGTCTCAACTCTCCAGGTTTAAGGGATTCTTCCTTCAGCTAAAACATGCATGTGGAACCCAGAGTATGATCCACCGTGTGATCGGGAAACGTGCTCAAATGTGTCTCAGTTTTCGTCCCCTGGTACTCGGGTGCAACATTCCCGACGCTTTACTAACACTCTCCCCACTTGAAGAGTCAGTGCCTTTAACCTCCTGTTTGGCCCAGTTTGCCATTTCTGCGGAAAATGAACAGGAATAGGGAGAACCAATGAGAGACTAGCTGGAGGTGTCTGGACGGGCAATTTTAACTCTCATTTCCCACCAGGAAGAGGAATTAACCAAAGGCTCAGCGAGCCATGCCGGAACCACACTAGGGCCTGAAGCAATCCTGCGGTGTTGCGGCCACCTCACAAGAAAGCGAGTTGAAGAAAGGAGCTCAGGGGCACTGTCATTCACAAACCTGCAGAGTTATAAATGACAGCTATCGTCCAAAAATATATTGAAGTAAGGCTGCCAAGAGGACTTGAAAGCGGGGCAGAAATGCAGGAAACCGATTTCAGGAGGTAGACGGGAATTGCATGTAAAGCATAGGAAAAGAGGCAGAACGTCCACAATGATGCAGTTGGCCAAAAAGAGCGTATGCGTTTTTTCCTGAATATATTCAGGAAAAAACGCATACGCCCATTTTGGCCAACCAAGCAAGCTTGCAAAGGAAATCTGCACTACAATGAAGTCTCACTGCCCCCCGGTCAAAAGGGCCATTTGAAAAAAGTGTAAAATCCAGAAAGGCAGGACAGGCCATGGAGAACTGGGAGCATAGTTAGGCTGATGGGCGGGATGTAACTTGCCAACAGCCACTCTGGAGAAGTATATGGTGTTTCCTGAAACATCCAAAAAACAAAGCAACAGAGCCTAGGGCACTTCCACTTATGGTCCTATAGCTTAGGGAAATTAAAATCAAAAAGGCACAGCCACCCCAAAGTTTGGGACGGCTCTGTTTACAAGAACCTCGTTTACGGTACAAGTTCAATATCACAGAAAGCGAAAAATGGATAAAGTAGTTGTGGTACTAACGAACAATGCAATATCACTCAGCAATGAAATCTATGTCATCAGGCCCATAGCAGCATAATGAGTGGATTCAGGTACGATGATTCTAAGTGAAATAAGTCACACAGAAAAAGAAACATCATAAGATATCGCTAATACACGGAATGTAAACTTGGCTACACAGGAACTGAATTACAAAACAGAATAGGGTCTCAAATGTAGAAAACCAACTTATGCTTGCTTAAGGGGAAAGGTGAGTTGGGGTGCTGCATAAAACCAGAGATTGAAATTAGCACAGATACCTTTCCATAAGCCAAATATGTAATAGACAAGAGCTACTGCTTGCTCAACGAAGTGGACTCAACACCCCATATTAAACGCCTAAGAATATACCTGACTAGTAAGAATCTTAAAACCTATGGATTTATATGTCTCCGAAAGAGAATCAAGCGTGTGTACAGAGGCATAAATGCAGCAGTGATAGGATTGGTGAGGTTCGGTGAGCAAATGCAGACCCTTTGAAGTCATATTGCATCGTACCCATTCCATGGGTCTCAACTCTCCAGATTTAAGGGATTCTTCCTTCAGCTAAAACATGCATGTGGAACCCAGAGTATGATCCACCGTGTGAACGGGAAACGTGTTCAAATGTGTCTCACTTTTCATCCCCTGGTACTCGGGTGCAACATTCCAGATGCTTTACTAACACTCTCCCCACTTGGAGAGTCAGTGCCTTTAACCTCCTGTTTGGCCCAGTTTGCAATTTCTGCGGAAAATGAACAGGAATAGGGAGAACCAATGAGAGACTAGCTGGAGGTGTCTGGACGGGCAATTTTAACTCTCATTTCCCACCAGGAAGAGGAATTAACCAAAGGCTCAGCGAGCCATGCCGGAACCACACTAGGGCCTGAAGCAATCCTGCGGTGTTGCGGCCAGCTCACAAGAAAGCGAGTTGAAGAAAGGAGCTCAGGGGCACTGTCATTCACAAACCTGCAGAGTTATAAATGACAGCTATCGTCCAAAAATATATTGAAGTAAGGCTGCCAAGAGGACTTGAATGCGGGGCAGAATTGCAGGAAACCGATTTCAGGAGGTAGACTGGAATTGCATGTAAAGCATAGGAAAAGAGGCAGAACGTCCACAATGATGCACTTGGCCAAAAAGGGCGTATGCGTTTTTTCCTGAATATATTCAGGAAAAAACGCATACGCCCTTTTTGGCCAACCAAGCAAGCTTGCAAAGGAAATCTGCACTACAATGAAGTCTCACTGCCCCCCGGTCAAAAGGGCCATCTGAAAAAAGTGTAAAATCCAGAAAGGCAGGACAGGCCATGGAGAACTGGGAGCCTAGTTAGGCTGATGGGCGGGATGTAAATTGCCAAGAGGCACTCTGGAGAAGTGTATGGTGTTTCCTGAAACATCCAAAAAACAAAGCAACAGAGCCTAGGGCACTTCCACTTATGGTCCTATAGCTTAGGGAAATTAAAATCAAAAAGACACAGCCACCCCAAAGTTTGGGACGGCTCTGTTTACAAGAACCTCGTTTACGGTACAAGTTCAATATCACAGAAAGCGAAAAATGGATAAAGTAGTTGTGGTACTAACGAACAATGCAATATCACTCAGCAATGAAATCTATGTCATCAGGCCCATAGCAGCATAATGAGTGGATTCAGGTACGATGATTCTAAGTGAAATAAGTCACACAGAAAAAGAAACATCATAAGATATCGCTAATACACGGAATGTAAACTTGGCTACACAGGAACTGAATTACAAAACAGAATAGGGTCTCAAATGTAGAAAACCAACTTATGCTTGCTTAAGGGGAAAGGTGAGTTGGGGTGCTGCATAAAACCAGAGATTGAAATTAGCACAGATACCTTTCCATAAGCCAAATATGTAATAGACAAGAGCTACTGCTTGCTCAACGAAGTGGACACAACACCCCATATTAAACACCTAAGAATATACCTGACTAGTAAGAATCTTAAAACCTATGAATTTATATGTCTCCGAAAGAGAATCAAGCATGTGTACAGCGGCATAAACGCAGCAGTGATAGGATTGGTGAGGTTCGGTGAGCAAATGCAGACCCTTTGAAGTCATATTGCATGGTACCCATTCCATGGGTCTCAACTCTCCAGGTTTAAGGGATTCTTCCTTCTGCTAAAACATGCATGTGGAACCCAGAGTATGATCCACCGTGTGAACGGGAAACGTGTTCAAATGTGTCTCACTTTTCGTCCCCTGGTACTCGGGTGCAACATTCCAGATGCTTTACTAACACTCTCCCCACTTGGAGAGTCAGTGCCTTTAACCTCCTGTTTGGCCCAGTTTGCAATTTCTGCGGAAAATGAACAGGAATAGGGAGAACCAATGAGAGACTAGCTGGAGGTGTCTGGACGGGCAATATTAACTCTCATTTCCCACCATGAAGAGGAATTAAACAAAGGCTCAGCGAGCCATGCCGGAACCACACTAGGGCCTGAAGCAATCCTGCAGTGTTGCGGCCAGCTCACAAGAAAGCGAGTTGAAGAAAGGAGCTCAGGGGCACTGTCATTCACAAACTTGCAGAGTTATAAATGACAGCTATCGTCCAAAAATATATTGAAGTAAGGCTGCCAAGAGGACTTGACTTGAAAGCGGGGCAGAATTGCAGGAAACCGATTTCAGGAGGTAGACGGGAATTGCATGCAAAGCATAGGAAAAGAGGCAGAACGTCCACAATGATGCACTTGGCCAAAAAGGGCGTATGCGTTTTTTCCTGAATATATTCAGGAAAAAACGCATACGCCCTTTTTGGCCAACCAAGCAAGCTTGCAAAGGAAATCTGCACTACAATGAAGTCTCACTGCCCCCCGGTCAAAAGGGCCATCTGAAAAAAGTGTAAAATCAAGAAAGGCAGGACAGGCCATGGAGAACTGGGAGCCTAGTTAGGCTGATGGGCGAGATGTAACTTGCCAACAGCAACTCTGGAGAAGTGTATGGTGTTTCCTGAAACATCCAAAAAACTAAGCAACAGAGCCTAGGGCACTTCCACTTATGGTCCGATAGCTTAGGGAAATTAAAATCAAAAAGACACAGCCACCCCAAAGTTTGGGACGGCTCTGTTTACAAGAATCTCGTTTACGGTACAAGTTCAATATCGCAGAAAGCAAAAAATGGATAAAGTAGTTGTGGTACTAATGAACAATGCAATATCACTCAGCAATGAAATCTATGTCATCAGGGCAGTAACAGCATAATGAGTGGATTCAGGTACGATGATTCTAAGTGAAATAAGTCACACAGAAAAAGAAACATCATAAGATATCACTAATACACGGAATGTAAACTTGGCTACACAGGAACTGAATTACAAAACAGAATAGGGTCTGAAATGTAGAAAACCAACTTATGCTTGCTTAAGGGGAAAGGTGAGTTGGGGTGCTGTATAAAACCAGAGATTGAAATTAGCACAGATACCTTTCCATAAGCCAAATACGTAATAGACAAGAGCTACTGCTTGCTCAACGAAGTGGACTCAACACCCCATATTAAATGCCTAAGAATATAGCTGACTAGTAAGAATCTTAAAATCTATGGATTTATATGTCTCCGAAAAAGAATCAAGCGTGTGTACAACGGCATAAACGCAGCAGTGATAGGATTGGTGAGGTTCGGTGAGCAAATACAGACCCCTTGAAGTCATATTGCATGGTACCCATTCCATGGGTCTCAACTCTCCAGGTTTAAGGGATTCTTCCTTCAGCTAAAACATGCATGTGGAACCCAGAGTATGATCCACCGTGTGATCGGGAAACGTGCTCAAATGTGTCTCAGTTTTCGTCCCCTGGTACTCGGGTGCAACATTCCAGACGCTTTACTAACACTCTCCCCACTTGAAGAGTCAGTGCCTTTAACCTCCTGTTTGGCCCAGTTTGCCATTTCTGCGGAAAATGAACAGGAATAGGGAGAACCAATGAGAGACTAGCTGGAGGTGTCTGGACGGGCAATTTTAACTCTCATTTCCCACCAGGAAGAGGAATTAACCAAAGGCTCAGCGAGCCATGCCGGAACCACACTAGGGCCTGAAGCAATCCTGCGGTGTTGCGGCCAGCTCACAAGAAAGCGAGTTGAAGAAAGGAGCTCAGGGGCACTGTCATTCACAAACCTGCAGAGTTATAAATGACAGCTATCGTCCAAAAATATATTGAAGTAAGGCTGCCAAGAGGACTTGACTTGAAAGCGGGGCAGAATTGCAGGAAACCGATTTCAGGAGGTAGACGGGAATTGCATGCAAAGCATAGGAAAAGAGGCAGAACGTCCACAATGATGCACTTGGCCAAAAAGTGCGTATGCGTTTTTTCCTGAATATATTCAGGAAAAAACGCATACGCCCATTTTGGCCAACCAAGCAAGCTTGCAAAGGAAATCTGCACTACAATGAAGTCTCTCTGCCCCCGGTCAAAAGGGCCATCTGAAAAAAGTGTAAAATCCAGAAAGGCAGGACAGGCCATGGAGAACTGGGAGCCTAGTTAGACTGATGGGCGGAATGTAAATTGCCAACAGCCACTCTGGAGAAGTGTATGGTGTTTCCTGAAACATCTAAAAAACAAAGAAACAGAGCCTAGGGCACTTCCACTTATGGTCCTATAGCTTAGGGAAATTAAAATCAAAAAGACACAGCCACCCCAAAGTTTGGGACGGCTCTGTTTACAAGAACCTCGTTTACGGTACAAGTTCAATATCACAGAAAGCGAAAAATGGATAAAGTAGTTGTGGTACTAACGAACAATGCAATATCACTCAGCAATGAAATCTATGTCATCAGGCCCATAGCAGCATAATGAGTGGATTCAGGTATGATGATTCTAAGTGAAATAAGTCACACAGAAAAAGAAACATCATAAGATATCACTAATACATGGAATGTAAACTTGGCTACACAGGAACTGAATTACAAAACAGAATAGGGTCTCAAATGTAGAAAACCAACTTATGCTTGCTTAAGGGAAAGGTGAGTTGGGGTGCTATATAAAACCAGAGATTGAAATTAGCCCATATACCTTTCCATAAGCCAAATATGTAATAGACAAGAGCTACTGCTTGCTCAACGAAGTGGACTCAACACCCCATATTAAACGTCTAAGAATATACCTGACTAGTAAGAATCTTAAAACCTATGGATTTATATGTCTCCGAAAGAGAATAAAGCGTGTGTACAGCAGCATAAACGCAGCAGTGATAGGATAGGTGAGGTTCGGTGAGCAAATGCAGACCCTTTGAAGTCATATTGCATGGTACCCATTCCATGGTTCTCAACTCTCCAGGTTTAAGGGATTCTTCCTTCAGCTAAAACATGCATGTGGAACCCAGAGTATGATCCACCATGTGATAGGGAAACGTGTTCAAATGTGTCTCAGTTTTCGTCCCCTGGTACTCGGGTGCAACATTCCAGACGCTTTACTAACACTCTCCCCACTTGGAGAGTCAGTGCCTTTAAACTCCTGTTTGGCCCAGTTTGCAATTTCTGCGGAAAATGAACAGGAATAGGGAGAACCAATGAGAGACTAGCTGGAGGTGTCTGGACGGGCAAATTTAACTCTCATTTCCCACCAGGAAGAGGAATTAACCAAAGGCTCAGCGAGCCATGCCAGAACCACACTAGGGCCTGAAGCAATCCTGCGGTGTTGCGGCCACCTCACAAGAAAGCGAGTTGAAGAAAGGAGCTCAGGGGCACTGTCATTCACAAACCTGCAGAGTTATAAATGACAGCTATCGTCCAAAAATATATTGAAGTAAGGCTGCCAAGAGGACTTGAAAGCGTGGCAGAATTGCAGGAAACCGATTTCAGGAGGTAGACTGGAATTGCATGTAAAGCATAGGAAAAGAGGCAGAACGTCCACAATGATGCACTTGGCCAAAAAGGGCGTATGCGTTTTTTCCTGAATATATTCAGGAAAAAACGCATACGCCCTTTTTGGCCAACCAAGCAAGCTTGCAAAGGAAATCTGCACTACAATGAAGTCTCACTGCCCCCCGGTCAAAAGGGCCATCTGAAAAAAGTGTAAATTCCAGAAAGGCAGGACAGGCCATGGAGAACTGGGAGCCTAGTTAGGCTGATGGGCGGGATGTAAATTGCCAACAGCCACTCTGGAGAAGTGTATGGTGTTTCCTGAAACATCTAAAAAACAAAGCAAGAGAGCCTAGGGCACTTCCACTTATGGTCCTATAGCTTAGGGAAATTAAAATCAAAAAGACACAGCCACCCCAAATTTTGGGACGGCTCTGTTTACAAGAACCTCGTTTACAGTACAAGTTCAATATCACAGAAAGAGAAAAATGGATAAAGTAGTTGTGGTACTAACGAACAATGCAATATCACTCAGCAATAAAATCTATGTCATCAAGCCCATAGCAGCATAATGAGTGGATTCAGGTACGATGATTCTAAGTGAAATAAGTCACACAGAAAAAGAAACATCATAAGATATCGCTAATACACGGAATGTAAACTTGGCTACACAGGAACTGAATTACAAAACAGAATAGGGTCTCAAATGTAGAAAACCAACTTATGCTTGCTTAAGGGGAAAGGTGAGTTGGGGTGCTGCATAAAACCAGAGATTGAAATTAGCACAGATACCTTTCCATAAGCCAAATATGTAATAGACAAGAGCTACTGCTTGCTCAACGAAGTGGACACAACACCCCATATTAAACGCCTAAGAATATACCTGACTAGTAAGAATCTTAAAACCTATGAATTTATATGTCTCCGAAAGAGAATCAAGCGTGTGTACAGCGGCATAAACGCAGCAGTGATAGGAATGGTGAGGTTCGGTGAGCAAATGCAGACCCTTTGAAGTCATATTGCATGGTACCCATTCCATGGGTCTCAACTCTCCAGGTTTAAGGGATTCTTCCTTCTGCTAAAACATGCATGTGGAACCCAGAGTATGATCCACTGTGTGAACGGGAAACGTGTTCAAATGTGTCTCACTTTTCGTCCCCTGGTACTCGGGTGCAACATTCCAGATGCTTTACTAACACTCTCCCCACTTGGAGAGTCAGTGCCTTTAACCTCCTGTTTGGCCCAGTTTGCAATTTCTGCGGAAAATGAACAGGAATAGGGAGAACCAATGAGAGACTAGCTGGAGGTGTCTGGACTGGCAATATTAACTCTCATTTCCCACCAGGAAGAGGAATTAACCAAAGGCTAAGCGAGCCATGCCGGAACCACACTAGGGCCTGAAGCAATCCTGCGGTGTTGCGGCCAGCTCACAAGAAAGCGAGTTGAAGAAAGGAGCTCAGGGGCACTGTCATTCACAAACCTGCAGAGTTATAAATGACAGCTATCGTCCAAAAATATATTGAAGTAAGGCTGCCAAGAGGACTTGACTTGAAAGCGGGGCAGAATTGCAGGAAACCGATTTCAGGAGGTAGACGGGAATTGCATGCAAAGCATAGGAAAAGAGGCAGAACGTCCACAATGATGCACTTGGCCAAAAAGGGCATATGCGTTTTTTCCTGAATATATTCAGGAAAAAACGCATACGCCCTTTTTGGCCAACCAAGCAAGCTTGCAAAGGAAATCTGCACTACAATGAAGTCTCTCTGCCCCCGGTCAAAAGGGCCATCTGAAAAAAGTGTAAAATCCAGAAAGGCAGGACAGGCCATGGACAACTGGGAGCCTAGTTAGGCTGATGGGCGAGATGTAACTTGCCAACAGCCACTCTGGAGAAGTGTATGGTGTTTCCTGAAACATCCAAAAAACAAAGCAACAGAGGCTAGCGCACTTCCACTTATGGTCCGATAGCTTAGGGAAATTAAAATCAAAAAGACACAGCCACCCCAAAGTTTGGGACGGCTCTGTTTACAAGAACCTCGTTTACGGTAGAAGTTCAATATCACAGAAAGCGAAAAATGGATAAAGTAGTTGTGGTACTAACGAACAATGCAATATCACTCAGCAATGAAATCTATGTCATCAGGCCCATAGCAGCATAATGAGTGGATTCAGGTACGATGATTCTAAGTGAAATAAGTCACACAGAAAAAGAAACATCATAAGATATCGCTAATACACGGAATGGAAACTTGGCTACACAGGAACTGAATTACAAAACAGAATAGGGTCTCAAATGTAGAAAACCAACTTATGCTTGCTTAAGGGGAAAGGTGAGTTGGGGTGCTGCATGAAACCAGAGATTGAAATTAGCACAGATACCTTTCCATAAGCCAAATATGTAATAGACAAGAGCTACTGCTTGCTCAACGAAGTGGACTCAACACCCCATATTAAACGCCTAAGAATATACCTGACTAGTAAGAATCTTAAAACCTATGGATTTATATGTCTCCGAAAGAGAATCAAGCGTGTGTACAGCGGCATAAACGCAGCACTGATAGGATTGGTGAGGTTCGGTGAGCAAATGCAGACCCTTTGAAGTCATATTGCATGGTACCCATTCCATGGGTCTCAACTCTCCAGGTTTAAGGGATTCTTCCTTCAGCTAAAACATGCATGTGGAACCCAGAGTATGATCCACCGTGTGAACGGGAAACGTGTTCAAATGTGTCTCACTTTTCGTCCCCTGGTACTCGGGTGCAACATTCCAGATGCTTTACTAACACTCTCCCCACTTGGAGAGTCAGTGCCTTTAACCTCCAGTTTGGCCCAGTTTGCAATTTCTGCGGAAAATGAACAGGAATAGGGAGAACCAATGAGAGACAAGCTGGAGGTGTCTGGACGGGCAATTTTAACTCTCATTTCCCACCATGAAGAGGAATTAAACAAAGGCTCAGCGAGCCATGCCGGAACCACACTAGGGCCTGAAGCAATCCTGCGGTGTTGCGGCCAGTTCACAAGAAAGCGAGTTGAAGAAAGGAGCTCAGGTGCACTGTAATTCACAAACCTGCAGAGTTATAAATGACAGCTATCGTCCAAAAATATATTGAAGTAAGGCTGCCAAGAGGACTTGAAAGCAGGGCAGAATTGCAGGAAACCGATTTCAGGAGGTAGACTGGAATTGCATGTAAAGCATAGGAAAAGAGGCAGAACGTCCACAATGATGCACTTGGCCAAAAAGGGCGTATGCGTTTTTTCCTGAATATATTCAGGAAAAAACGCATACGCCCTTTTTGGCCAACCAAGCAAGCTTGCAAAGGAAATCTGCACTACAATGAAGTCTCACTGCCCCCCGGTCAAAAGGGCCATCTGAAAAAAGTGTAAAATCCAGAAAGGCAGGACAGGCCATGGAGAACTGGGAGCCTAGTTAGACTGATGGGCGGAATGTAAATTGCCAACAGCCACTCTGGAGAAGTGTATGGTGTTTCCTGAAACATCTAAAAAACAAAGCAACAGAGCCTAGGGCACTTCCACTTATGGTCCTATAGCTTAGGGAAATTAAAATCAAAAAGAAACAGCCACCCCAAAGTTTGGGACGGCTCTGTTTACAAGAACCTCGTTTACGGTACAAGTTCAATATCACAGAAAGCGAAAAATGGATAAAGTAGTTGTGGTACTAACGAACAATGCAATATCACTCAGCAATGAAATCTATGTCATCAGGCCCATAGCAGCATAATGAGTGGATTCAGGTACGATGATTCTAAGTGAAATAAGTCACACAGAAAAAGAAACATCATAAGATATCACTAATACACGGAATGTAAACTTGGCTACACAGGAACTGAATTACAAAACAGAATAGGGTCTCAAATGTAGAAAACCAACTTATGCTTGCTTAAGGGAAAGGTGAGTTGGGGTGCTACATAAAACCAGAGATTGAAATTAGCCCAGATACCTTTCCATAAGCCAAATATGTAATAGACAAGAGCTACTGCTTGCTCAACGAAGTGGACTCAACACCCCATATTAAACGCCTAAGAATATACCTGACTAGTAAGAATCTTAAAACCTATGGATTTATATGTCTCCGAAAGAGAATAAAGTGTGTGTACAGCAGCATAAACGCAGCAGTGATAGGATTGGTGAGGTTCGGTGAGCAAATGCAGACCCTTTGAAGTCATATTGCATGGTACCCATTCCATGGTTCTCAACTCTCCAGGTTTAAGGGATTCTTCCTTCAGCTAAAACATGCATGTGGAACCCAGAGTATGATCCACCATGTGATAGGGAAACGTGTTCAAATGTGTCTCAGTTTTCGTCCCCTGGAACTCGGGTGCAACATTCCAGACGCTTTACTAACACTCTCCCCACTTGGAGAGTCAGTGCCTTTAACCTCCTGTTTGGCCCAGTTTGCAATTTCTGCGGAAA
Organism: Grampus griseus; assembly: GCF_964374135.1. NCBI lineage: Eukaryota > Metazoa > Chordata > Mammalia > Artiodactyla > Delphinidae > Grampus > Grampus griseus. The sequence goes on along the minus strand of NW_028133231.1, from coordinate 22,819 downwards.
ATGAACAGGAATAGGGAGAACCAATGAGAGACTAGCTGGAGGTGTCTGGACGGGCAAATTTAACTCTCATTTCCCACCAGGAAGAGGAATTAACCAAAGGCTCAGCGAGCCATGCCGGAACCACACTAGGGCCTGAAGCAATCCTGCGGTGTTGCGGCCACCTCACAAGAAAGCGAGTTGAAGAAAGGAGCTCAGGGGCACTGTCATTCACAAACCTGCAGAGTTATAAATGACAGCTATCATCCAAAAATATATTGAAGTAAGGCTGCCAAGAGGACTTGAAAGCGGGGCAGAATTGCAGGAAACCGATTTCAGGAGGTAGACTGGAATTGCATGTAAAGCATAGGAAAAGAGGCAGAACGTCCACAATGATGCACTTGGCCAAAAAGGGCGTATGCGTTTTTTCCTGAATATATTCAGGAAAAAACGCATACGCCCTTTTTGGCCAACCAAGCAAGCTTGCAAAGGAAATCTGCACTACAATGAAGTCTCACTGCCCCCCGGTCAAAAGGGCCATCTGAAAAAAGTGTAAAATCCAGAAAGGCAGGACAGGCCATGGAGAACTGGGAGCCTAGTTAGGCTGATGGGCGGGATGTAAATTGCCAACAGCCACTCTGGAGAAGTGTATGGTGTTTCCTGAAACATCTAAAAAACAAAGCAAGAGAGCCTAGGGCACTTCCACTTATGGTCCTATAGCTTAGGGAAATTAAAATCAAAAAGACACAGCCACCCCAAATTTTGGGACGGCTCTGTTTACAAGAACCTCGTTTACAGTACAAGTTCAATATCACAGAAAGCGAAAAATGGATAAAGTAGTTGTGGTACTAACGAACAATGCAATATCACTCAGCAATGAAATCTATGTCATCAGGCCCATAGCAGCATAATGAGTGGATTCAGGTACGATGATTCTAAGTGAAATAAGTCACACAGAAAAAGAAACATCATAAGATATCACTAATACACGGAACGTAAACTTGGCTACACAGGAATTGAATTACAAAACAGAATAGGGTCTGAAATGTAGAAAACCAACTTATGCTTGCTTAAGGGGAAAGGTGAGTTGGGGTGCTGCATAAAACCAGAGATTGAAATGAGCACAGATACCTTTCCATAAGCCACATATGTAATAGACAAGAGCTACTGCTTGCTCAACGAAGTGGACTCAATAGCCCATATTAAACGCCTAAGAATATAGCTGACTAGTAAGAATCTTAAAATCTATGGATTTATATGTCTCCGAAAAAGAATCAAGCGTGTGTACAGCGGCATAAACGCAGCAGTGATAGGATTGGTGAGGTTCGGTGAGCAAATGCAGACCCCTTGAAATCATATTGCATGGTACCCATTCCATGGGTCTCAACTCTCCAGGTTTAAGGGATTCTTCCTTCAGCTAAAACATGCATGTGGAACCCAGAGTATGATCCACCGTGTGATCGGGAAACGTGTTCAAATATGTCTCACTTTTCGTCCCCTGGTACTCGGGTGCAACATTCCAGACGCTTTACTAACACTCTCCCCACTTGGAGACTCAGTGCCTTTAACCTCCTGTTTGGCCCAGTTTGCAATTTCTGCGGAAAATGAACAGGAATAGGGAGAACCAATGAGAGACAAGCTGGAGGTGTCTGGACGGGCAATTTTAACTCTCATTTCCCACCATGAAGAGGAATTAACCAAAGGCTCAGCGAGCCATGCCGGAACCACACTAGGGCCTGAAGCAATCCTGCGGTGTTGCGGCCACCTCAGAAGAAAGCGAGTTGAAGAAAGGAGCTCAGGGGCACTGTCATTCACAAACCTGCAGAGTTATAAATGACAGCTATCGTCCAAAAATATATTGAAGTAAGGCTGCCAAGAGGACTTGAAAGCAGGGCAGAATTGCAGGAAACCGATTTCAGGAGGTAGACTGGAATTGCATGTAAAGCATAGGAAAAGAGGCAGAACGTCCACAATGATGCACTTGGCCAAAAAGGGCGTATGCGTTTTTTCCTGAATATATTCAGGAAAAAACGCATACGCCCGTTTTGGCCAACCAAGCAAGCTTGCAAAGGAAATCTGCACTACAATGAAGTCTCACTGCCCCCCGGTCAAAAGGGCCATCTGAAAAAAGTGTAAAATCCAGAAAGCTAGGACAGGCCATGGAGAACTGGGAGCCTAGTTAGACTGATGGGCGGAATGTAAATTGCCAACAGCCACTCTGGAGAAGTGTATGGTGTTTCCTGAAACATCTAAAAAACAAAGCAACAGAGCCTAGGGCACTTCCACTTATGGTCCTATAGCTTAGGGAAATTAAAATCAAAAAGACACAGCCACCCCAAAGTTTGGGACGGCTCTGTTTACAAGAACCTCATTTACGGAACAAGTTCAATATCACAGAAAGCGAAAAATGGATAAAGTAGTTGTGGTACTAACGAACAATACAATATCACTCAGCAATGAAATCTATGTCATCAGGCCCATAGCAGCATAATGAGTGGATTCAGGTACGATGATTCTAAGTGAAATAAGTCACACAGGAAAAGAAACATCATAAGATATCGCTAATACACGGAATGTAAACTTGGCTACACAGGAACTGAATTACAAAACAGAATAGGGTCTCAAATGTAGAAAACCAACTTATGCTTGCTTAAGGGGAAAGGTGAGTTGGGGTGCTGCATAAAACCAGAGATTGAAATTAGCACAGATACCTTTCCATAAGCCAAATATGTAATAGACAAGAGCTACTGCTTGCTCAACGAAGTGGACACAACACCCCATATTAAACGCCTAAGAATATACCTGACTAGTAAGAATCTTAAAACCTATGAATTTATATGTCTCCGAAAGAGAATCAAGCATTTGTACAGCGGCATAAACGCAGCAGTGATAGGATTGGTGAGGTTCGGTGAGCAAATGCAGACCCTTTGAAGTCATATTGCATGGTACCCATTCCATGGGTCTCAACTCTCCAGGTTTAAGGGATTCTTCCTTCTGCTAAAACATGCATGTGGAACCCAGAGTATGATCCACCGTGTGATCGGGAAACGTGCTCAAATGTGTCTCAGTTTTCGTCCCCTGGTACTCGGGTGCAACATTCCAGACGCTTTACTAACACTCTCCCCACTTGAAGAGTCAGTGCCTTTAACCTCCTGTTTGGCCCAGTTTGCCATTTCTGCGGAAAATGAACAGGAATAGGGAGAACCAATGAGAGACTAGCTGGAGGTGTCTGGACGGGCAATTTTAACTCTCATTTCCCACCAGGAAGAGGAATTAACCAAAGGCTCAGCGAGCCATGCCGGAACCACACTAGGGCCTGAAGCAATCCTGCGGTGTTGCGGCCACCTCAGAAGAAAGCGAGTTGAAGAAAGGAGCTCAGGGGCACTGTCATTCACAAACCTGCAGAGTTATAAATGACAGCTATCGTCCAAAAATATATTGAAGTAAGGCTGCCAAGAGGACTTGAAAGCGGGGCAGAAATGCAGGAAACCGATTTCAGGAGGTAGACGGGAATTGCATGTAAAGCATAGGAAAAGAGGCAGAACGTCCACAATGATGCAGTTGGCCAAAAAGAGCGTATGCGTTTTTTCCTGAATATATTCAGGAAAAAACGCATACGCCCATTTTGGCCAACCAAGCAAGCTTGCAAAGGAAATCTGCACTACAATGAAGTCTCACTGCCCCCCGGTCAAAAGGGCCATTTGAAAAAAGTGTAAAATCCAGAAAGGCAGGACAGGCCATGGAGAACTGGGAGCATAGTTAGGCTGATGGGCGGGATATAACTTGCCAAGAGGCACTCTGGAGAAGTATATGGTGTTTCCTGAAACATCCAAAAAACAAAGCAACAGAGCCTAGGGCACTTCCACTTATGGTCCTATAGCTTAGGGAAATTAAAATCAAAAAGACACAGCCACCCCAAAGTTTGGGACGGCTCTGTTTACAAGAACCTCGTTTACGGTACAAGTTCAATATCACAGAAAGCGAAAAATGGATAAAGTAGTTGTGGTACTAACGAACAATGCAATATCACTCAGCAATGAAATATATGTCATCAGGCCCATAGCAGCATAATGAGTGGATTCAGGTACGATGATTCTAAGTGAAATAAGTCACACAGAAAAAGAAACATCATAAGATATCGCTAATACACGGAATGTAAACTTGGCTACACAGGAACTGAATTACAAAACAGAATAGGGTCTCAAATGTAGAAAACCAACTTATGCTTGCTTAAGGGGAAAGGTGAGTTGGGGTGCTGCATAAAACCAGAGATTGAAATTAGCACAGATACCTTTCCATAAGCCAAATATGTAATAGACAAGAGCTACTGCTTGCTCAACGAAGTGGACTCAACACCCCATATTAAACGCCTAAGAATATACCTGACTAGTAAGAATCTTAAAACCTATGGATTTATATGTCTCCGAAAGAGAATCAAGCATGTGTACAGAGGCATAAACGCAGCAGTGATAGGATTGGTGAGGTTCGGTGAGCAAATGCAGACCCTTTGAAGTCATATTGCATCGTACCCATTCCATGGGTCTCAACTCTCCAGATTTAAGGGATTCTTCCTTCAGCTAAAACATGCATGTGGAACCCAGAGTATGATCCACCGTGTGAACGGGAAACGTGTTCAAATGTGTCTCACTTTTCGTCCCCTGGTACTCGGGTGCAACATTCCAGACGCTTTACTAACACTCTCCCCACTTGGAGACTCAGTGCCTTTAACCTCCTGTTTGGCCCAGTTTGCAATTTCTGCGGAAAATGAACAGGAATAGGGAGAACCAATGAGAGACAAGCTGGAGGTGTCTGGACGGGCAATTTTAACTCTCATTTCCCACCATGAAGAGGAATTAACCAAAGGCTCAGCGAGCCATGCCGGAACCACACTAGGGCCTGAAGCAATCCTGCGCTGTTGCGGCCAGTTCACAAGAAAGCGAGTTGAAGAAAGGAGCTCAGGTGCACTGTAATTCACAAACCTGCAGAGTTATAAATGACAGCTATCGTCCAAAAATATATTGAAGTAAGGCTGCCAAGAGGACTTGAAAGCAGGGCAGAATTGCAGGAAACCGATTTCAGGAGGTAGACTGGAATTGCATGTAAAGCATAGGAAAAGAGGCAGAACGTCCACAATGATGCACTTGGCCAAAAAGGGCGTATGCGTTTTTTCCTGAATATATTCAGGAAAAAACGCATACGCCCTTTTTGGCCAACCAAGCAAGCTTGCAAAGGAAATCTGCACTACAATGAAGTCTCACTGCCCCCCGGTCAAAAGGGCCATCTGAAAAAAGTGTAAAATCCAGAAAGGCAGGACAGGCCATGGAGAACTGGGAGCCTAGTTAGACTGATGGGCGGAATGTAAATTGCCAACAGCCACTCTGGAGAAGTGTATGGTGTTTCCTGAAACATCTAAAAAACAAAGCAACAGAGCCTAGGGCACTTCCAGTTATGGTCCTATAGCTTAGGGAAATTAAAATCAAAAAGACACAGCCACCCCAAAGTTTGGGACGGCTCTGTTTACAAGAACCTCATTTACGGTACAAGTTCAATATCACAGAAAGCGAAAAATGGATAAAGTAGTTGTGGTACTAACGAACAATGCAATATCACTCAGCAATGAAATCTATGTCATCAGGCCCATAGCAGCATAATGAGTGGATTCAGGTACGATGATTCTAAGTGAAATAAGTCACACAGGAAAAGAAACATCATAAGATATCGCTAATACACGGAATGTAAACTTGGCTACACAGGAACTGAATTACAAAACAGAATAGGGTCTCAAATGTAGAAAACCAACTTATGCTTGCTTAAGGGGAAAGGTGAGTTGGGGTGCTGCATAAAACCAGAGATTGAAATTAGCACAGATACCTTTCCATAAGCCAAATATGTAATAGACAAGAGCTACTGCTTGCTCAACGAAGTGGACACAACACCCCATATTAAACACCTAAGAATATACCTGACTAGTAAGAATCTTAAAACCTATGAATTTATATGTCTCCGAAAGAGAATCAAGCATGTGTACAGCGGCATAAACGCACCAGTGATAGGATTGGTGAGGTTCGGTGAGCAAATGCAGACCCTTTGAAGTCATATTGCATGGTACCCATTCCATGGGTCTCAACTCTCCAGGTTTAAGGGATTCTTCCTTCTGCTAAAACATGCATGTGGAACCCAGAGTATGATCCACAGTGTGAACGGGAAACGTGTTCAAATGTGTCTCACTTTTCGTCCCCTGGTACTCGGGTGCAACATTCCAGATGCTTTACTAACACTCTCCCCACTTGGAGAGTCAGTGCCTTTAACCTCCTGTTTGGCCCAGTTTGCAATTTCTGCGGAAAATGAACAGGAATAGGGAGAACCAATGAGAGACTAGCTGGAGGTGTCTGGACGGGCAATATTAACTCTCATTTCCCACCATGAAGAGGAATTAAACAAAGGCTCAGTGAGCCATGCCGGAACCACACTAGGGCCTGAAGCAATCCTGCAGTGTTGCGGCCAGCTCACAAGAAAGCGAGTTGAAGAAAGGAGCTCAGGGGCACTGTCATTCACAAACTTGCAGAGTTATAAATGACAGCTATCGTCCAAAAATATATTGAAGTAAGGCTGCCAAGAGGACTTGACTTGAAAGCGGGGCAGAATTGCAGGAAACCGATTTCAGGAGGTAGACGGGAATTGCATGCAAAGCATAGGAAAAGAGGCAGAACGTCCACAATGATGCACTTGGCCAAAAAGGGCGTATGCGTTTTTTCCTGAATATATTCAGGAAAAAACGCATACGCCCTTTTTGGCCAACCAAGCAAGCTTGCAAAGGAAATCTGCACTACAATGAAGTCTCACTGCCCCCCGGTCAAAAGGGCCATCTGAAAAAAGTGTAAAATCAAGAAAGGCAGGACAGGCCATGGAGAACTGGTAGCCTAGTTAGGCTGATGGGCGAGATGTAACTTGCCAACAGCAACTCTGGAGAAGTGTATGGTGTTTCCTGAAACATCCAAAAAACTAAGCAACAGAGCCTAGGGCACTTCCACTTATGGTCCGATAGCTTAGGGAAATTAAAATCAAAAAGACACAGCCACCCCAAAGTTTGGGACGGCTCTGTTTACAAGAATCTCGTTTACGGTACAAGTTCAATATCGCAGAAAGCGAAAAATGGATAAAGTAGTTGTGGTACTAATGAACAATGCAATATCACTCAGCAATGAAATCTATGTCATCAGGCCAGTAACAGCATAATGAGTGGATTCAGGTACGATGATTCTAAGTGAAATAAGTCACACAGAAAAAGAAACATCATAAGATATCACTAATACACGGAATGTAAACTTGGCTACACAGGAACTGAATTACAAAACAGAATAGGGTCTCAAATGTAGAAAACCAACTTATGCTTGCTTAAGGGGAATGGTGAGTTGGGGTGCTGCATAAAACCAGAGATTGAAATTAGCACAGATACCTTTCCATAAGCCAAATATGTAATAGACAAGAGCTACTGCTTGCTCAACGAAGTGGACTCAACACCCCATATTAAACGCCTAAGAATATACCTGACTAGTAAGAATCTTAAAACCTATGGATTTATATGTCTCCGAAAGAGAATCAAGCGTGTGTACAGCGACATAAACGCAGCAGTGATAGGATTGGTGAGGTTCGGTGAGCAAATGCAGACCCTTTGAAGTCATATTGCATGGTACCCATTCCATGGTTCTCAACTCTCCAGGTTTAAGGGATTCTTCCTTCAGCTAAAACATGCATGTGGATCCCAGAGTATGATCCACCGTGTGATCGGGAAACGTGTTCAAATGTGTCTCAGTTTTCGTCCCCTGGTACTCGGGTGCAACATTCCAGACGCTTTACTAACACTCTCCCCACTTGGAGAGTCAGTGCCTTTAACCTCCTGTTTGGCCCAGTTTGCAATTTCTGCGGAAAATGAACAGGAATAGGGAGAACCAATGAGAGACTAGCTGGAGGTGTCTGGACGGGCAAATTTAACTCTCATTTCCCACCAGGAAGAGGAATTAACCAAAGGCTCAGCGAGCCATGCCGGAACCACACTAGGGCCTGAAGCAATCCTGCGGTGTTGCGGCCACCTCACAAGAAAGCGAGTTGAAGAAAGGAGCTCAGGGGCACTGTCATTCACAAACTTGCAGAGTTATAAATGACAGCTATCGTCCAAAAATATATTGAAGTAAGGCTGCCAAGAGGACTTGAAAGCGGGGCAGAATTGCAGGAAACCGATTTCAGGAGGTAGACTGGAATTGCATGTAAAGCATAGGAAAAGAGGCAGAACGTCCACAATGATGCACTTGGCCAAAAAGGGCGTATGCGTTTTTTCCTGAATATATTCAGGAAAAAACGCATACGCCCTTTTTGGCCAACCAAGCAAGCTTGCAAAGGAAATCTGCACTACAATGAAGTCTCACTGCCCCCCGGTCAAAAGGGCCATCTGAAAAAAGTGTAAATTCCAGAAAGGCAGGACAGGCCATGGAGAACTGGGAGCCTAGTTAGGGTGATGGGCGGGATGTAAATTGCCAACAGCCACTCTGGAGAAGTGTATGGTGTTTCCTGAAACATCTAAAAAACAAAGCAAGAGAGCCTAGGGCACTTCCACTTATGGTCCTATAGCTTAGGGAAATTAAAATCAAAAAGACACAGCCACCCCAAATTTTGGGATGGCTCTGTTTACAAGAACCTCGTTTACAGTACAAGTTCAATATGACAGAAAGCGAAAAATGGATAAAGTAGTTGTGGTACAAACGAACAATGCAATATCTCTCAGCAATGAAATCTATGTCATCAGGCCCATAGCAGCATAATGAGTGGATTCAGGTATGATGATTCTAAGTGAAATAAGTCACACAGAAAAAGAAACATCATAAGATATCACTAATACACGGAATGTAAACTTGGCTACACAGGAATTGAATTACAAAACAGAATAGGGTCTGAAATGTAGAAAACCAACTTATGCTTGCTTAAGGGGAAAGGTGAGTTGGGGTGCTGCATAAAACCAGAGATTGAAATTAGCACAGATACCTTTCCATAAGCCAAATATGTAATAGACAAGAGCTACTGCTTGCTCAACGAAGTGGACTCAACACCCCATATTAAACGCCTAAGAATATAGCTGACTAGTAAGAATCTTAAAATCTATGGATTTATATGTCTCCGAAAAAGAATCAAGCGTGTGTACAACGGCATAAACGCAGCAGTGATAGGATTGGTGAGGTTCGGTGAGCAAATGCAGACCCCTTGAAGTCATATTGCATGGTACCCATTCCATGGGTCTCAACTCTCCAGGTTTAAGGGATTCTTCCTTCAGCTAAAACATGCATGTGGAACCCAGAGTATGATCCACCGTGTGATCGGGAAACGTGCTCAAATGTGTCTCAGTTTTCGTCCCCTGGTACTCGGGTGCAACATTCCAGACGCTTTACTAACACTCTCCCCACTTGAAGAGTCAGTGCCTTTAACCTCCTGTTTGGCCCAGTTTGCCATTTCTGCGGAAAATGAACAGGAATAGGGAGAACCAATGAGAGACTAGCTGGAGGTGTCTGGACGGGCAATTTTAACTCTCATTTCCCACCAGGAAGAGGAATTAACCAAAGGCTCAGCGAGCCATGCCGGAACCACACTAGGGCCTGAAGCAATCCTGCGGTGTTGCGGCCACCTCAGAAGAAAGCGAGTTGAAGAAAGGAGCTCAGGGGCACTGTCATTCACAAACCTGCAGAGTTATAAATGACAGCTATCGTCCAAAAATATATTGAAGTAAGGCTGCCAAGAGGACTTGAAAGCGGGGCAGAAATGCAGGAAACCGATTTCAGGAGGTAGACGGGAATTGCATGTAAAGCATAGGAAAAGAGGCAGAACGTCCACAATGATGCAGTTGGCCAAAAAGAGCGTATGCGTTTTTTCCTGAATATATTCAGGAAAAAACGCATACGCCCATTTTGGCCAACCAAGCAAGCTTGCAAAGGAAATCTGCACTACAATGAAGTCTCACTGCCCCCCGGTCAAAAGGGCCATTTGAAAAAAGTGTAAAATCCAGAAAGGCAGGACAGGCCATGGAGAACTGGGAGCATAGTTAGGCTGATGGGCGGGATATAACTTGCCAAGAGGCACTCTGGAGAAGTATATGGTGTTTCCTGAAACATCCAAAAAACAAAGCAACAGAGCCTAGGGCACTTCCACTTATGGTCCTATAGCTTAGGGAAATTAAAATCAAAAAGACACAGCCACCCCAAAGTTTGGGACGGCTCTGTTTACAAGAACCTCGTTTACGGTACAAGTTCAATATCACAGAAAGCGAAAAATGGATAAAGTAGTTGTGGTACTAACGAACAATGCAATATCACTCAGCAATGAAATCTATGTCATCAGGCCCATAGCAGCATAATGAGTGGATTCAGGTACGATGATTCTAAGTGAAATAAGTCACACAGAAAAAGAAACATCATAAGATATCGCTAATACACGGAATGTAAACTTGGCTACACAGGAACTGAATTACAAAACAGAATAGGGTCTCAAATGTAGAAAACCAACTTATGCTTGCTTAAGGGGAAAGGTGAGTTGGGGTGCTGCATAAAACCAGAGATTGAAATTAGCACAGATACCTTTCCATAAGCCAAATATGTAATAGACAAGAGCTACTGCTTGCTCAACGAAGTGGACTCAACACCCCATATTAAACGCCTAAGAATATACCTGACTAGTAAGAATCTTAAAACCTATGGATTTATATGTCTCCGAAAGAGAATCAAGCATGTGTACAGAGGCATAAACGCAGCAGTGATAGGATTGGTGAGGTTCGGTGAGCAAATGCAGACCCTTTGAAGTCATATTGCATCGTACCCATTCCATGGGTCTCAACTCTCCAGATTTAAGGGATTCTTCCTTCAGCTAAAACATGCATGTGGAACCCAGAGTATGATCCACCGTGTGAACGGGAAACGTGTTCAAATGTGTCTCACTTTTCGTCCCCTGGTACTCGGGTGCAACATTCCAGACGCTTTACTAACACTCTCCCCACTTGGAGACTCAGTGCCTTTAACCTCCTGTTTGGCCCAGTTTGCAATTTCTGCGGAAAATGAACAGGAATAGGGAGAACCAATGAGAGACAAGCTGGAGGTGTCTGGACGGGCAATTTTAACTCTCATTTCCCACCATGAAGAGGAATTAAACAAAGGCTCAGCGAGCCATGCCGGAACCACACTAGGGCCTGAAGCAATCCTGCGCTGTTGCGGCCAGTTCACAAGAAAGCGAGTTGAAGAAAGGAGCTCAGGTGCACTGTAATTCACAAACCTGCAGAGTTATAAATGACAGCTATCGTCCAAAAATATATTGAAGTAAGGCTGCCAAGAGGACTTGAAAGCAGGGCAGAATTGCAGGAAACCGATTTCAGGAGGTAGACTGGAATTGCATGTAAAGCATAGGAAAAGAGGCAGAACGTCCACAATGATGCACTTGGCCAAAAAGGGCGTATGCGTTTTTTCCTGAATATATTCAGGAAAAAACGCATACGCCCTTTTTGGCCAACCAAGCAAGCTTGCAAAGGAAATCTGCACTACAATGAAGTCTCACTGCCCCCCGGTCAAAAGGGCCATCTGAAAAAAGTGTAAAATCCAGAAAGGCAGGACAGGCCATGGAGAACTGGGAGCCTAGTTAGACTGATGGGCGGAATGTAAATTGCCAACAGCCACTCTGGAGAAGTGTATGGTGTTTCCTGAAACATCTAAAAAACAAAGCAACAGAGCCTAGGGCACTTCCACTTATGGTCCTATAGCTTAGGGAAATTAAAATCAAAAAGACACAGCTACCCCAAAGTTTGGGATGGCTCTGTTTACAAGAACCTCGTTTACAGTACAAGTTCAATATCACAGAAAGCGAAAAATGGATAAAGAAGTTGTGGTACTTAGGTACAATGCAATATCACTCAGCAATGAAATCTATGTCATCAGGCCCATAGCAGCATAATGAGTGGATTCAGGTATGATGATTCTAAGTGAAATAAGTCACACAGAAAAAGAAACATCATAAGATATCACTAATACATGGAATGTAAACTTGGCTACACAGGAACTGAATTACAAAACAGAATAGGGTCTCAAATGTAGAAAACCAACTTATGCTTGCTTAAGGGAAAGGTGAGTTGGGGTGCTACATAAAACCAGAGATTGAAATTAGCCCAGATACCTTTCCATAAGCCAAATATGTAATAGACAAGAGCTACTGCTTGCTCAACGAAGTGGACTCAACACCCCATATTAAACGCCTAAGAATATACCTGACTAGTAAGAATCTTAAAACCTATGGATTTATATGTCTCTGAAAGAGAATAAAGTGTGTGTACAGCAGCATAAACGCAGCAGTGATAGGATTGGTGAGGTTCGGTGAGCAAATGCAGACCCTTTGAAGTCATATTGCATGGTACCCATTCCATGGTTCTCAACTCTCCAGGTTTAAGGGATTCTTCCTTCAGCTAAAACATGCATGTGGAACCCAGAGTATGATCCACCATGTGATAGGGAAACGTGTTCAAATGTGTCTCAGTTTTCGTCCCCTGGTACTCGGGTGCAACATTCCAGACGCTTTACTAACACTCTCCCCACTTGGAGAGTCAGTGCCTTTAACCTCCTGTTTGGCCCAGTTTGCAATTTCTGCGGAAAATGAACAGGAATAGGGAGAACCAATGAGAGACTAGCTGGAGGTGTCTGGACGGGCAAATTTAACTCTCATTTCCCACCAGGAAGAGGAATTAACCAAAGGCTCAGCGAGCCATGCCGGAACCACACTAGGGCCTGAAGCAATCCTGCGGTGTTGCGGCCACCTCACAAGAAAGCGAGTTGAAGAAAGGAGCTCAGGGGCACTGTCATTCACAAACCTGCAGAGTTATAAATGACAGCTATCGTCCAAAAATATATTGAAGTAAGGCTGCCAAGAGGACTTGAAAGCGGGGCAGAATTGCAGGAAACCGATTTCAGGAGGTAGACTGGAATTGCATGTAAAGCATAGGAAAAGAGGCAGAACGTCCACAATGATGCACTTGGCCAAAAAGGGCGTATGCGTTTTTTCCTGAATATATTCAGGAAAAAACGCATACGCCCTTTTTGGCCAACCAAGCAAGCTTGCAAAGGAAATCTGCACTACAATGAAGTCTCACTGCCCCCCGGTCAAAAGGGCCATCTGAAAAAAGTGTAAATTCCAGAAAGGCAGGACAGGCCATGGAGAACTGGGAGCCTAGTTAGGCTGATGGGCGGGATGTAAATTGCCAAGAGCCACTCTGGAGAAGTGTATGGTGTTTCCTGAAACATCTAAAAAACAAAGCAAGAGAGCCTAGGGCACTTCCACTTATGGTCCTATAGCTTAGGGAAATTAAAATCAAAAAGACACAGCCACCCCAAATTTTGGGACGGCTCTGTTTACAAGAACCTCTTTTACAGTACAAGTTCAATATCACAGAAAGCGAAAAATGGATAAAGTAGTTGTGGTAGTAACGAACAATGCAATATCACTCAGCAATGAAATCTATGTCATCAGGCCCATAGCAGCATAATGAGTGGATTCAGGTACGATGATTCTAAGTGAAATAAGTCACACAGAAAAAGAAACATCATAAGATATCACTAATACACGGAATGTAAACTTGGCTACACAGGAATTGAATTACAAAACAGAATAGGGTCTGAAATGTAGAAAACCAACTTATGCTTGCTTAAGGGGAAAGGTGAGTTGGGGTGCTGCATAAAACCAGAGATTGAAATGAGCACAGATACCTTTCCATAAGCCAAATATGTAATAGACAAGAGCTACTGCTTGCTCAACGAAGTGGACTCAATACCCCATATTAAACGCCTAAGAATATAGCTGACTAGTAAGAATCTTAAAATCTATGGATTTATATGTCTCCGAAAAAGAATCAAGCGTGTGTACAGCGGCATAAACGCAGCAGTGATAAGATTGGTGAGGTTCGGTGAGCAAATGCAGACCCCTTGAAGTCATATTGCATGGTACCCATTCCATGGGTCTCAACTCTCCAGGTTTAAGGGATTCTTCCTTCAGCTAAAACATGCATGTGGAACCCAGAGTATGATCCACCGTGTGATCGGGAAACGTGTTCAAATGTGTCTCACTTTTCGTCCCCTGGTACTCGGGTGCAACATTCCAGACGCTTTACTAACACTCTCCCCACTTGGAGACTCAGTGCCTTTAACCTCCTGTTTGGCCCAGTTTGCAATTTCTGCGGAAAATGAACAGGAATAGGGAGAACCAATGAGAGACAAGCTGGAGGTGTCTGGACGGGCAATTTTAACTCTAATTTCCCACCATGAAGAGGAATTAAACAAAGGCTCAGCGAGCCATGCCGGAACCACACTAGGGCCTGAAGCAATCCTGCGCTGTTGCGGCCAGTTCACAAGAAAGCGAGTTGAAGAAAGGAGCTCAGGTGCACTGTAATTCACAAACCTGCAGAGTTATAAATGACAGCTATCGTCCAAAAATATATTGAAGTAAGGCTGCCAAGAGGACTTGAAAGCAGGGCAGAATTGCAGGAAACCGATTTCAGGAGGTAGACTGGAATTGCATGTAAAGCATAGGAAAAGAGGCAGAACGTCCACAATGATGCACTTGGCCAAAAAGGGCGTATGCGTTTTTTCCTGAATATATTCAGGAAAAAACGCATACGCCCTTTTTGGCCAACCAAGCAAGCTTGCAAAGGAAATCTGCACTACAATGAAGTCTCACTGCCCCCCGGTCAAAAGGGCCATCTGAAAAAAGTGTAAAATCCAGAAAGGCAGGACAGGCCATGGAGAACTGGGAGCCTAGTTAGACTGATGGGCGGAATGTAAATTGCCAACAGCCACTCTGGAGAAGTGTATGGTGTTTCCTGAAACATCTAAAAAACAAAGCAACAGAGCCTAGGGCACTTCCACTTATGGTCCTATAGCTTAGGGAAATTAAAATCAAAAAGACACAGCCACCCCAAAGTTTGGGACGGCTCTGTTTACAAGAACCTCATTTACGGTACAAGTTCAATATCACAGAAAGCGAAAAATGGATAAAGTAGTTGTGGTACTAACGAACAATGCAATATCACTCAGCAATGAAATCTATGTCATCAGGCCCATAGCAGCATAATGAGTGGATTCAGGTACGATGATTCTAAGTGAAATAAGTCACACAGGAAAAGAAACATCATAAGATATCGCTAATACACGGAATGTAAACTTGGCTACACAGGAACTGAATTACAAAACAGAATAGGGTCTCAAATGTAGAAAACCAACTTATGCTTGCTTAAGGGGAAAGGTGAGTTGGGGTGCTGCATAAAACCAGAGATTGAAATTAGCACAGATACCTTTCCATAAGCCAAATATGTAATAGACAAGAGCTACTGCTTGCTCAACGAAGTGGACACAACACCCCATATTAAACACCTAAGAATATACCTGACTAGTAAGAATCTTAAAACCTATGAATTTATATGTCTCCGAAAGAGAATCAAGCATGTGTACAGCGGCATAAACGCAGCAGTGATAGGATTGGTGAGGTTCGGTGAGCAAATGCAGACCCTTTGAAGTCATATTGCATGGTACCCATTCCATGGGTCTCAACTCTCCAGGTTTAAGGGATTCTTCCTTCTGCTAAAACATGCATGTGGAACCCAGAGTATGATCCACAGTGTGAACGGGAAACGTGTTCAAATGTGTCTCACTTTTCGTCCCCTGGTACTCGGGTGCAACATTCCAGATGCTTTACTAACACTCTCCCCACTTGGAGAGTCAGTGCCTTTAACCTCCTGTTTGGCCCAGTTTGCAATTTCTGCGGAAAATGAACAGGAATAGGGAGAACCAATGAGAGACTAGCTGGAGGTGTCTGGACGGGCAATATTAACTCTCATTTCCCACCATGAAGAGGAATTAAACAAAGGCTCAGTGAGCCATGCCGGAACCACACTAGGGCCTGAAGCAATCCTGCAGTGTTGCGGCCAGCTCACAAGAAAGCGAGTTGAAGAAAGGAGCTCAGGGGCACTGTCATTCACAAACTTGCAGAGTTATAAATGACAGCTATCGTCCAAAAATATATTGAAGTAAGGCTGCCAAGAGGACTTGACTTGAAAGCGGGGCAGAATTGCAGGAAACCGATTTCAGGAGGTAGACGGGAATTGCATGCAAAGCATAGGAAAAGAGGCAGAACGTCCACAATGATGCACTTGGCCAAAAAGGGCGTATGCTTTTTTTCCTGAATATATTCAGGAAAAAACGCATACGCCCTTTTTGGCCAACCAAGCAAGCTTGCAAAGGAAATCTGCACTACAATGAAGTCTCACTGCCCCCCGGTCAAAAGGGCCATCTGAAAAAAGTGTAAAATCAAGAAAGGCAGGACAGGCCATGGAGAACTGGTAGCCTAGTTAGGCTGATGGGCGAGATGTAACTTGCCAACAGCAACTCTGGAGAAGTGTATGGTGTTTCCTGAAACATCCAAAAAACTAAGCAACAGAGCCTAGGGCACTTCCACTTATGGTCCGATAGCTTAGGGAAATTAAAATCAAAAAGACACAGCCACCCCAAAGTTTGGGACGGCTCTGTTTACAAGAATCTCGTTTACGGTACAAGTTCAATATCGCAGAAAGCGAAAAATGGATAAAGTAGTTGTGGTACTAATGAACAATGCAATATCACTCAGCAATGAAATCTATGTCATCAGGCCAGTAACAGCATAATGAGTGGATTCAGGTACGATGATTCTAAGTGAAATAAGTCACACAGAAAAAGAAACATCATAAGATATCACTAATACACGGAATGTAAACTTGGCTACACAGGAACTGAATTACAAAACAGAATAGGGTCTCAAATGTAGAAAACCAACTTATGCTTGCTTAAGGGGAATGGTGAGTTGGGGTGCTGCATAAAACCAGAGATTGAAATTAGCACAGATACCTTTCCATAAGCCAAATATGTAATAGACAAGAGCTACTGCTTGCTCAACGAAGTGGACTCAACACCCCATATTAAACGCCTAAGAATATACCTGACTAGTAAGAATCTTAAAACCTATGGATTTATATGTCTCCGAAAGAGAATCAAGCGTGTGTACAGCGACATAAACGCAGCAGTGATAGGATTGGTGAGGTTCGGTGAGCAAATGCAGACCCTTTGAAGTCATATTGCATGGTACCCATTCCATGGTTCTCAACTCTCCAGGTTTAAGGGATTCTTCCTTCAGCTAAAACATGCATGTGGATCCCAGAGTATGATCCACCGTGTGATCGGGAAACGTGTTCAAATGTGTCTCAGTTTTCGTCCCCTGGTACTCGGGTGCAACATTCCAGACGCTTTACTAACACTCTCCCCACTTGGAGAGTCAGTGCCTTTAACCTCCTGTTTGGCCCAGTTTGCAATTTCTGCGGAAAATGAACAGGAATAGGGAGAACCAATGAGAGACTAGCTGGAGGTGTCTGGACGGGCAAATTTAACTCTCATTTCCCACCAGGAAGAGGAATTAACCAAAGGCTCAGCGAGCCATGCCGGAACCACACTAGGGCCTGAAGCAATCCTGCGGTGTTGCGGCCACCTCACAAGAAAGCGAGTTGAAGAAAGGAGCTCAGGGGCACTGTCATTCACAAACTTGCAGAGTTATAAATGACAGCTATCGTCCAAAAATATATTGAAGTAAGGCTGCCAAGAGGACTTGAAAGCGGGGCAGAATTGCAGGAAACCGATTTCAGGAGGTAGACTGGAATTGCATGTAAAGCATAGGAAAAGAGGCAGAACGTCCACAATGATGCACTTGGCCAAAAAGGGCGTATGCGTTTTTTCCTGAATATATTCAGGAAAAAACGCATACGCCCTTTTTGGCCAACCAAGCAAGCTTGCAAAGGAAATCTGCACTACAATGAAGTCTCACTGCCCCCCGGTCAAAAGGGCCATCTGAAAAAAGTGTAAATTCCAGAAAGGCAGGACAGGCCATGGAGAACTGGGAGCCTAGTTAGGGTGATGGGCGGGATGTAAATTGCCAACAGCCACTCTGGAGAAGTGTATGGTGTTTCCTGAAACATCTAAAAAACAAAGCAAGAGAGCCTAGGGCACTTCCACTTATGGTCCTATAGCTTAGGGAAAT
Organism: Grampus griseus; assembly: GCF_964374135.1. Lineage (NCBI taxonomy): Eukaryota > Metazoa > Chordata > Mammalia > Artiodactyla > Delphinidae > Grampus > Grampus griseus. The sequence goes on along the minus strand of NW_028133231.1, from coordinate 4,723 downwards.
TAAAATCAAAAAGACACAGCCACCCCAAATTTTGGGATGGCTCTGTTTACAAGAACCTCGTTTACAGTACAAGTTCAATATGACAGAAAGCGAAAAATGGATAAAGTAGTTGTGGTACAAACGAACAATGCAATATCTCTCAGCAATGAAATCTATGTCATCAGGCCCATAGCAGCATAATGAGTGGATTCAGGTATGATGATTCTAAGTGAAATAAGTCACACAGAAAAAGAAACATCATAAGATATCACTAATACACGGAATGTAAACTTGGCTACACAGGAATTGAATTACAAAACAGAATAGGGTCTGAAATGTAGAAAACCAACTTATGCTTGCTTAAGGGGAAAGGTGAGTTGGGGTGCTGCATAAAACCAGAGATTGAAATTAGCACAGATACCTTTCCATAAGCCAAATATGTAATAGACAAGAGCTACTGCTTGCTCAACGAAGTGGACTCAACACCCCATATTAAACGCCTAAGAATATAGCTGACTAGTAAGAATCTTAAAATCTATGGATTTATATGTCTCCGAAAAAGAATCAAGCGTGTGTACAACGGCATAAACGCAGCAGTGATAGGATTGGTGAGGTTCGGTGAGCAAATGCAGACCCCTTGAAGTCATATTGCATGGTACCCATTCCATGGGTCTCAACTCTCCAGGTTTAAGGGATTCTTCCTTCAGCTAAAACATGCATGTGGAACCCAGAGTATGATCCACCGTGTGATCGGGAAACGTGCTCAAATGTGTCTCAGTTTTCGTCCCCTGGTACTCGGGTGCAACATTCCAGACGCTTTACTAACACTCTCCCCACTTGAAGAGTCAGTGCCTTTAACCTCCTGTTTGGCACAGTTTGCCATTTCTGCGGAAAATGAACAGGAATAGGGAGAACCAATGAGAGACTAGCTGGAGGTGTCTGGACGGGCAATTTTAACTCTCATTTCCCACCAGGAAGAGGAATTAACCAAAGGCTCAGCGAGCCATGCCGGAACCACACTAGGGCCTGAAGCAATCCTGCGGTGTTGCGGCCACCTCAGAAGAAAGCGAGTTGAAGAAAGGAGCTCAGGGGCACTGTCATTCACAAACCTGCAGAGTTATAAATGACAGCTATCGTCCAAAAATATATTGAAGTAAGGCTGCCAAGAGGACTTGAAAGCGGGGCAGAAATGCAGGAAACCGATTTCAGGAGGTAGACGGGAATTGCATGTAAAGCATAGGAAAAGAGGCAGAACGTCCACAATGATGCAGTTGGCCAAAAAGAGCGTATGCGTTTTTTCCTGAATATATTCAGGAAAAAACGCATACGCCCATTTTGGCCAACCAAGCAAGCTTGCAAAGGAAATCTGCACTACAATGAAGTCTCACTGCCCCCCGGTCAAAAGGGCCATTTGAAAAAAGTGTAAAATCCAGAAAGGCAGGACAGGCCATGGAGAACTGGGAGCATAGTTAGGCTGATGGGCGGGATATAACTTGCCAAGAGGCACTCTGGAGAAGTATATGGTGTTTCCTGAAACATCCAAAAAACAAAGCAACAGAGCCTAGGGCACTTCCACTTATGGTCCTATAGCTTAGGGAAATTAAAATCAAAAAGACACAGCCACCCCAAAGTTTGGGACGGCTCTGTTTACAAGAACCTCGTTTACGGTACAAGTTCAATATCACAGAAAGCGAAAAATGGATAAAGTAGTTGTGGTACTAACGAACAATGCAATATCACTCAGCAATGAAATCTATGTCATCAGGCCCATAGCAGCATAATGAGTGGATTCAGGTACGATGATTCTAAGTGAAATAAGTCACACAGAAAAAGAAACATCATAAGATATCGCTAATACACGGAATGTAAACTTGGCTACACAGGAACTGAATTACAAAACAGAATAGGGTCTCAAATGTAGAAAACCAACTTATGCTTGCTTAAGGGGAAAGGTGAGTTGGGGTGCTGCATAAAACCAGAGATTGAAATTAGCACAGATACCTTTCCATAAGCCAAATATGTAATAGACAAGAGCTACTGCTTGCTCAACGAAGTGGACTCAACACCCCATATTAAACGCCTAAGAATATACCTGACTAGTAAGAATCTTAAAACCTATGGATTTATATGTCTCCGAAAGAGAATCAAGCATGTGTACAGAGGCATAAACGCAGCAGTGATAGGATTGGTGAGGTTCGGTGAGCAAATGCAGACCCTTTGAAGTCATATTGCATCGTACCCATTCCATGGGTCTCAACTCTCCAGATTTAAGGGATTCTTCCTTCAGCTAAAACATGCATGTGGAACCCAGAGTATGATCCACCGTGTGAACGGGAAACGTGTTCAAATGTGTCTCACTTTTCGTCCCCTGGTACTCGGGTGCAACATTCCAGACGCTTTACTAACACTCTCCCCACTTGGAGACTCAGTGCCTTTAACCTCCTGTTTGGCCCAGTTTGCAATTTCTGCGGAAAATGAACAGGAATAGGGAGAACCAATGAGAGACAAGCTGGAGGTGTCTGGACGGGCAATTTTAACTCTCATTTCCCACCATGAAGAGGAATTAAACAAAGGCTCAGCGAGCCATGCCGGAACCACACTAGGGCCTGAAGCAATCCTGCGCTGTTGCGGCCAGTTCACAAGAAAGCGAGTTGAAGAAAGGAGCTCAGGTGCACTGTAATTCACAAACCTGCAGAGTTATAAATGACAGCTATCGTCCAAAAATATATTGAAGTAAGGCTGCCAAGAGGACTTGAAAGCAGGGCAGAATTGCAGGAAACCGATTTCAGGAGGTAGACTGGAATTGCATGTAAAGCATAGGAAAAGAGGCAGAACGTCCACAATGATGCACTTGGCCAAAAAGGGCGTATGCGTTTTTTCCTGAATATATTCAGGAAAAAACGCATACGCCCTTTTTGGCCAACCAAGCAAGCTTGCAAAGGAAATCTGCACTACAATGAAGTCTCACTGCCCCCCGGTCAAAAGGGCCATCTGAAAAAAGTGTAAAATCCAGAAAGGCAGGACAGGCCATGGAGAACTGGGAGCCTAGTTAGACTGATGGGCGGAATGTAAATTGCCAACAGCCACTCTGGAGAAGTGTATGGTGTTTCCTGAAACATCTAAAAAACAAAGCAACAGAGCCTAGGGCACTTCCACTTATGGTCCTATAGCTTAGGGAAATTAAAATCAAAAAGACACAGCTACCCCAAAGTTTGGGATGGCTCTGTTTACAAGAACCTCGTTTACAGTACAAGTTCAATATCACAGAAAGCGAAAAATGGATAAAGAAGTTGTGGTACTTAGGTACAATGCAATATCACTCAGCAATGAAATCTATGTCATCAGGCCCATAGCAGCATAATGAGTGGATTCAGGTATGATGATTCTAAGTGAAATAAGTCACACAGAAAAAGAAACATCATAAGATATCACTAATACATGGAATGTAAACTTGGCTACACAGGAACTGAATTACAAAACAGAATAGGGTCTCAAATGTAGAAAACCAACTTATGCTTGCTTAAGGGAAAGGTGAGTTGGGGTGCTACATAAAACCAGAGATTGAAATTAGCCCAGATACCTTTCCATAAGCCAAATATGTAATAGACAAGAGCTACTGCTTGCTCAACGAAGTGGACTCAACACCCCATATTAAACGCCTAAGAATATACCTGACTAGTAAGAATCTTAAAACCTATGGATTTATATGTCTCTGAAAGAGAATAAAGTGTGTGTACAGCAGCATAAACGCAGCAGTGATAGGATTGGTGAGGTTCGGTGAGCAAATGCAGACCCTTTGAAGTCATATTGCATGGTACCCATTCCATGGTTCTCAACTCTCCAGGTTTAAGGGATTCTTCCTTCAGCTAAAACATGCATGTGGAACCCAGAGTATGATCCACCATGTGATAGGGAAACGTGTTCAAATGTGTCTCAGTTTTCGTCCCCTGGTACTCGGGTGCAACATTCCAGACGCTTTACTAACACTCTCCCCACTTGGAGAGTCAGTGCCTTTAACCTCCTGTTTGGCCCAGTTTGCAATTTCTGCGGAAAATGAACAGGAATAGGGAGAACCAATGAGAGACTAGCTGGAGGTGTCTGGACGGGCAAATTTAACTCTCATTTCCCACCAGGAAGAGGAATTAACCAAAGGCTCAGCGAGCCATGCCGGAACCACACTAGGGCCTGAAGCAATCCTGCGGTGTTGCGGCCACCTCACAAGAAAGCGAGTTGAAGAAAGGAGCTCAGGGGCACTGTCATTCACAAACCTGCAGAGTTATAAATGACAGCTATCGTCCAAAAATATATTGAAGTAAGGCTGCCAAGAGGACTTGAAAGCGGGGCAGAATTGCAGGAAACCGATTTCAGGAGGTAGACTGGAATTGCATGTAAAGCATAGGAAAAGAGGCAGAACGTCCACAATGATGCACTTGGCCAAAAAGGGCGTATGCGTTTTTTCCTGAATATATTCAGGAAAAAACGCATACGCCCTTTTTGGCCAACCAAGCAAGCTTGCAAAGGAAATCTGCACTACAATGAAGTCTCACTGCCCCCCGGTCAAAAGGGCCATCTGAAAAAAGTGTAAATTCCAGAAAGGCAGGACAGGCCATGGAGAACTGGGAGCCTAGTTAGGCTGATGGGCGGGATGTAAATTGCCAACAGCCACTCTGGAGAAGTGTATGGTGTTTCCTGAAACATCTAAAAAACAAAGCAACAGAGCCTAGGGCACTTCCACTTATGGTCC